>NC_135713.1:157375272-157675272 GCF_964656455.1 Halichoerus grypus
CTTCCAACCAGAAATTTGGCTTCTAGATGTTTGCCATAGAGCAGTACATGCAAAGACTGTTCATTGCAACATGGCTTGTAATAACAAAAAACTAGGGAAAAAAACACAAGTGTTATCATATTTTTCTAAATATAAAAAAACCCAATGTATATTTATTATGGCTGCATATGTATTTAGAGAAAGTACATACTGATACACAGCAATAACAGTATAGGGGTGGTATATGGGAAACCTAAATTGCCTGGGTTGGAATCAAGGTTACTATATGGTCTTGGGCAAGTTATTTAACCACTCTTTCTTCTTCTCAACTATCAAATGGGGGATGATAATAGTATCAGCGTCATATGTCTACAGTGGGCATTAAAGGAGCTAATGTATGCAAAGTGCTTAGAATAATGGCTAGCATCCAGTACATTTGCTGCTTTTATTACCATCATCATCATCATCGTCATCGTCATCTCCATTGTCATTACCATCATCATCAAGACAATGGTTACCACTAATGGGAGGGGAAGAGAAGTGACAGAGGTAAATCTATAGCTTTATCTCTAAGGAAATATGGCTATGTTAACATATATTAAGCCTGAATCTAATATGAGTATGAGGCCAAGGGTACTTAGCACATGATTTTTTTGTCAGATAACTTTCTGGGCTTTGCTGTGTATTTCAAATCCTTCATATATTAAAAGTTTTATTTAAGTAAAAAGATGAATGGTCTGTGGAATATTATGGAGAAATGTTTAAGCTGCCTTGTTTATTGAATACTGTGAGAGGAAATTATTGTGGGAACATATTTTTGGACAAGTGTTTGACAGCAAAATGCTAGCAGCAGCAAGTTACAAAGTTCACAATTAAAGAAAGAAAAGCCATGGGAGTGGGGCGCCTGGGTGGCTCAGTCGTTGGGCGTCTGCCTTTGGCTCGGGTCATGATCCCGGGGTCCTGGGATCGAGCCCCACATCGGGCTCTCTGCTCAGCGGGAAGCCTGCTTCTCCCTCTCCCACTCCCCCTGCTTGTGTCCCTCTCTTGCTGTGTCTCTGTCAAATAAATGAATAAAATCTTTAAAAAAAAAAAAAAAGAAAAGAAAAGCCATGGGAGTTACAAGTAATTCTTTCCAAGAACATCTGAGATCTCAAAGTTGCAGAAAAATGTGCAGAAATGCAGTGTCTAGGCAGGACATAAACCCAGAGTTCCTGCAAGTGCCAAAGAAATAATGTTAGTTTATATAAGTATCCAAAAAATGTTTCCTGAGAGAATTATTATAGTAAACTTGTAGAACATTTATTCATTTTTTTCAATGAACATTTATTGAGCCTCAATTATGTATACGTGTATGTTTGCTGTTTGTCTTTTTGCCCCAGGGAGACCAGCTATTATTTCTTAAAAAGAAAGGAAATTTGGGGCGCCTGGGTGGCTCAGTTGGTTAAGCATCTGACTCTTGATGTCAGCTCAGGTCTTGGTCTCAGGATCATGAGTTCAAGTCCCACGTTGGACTCTACGTTGGGTGTGCAGCCTACTTAACAACAAAAAAAAATTTTAAAGAAAGAAAACTTTTATGTTCTTTATGTACACATATCACGATAAAGGGCTTTGCAGCTACTGTCCTAGGAAGAAGATGATCCATCCGTCAGAGTGCTTTCAGTAACAAGGAGCAATAGCTATCTAAATCTTAAATCCTGGGGGTTTATTGTTATCTCATTAAGGAGAAGTCTGAAGGAAAGTAGTCCCAGGTTGATTCAAATGCTCAGCAACATCCACAACACTCAGACCCTTTCTGCCTCTCTGTTCTGTTGTCCTGTATGTCAGGAATATTCCACTCAAGGTCGTGAGATGCTTGCAGCAACTCCGCATCATGTCTTCTCGCAACCAAGCTCAAAGGCAGGAAACAAGTCAGGGGAGCAGACCCCCTGCTTACCTGCCATGTTATCAGGTAGAAAAATCTTTTCCAGAAGCCCACTCAAGAGAATTTCTTTTCCATCTCCAGGACCAGACCTGGGTCACTGGACTTTCCCTAAACCATTCATTGGCAAATGGAACTGGGGTTACCATGACTGTTTTAAGACTCATCACTAATTCATCACCTAGGACTGGAATTATCTTCTTTTAGCCTATTACCCCTTGTACCTGAACAAAACCTAAGTTATGTTATCAAGGAGGAAAGCCACAAGGAGAAATGTGAGCAACTCTTACTAATGAAAGAGACAAAGGCAAACAAAAGAAAAAACACAGACCTACACGGCACCCACCCAGTTTTCCCTAGTAAGACATGTGGCTTGTAGCAGACACTATTATCTGCACCCAATGGTTATTACCAACCTCTTTCTTACCAGCAGTGCCAGACTTGCTTATTCTTGTGTTCCTGGACCCAATTCCAATGTGAGGGTGAGGAGTGGTTCCCCCACACGTGATACCAACCAAGTCTTAGCCACGGATCAGGTGTCTGAGAATTCAGCTCAATTCTGACACTATCTACCCAGAGAGAGCATCAGATCCCACAGGTGAAGAAGGGGTTCAGTCCTATAAGACTGTTCCACATCCCACACTTTAGATGCCAACCACAAGCCTCAGGCTGTTACCTGTGCTTCTGGATGACCAGCTACAGATGGGAGGTTCCAGTAACCTTAAACGTGATTAATTTGCTAAGGCAGCTCACAGAACTCAGGGAAACAATTTCTTACATTGGCAAGTTCATTAAAGGATATGAACCTACAGCCGGATGAAGACATACAGAAGAGGAGGTCCCAAACAAAGGAGCTTCCCTCTTGTTTTTTGGTTTTTTTTTAAGATTTTATTTATTTACTTATTTGAAAGAGAGAGAATGAGAGAGAGAGAGAGAGAGAGAGACAGCAGGGGGGGAGGAGCAGAGGGAGAAGAACAAGCAGACTCCACGCTGAACACAGAGCCTGATGCAGGGCTCTATCCCAGGACGCTGAGATCCTGACCTGAGCAGAAATCAAGAGGCAGGAGCCCAACCATCTGAGCCACCCAGGTGCCCCTCCCTTGGGTTTTTAAGGAGGCTTCATTACATAGTCATGATTGACTAAGTCACTGGCCACTGACTGATTGAACCTCCTGCTCAGCGGTCTGCGAATGGGACTAAAAGTTCCAGCCTTCTAATCACAGGGTTGGTTCTCCTGGAAACCATCCACCATCCTTAGGTATGGCCACCCTTAAAGTTACCTCATTAACATAAAAAGACACCTTAACAACTCTCAGCAATTAGAAAATTCCAAGGGTTTGGGACTCTGTGAGCCAGGGACTATGGAGGAAAACCAAACACACTTCACCCAGATGACCACAGTATATTTCTTATATATCACAACATCACTTTTATGCTTTGAGCAGCCAAATGTTTTCCAGAGATTGGGCCTATTTTGGCCTACGGGTGAATCTTCATTGGTCTACACGCACCCAAGTAATTCATTCCGCTTGCCTGTGACCAGTATAGGAATGGAATGTAACATGAAGGGAAGCCTTCTGGGGAGCTTCTGGATAGGGACAGAAGAAAGGAGGGCCCCTCTCTAGTCTGGGGACACTGCTGTGGGGATATCTTGGCTATAATTCTTGCAGCCATCTTTCAACAATGAGGGACATCGGGCTTTAGCTATCACAGCGAAAATAGGCTCTGGATGTTATTGTTGACTTTCTAAATTAATCAACCTATTAGCCAGTCTACCCTAAACTTCTTATAATATGAGATAATAAATTTTCTTCTTTGTTTAGGCCATTTCAGTTTGATTCCTTGGCACTTGCCGTCAAATCATCCTGATGGCATACTCTTTTGAAAATATAAAGCAAAAAATTTGAAGAGAGATTTTTTTCGATCTAGATAAATAAGAAACTAACAAGAGCACCTCTAACTGCTTTAAATTGGTTTGAATCCACATATTCAGAATAATCAAGTGTCATAATACTTGAGGAAAACCTTTTACTAAGCATTTCCTCTGTGTAAGGCACTTTTATGAGCCCCGTGATGAGGCAGCGATTGAGCAAGTAGGCTAGGGACACAAAAAAATATGGAAATGCATGATCCTTAAATTCAAGGACCTTATACTACAGTTGGGGAAAAAGTTCGTTTGACAGTAAAAATTCTAAATTATACATCAGTTTTAAAGAAGTGATCCCATTATGTTCAAAGATGGTACCTATTATCAGTGAAGTAATAAATTGTACCATCACTCCGTAATACATAAAATATCAGAATCCTTTTCCACACAAAAATCTCTAGATCCTAAAGTACATTAGAAAAACCTTTAATTTCATAAGATCAATCCTTCTTTTGAAATAGCAACCGACATCTGAACAGATTTACTTTACCCTTGAGCAAGCTGAAAATTCATCCAGAAACACATCATGCCCAATTTTTTACTTAAAGCATTTTACCGTTTATGAATGATTGTCATAGACCTGGAATTAGTGGAGTCTAGATTAATGAGTCTTCGTTGTATTTGCATGGGAGTATAGTGATATCTGATTTGATAGTTTATCTTTAAATTTACTGAGGAAAAGAAAGCCACCACAGAGATGGTGGAGAGCAAGTTGACCTGTTCACACTTGATGTAATACATTTTGGTATTTATGGAGAGAGCGCCCAAGGCAAGGAGGAATCTAAGTAGTGATAAGTGTGCATTTTGCCTTCATGGGGACCCTGAGGGAGATGAAGAGTGCTAAGTCTTGGCAGGAAAGCAGCAACCCAGATATAAAATACTTCAGCTCCGAATGTGTCTACCAGAGCATAAATTTATTAAAACCCCATTTTAGACCATAAAGCAAATGCATCAATAAAGCAGCAGCTCCCACTAGCTAAGTCAGGTTTGTTTTGTGTTTTGTTGTAGTATTTTTTTTATATAAAAGTATGAGTGGTTCAGCAACCCTGGCATTAAAAGGGGCATCTCAAGCACCAGGTCCATGGTTGGTGTGCTACGAAATACAGAATGGCCAAGTCGTGGCCTTCTGCATAAAACCACTTGAAAGCCTTTCTCTAAGGCTGAGGATTCCATTTTCCCCTGTAAAAACCAGCAACTACCAACACAGCCTATAAATAGAAGCTCTTCATTAATAGAGGATTGTCATTTCCACTGAATCCCAACTGGGAGAGTTTGACTGGATCGGACAGAAGAGGGGAAAGGCAGGTGGAGGATAAAAGAAGCTACAAAGTACAAGGGGGGTGTTTCAGCTTCTAAAACTTTCTCTCCATCAGACAGATTACTGTTTGCAAGGGCTGTCTGCCCCCCACTTTTCGTGGAATCCTGCGATCCTGGAGCAAGGTGTTACTACATTGATTTTTAAATGAACACGTTTCAGTGTCAAGACCATGAAAGACAGGGAAAGATGGAGAAACTGTCATAAATTGGTGGAGACTGAGGATACATGATAGCTAAATGCAATGTGGCATCCTGGATCGAGTCCCAGAGTAGAGAAAGGACATGAGTGGAAAGACTGGGGAAATCCGAATAATGCATCTAGTTTAGTTAATTGCACTGTACTGTGTTAATTTCTTATTTTTTAACAGTTCATCCTTATCTTTCCTGGACACTAAAGTTTACTACCTAAGGCTACGTTTAAAAGTAAAACATGTTCAAGAAATTATTTTCCGTGTGACAGAAATGCAGTGTGTTTTTCTCCAGTTTAAGCGGTGACGGTCGCAGAACAGGTCTTCGCTACTAAACATGATACCTAAAGAAATACCTAAACCTGATATTGAAAGAAATCTAGGGAACTCACATGACTATTTCAAGGGAAATATGATGTACAGTATTGTCCATATGCTCATTGTCTCTTGAGAAAGACATGAAGAGAAAGTTGAAGCGTATAATTGGCAATACTGTTACTCCCTACCTACTTCCGTACGTGCCAATCTATTTACCAGCAGTGTCCTGAGAAAGAACTAGAATTTGGGAAAGCCAAGAGGCAGGGTGAAGAGGTTTCAAGGAATTCAGAGCTATAGGCTCTGGGTTCAAAGCCTTAGCTATATAAGGACAGCTATCCTTCCACCCATACTTTGTAGCCTAAATTTCCACGT
This sequence comes from Halichoerus grypus, assembly GCF_964656455.1. Taxonomy (NCBI): domain Eukaryota; kingdom Metazoa; phylum Chordata; class Mammalia; order Carnivora; family Phocidae; genus Halichoerus; species Halichoerus grypus. The sequence goes on from NC_135713.1 coordinate 157,381,292, forward strand.
GAGATTTCATTTGGGAAAAAAAGTTCTATTTAAGTTTGGCCATGGCAGGGTGGGGGTAGGGGAGAACATTCTTTTTCAACTTCGGTTATGAAAAATCTCAAATATACACAAAAATAGAATGGAGTGAATCCCCATGTACCCACCATCTAGCTTCAACAATTATCGATACATGGCCATTCTGATCTCATTTATACCATAATCACTCCCCCACCATCTGCTCCCACAAGATTATTTTGTGGTAAATCTCAGTCAGACATCATATCATTGTATCTGTGAATATTTCTGTATGCATCTCTAAAAGATCTTATTTTTGTGAAAAAAATATAACCACATTATGCTAAGTGAAATAAGCCAACCACGAAAAGACAAATACTCTATGATTCTGCGCATATGACACACTTAGTCAAAATTATAGAGACAGAAAGGAGAATGGGAGTTGCCAGGGGCTGGGAAGAAGGAGGAAGTGGGAGATTAGTGTTCAATGGGTACAGAGTTTCAGTTTTCCAAGATCAAAAGAGCTGTGGACATCAATGGTGGTGATGGTTGCACAACATTATAAATTCATCTATTGCCACTGAACTGTACACTTAAAGATGGTTGAGTTGGTAAATTTTGTTATGTGTGTTTTACCACAATAAAAAATAGAACAAAAGCAATTTAAAAAAAACCACACAACCACAGTAGCCTTCTCATACTGAAAAAATTAACACTAATGCCTCCTCAAATAGCCAGGAAGTGTTTAAATTTCCCCAATTACTCATAAGTTGTTGTGTTTTTTTTACAGTTTGTTTAAACAAGATTCACACTTTGCATTTGGGTTTAATGTCTCATAATTGTCATATAATCTAAAGGTCTGCAGAATTTTTCATTTTCTGGGTTTTACTGATTACATCCTTGTGGTGTTATTTCACACATTCTTTGGGTTATACGTTTTTCTTCTGCTGACCGCCCCCCGCCCCCGCCAGACACATTCTTCATTCTAGTGTCTGTTCTGGGCCCTGTTATGCCGAGCACTCCCCAGAAGGGATTTGATTCATTGCTGTGGTTTTATTCTGGTCCACTTGAGATCTGCACACCCACCTGCCCAATGGAAATCATCTCCAATATCAACGAGAGATGGTCCAAAACAGAGTTCACTGTCTTCTCTCCCTCCCACTATCAAACCTTCAGGGCTTCCGGTGTCCCTTTCTCCTCAGTGAATGGAACCACAATCTGCACAGAGGTCCAAACCACAAGCATGGGGCCATCTTGGACCCCTCCCTCTCCTACACCTCCTAAGCCATCTGTGCCAAGCCCTGTCCATTCTACCTGACATCCATCACCCACACCAACACTCCAGCTGATGCCACTGGTATCTCCTACCCGGATCTTACCTGGAATCTCTTCTCTGGATCGCTTTAACAGTCCCCTGACTGGTTTTCCTGTTAAAATTCTCACTGTATTACACATTACTTTTTCATTCTGCATTTAGAATTGTCTTCCTAAAACAAATCTGATTACATTGCTCTGCTATTTAGAACCCTTCAACGGCTCTTCATTGCTGTAAGGATAAAATCCAAACTGTTAGACATGGAAAGCCCTTCAAGATTTGGACCCTTCCTTCCTTTCAAGACTCACTTCTCCCCTACCTCCTCTACTCCCCCTCCCACTACACCCCTGTCATCGAGGGCTCCTTCTGAATCTCTAGCTATGCCTCCAGGCTCTCATCCCTCTTCTTGCTGCCCTCACATCCTGTTCCCTTCACCTGCATAAACCCTACTTGTGTTTGGAGTTCTGCTGTGATTTTCCTCCCATTCCCTTGGCTGTAATCCCCCCACAGGATGGTGTTGTGGTTCCTCCTCTATGTTCTCATAGCCCCCGGATTCAGCCCTAACGGCACTGTTTGTATCTCTCACTACCCAGAAATCTCCCTCAGAGTATGTCTTGATGCTTTCGTGTGCTCAGGACAAACGCCTAGGCACTTCACTGGCTAAATTGATAAAGGAGTAAAGGAATAAATGAACGAATCAATCAATGGATGAGTGAAAACTTGGCATGCGAATGATCTAAGCACACCAAAGGCAAGCTAGATAATTCTGATTTTTCAAAAATTCCCATCCTTTAGCCTTCTAATATAAACTACTCAGATTCAGGACACCTGGGTGGCTCAGTCAGTTAAGCCTCTGCCTTCGGCTCAGGTCACGATCCCAGGGTCCCGGGATCGAGCCCCGCATCGGGCTCCCTGCTCAGCGGGGAGCCTGCTTCTCCCTCTGCCTGCCTCTGTCTCTCTCTCTCTCTGATAAATAAATAAAATCTTAAAAAATAAAAAAATAAACTACTCAGATTCATCCAAAAGCAAGCCATTATTCCCTTTATCTTGCACTGTAGGACTTTTTTAATGTAGCAAAGGAAAATTATCTTCAAAGCATTTCCCAGATAAATGATGAAGTTAGAACACAGGGCATAGAATTTTATGATAAAGCTATTAGTTAATGTGTTCCTAGTATCTGATAACTCTCCTACGGGTACAGGAGATTATGAATTTTGAGGACACTTTGGAAACAATCTCAGTTTTAAAAGATCAGGTGCAATATTAAATTATTTTCTTTCAAAATACCAAAAGTGTGCAATATTATGCTCTTAGGAGGCTATTCCCATTAATGTGACATTTCTGTGGCTATTTATAATGCATTTCTGTCTATAAAAGAAAATACTGTGGCTCTTTTTTAAAACTAGTAGTATACATAAAAGATTTTTTAGTTTTAAAAGAAATGTCCCTATTTCTAATGATGTACTCCCTCTTAATAGGCTCAGATCCTCTTTTGACTTGTCAATAATGCCACTATGAAATTCTGGTTCTTTGGTGACTGTCCTAGAGTGAGGGTCCTTCCACTTTGGCGCTCAGCACGGAGTCTGCTTCTCCTCCCTCTGCTCCTACTCTCTCTCTCCTGCGGCCTCTCTAGGGCTCAAGGAAATATAAAAGAGAGACCGCCAAATCCTGCAAGCTTAGAAAATGCTATTGCCTTTATAATGGCCACTGTCATCCTAGAAGATGAGGTGATCTCTCAAACCCAGTTCCAAGGGATAAACATTGATAGTTTATAAAGGTTATTATGTCCCTCTTTGCTCAACCCCCCCCTTTACCATCACAATGCATATTCCATAAGAACATGATGAGGACTAGGAGAAGCAAACCTGCAAATTCCCTCGTTGAGTCCCAGTTCCAAATACTATATCCCAATAGTATTTGTTTTTTAGCAAAAATATTTTTTTATTTATAATTGACAGTTCCGCAAATGAAAACCGTACGTTTTCACACATACAATGTCATCGGGTTAAATGTGCCCACACCTACAGAACTTTGACAAGGCGAGCACCAGGAACCATGCAAGCAGTAGGAAATGCAAGCACTAAAACGCATTTATTAACTGAATAAGGCCTGCTCAGCTAGGCAACTTGTATAGAGATATGTCCATATAGACATTAAAAGTTCTTCTAGACCCAACAGCAGTTTAAAAAAAAAAAAAAGAAAGAAAAAAAGAAAAACATTACCTGTCTCATTTTATTTAAACTGACTGGACAATATCATTTTCTGTTTAATTTCAGTGGGAGATGATGTCAGAAGTCCTCATTGCGTGCTGGCCAATCAGCACTTGAAAAGCACCTTCTAGGTGATGTTCCAGAATTTTAGTTTGAGCAAAAAAGCAAGAATAGCCATAAACATCCAAGCATCTGTGGGAAAAGATTAGCAGAGAATAGGAGGTAAAACAGGTTTGCTATCATTAATCAGTCACAACCAAAAAACAGCAGAGCTGTGAAAAGCATCCTAAAAGATGAGCTGAATTGGAGGTCCCTGGGTGGCTCAGTCAGTTAAGTGCCTAACTCTTGGTTTTGGCTCAGGTCCTGATCTCAGGGTCTTGGGATCAAGCCCCGAGTCAGGCTTCGGTGCTCAGCATGGAGTCTGCTTCTCCTTCTCCTTCTGCTCCTACTCTCTCTCTCTGTCTCTCTTCCTCTCTCACTCTTAGAAATAAATAAAATCTTAAAAAAGAAAAAAAAAGGATGAGTGGAATTGAACTCTTAGTTCAGTTATTCTCATTGTACTTAAGGTAATAAATTTATCTCTAAGTACAGCTTAATCCACATCTGATTAATTGTGATATATAATCTCAAAATTGCTAGTATTTTCTAAGCAGCCTGAAATTGCTGTTTTGATTTCTCCTTTGTCGCAGGTTATTCAAGAAAATTTTAAATTGCCAATTAGTTTTATTTCTTGTGTGTTTATGCTTGTGCTAAAACTTTTAAGTTTTCTTGCATTTGGAGCCTGTATAATTCCTATGATTTGGGATTTATTGGAAAGTTTGTGGCTTCTAATATGATCAGTATTTGTAAATATTTCCTGATATAGTGTGTAGTCTCTTTAAAGATTTGTTCTTTTTGTTTACACTGCTTCTTTTTTTTTTTTTTAAAGATTTTATTTATTTATTTGAGACAGAGAGAATGAGAGAGAGAGAGCACATGAGAGGGGGGAGGGTCAGAGGGAGAAGCAGGCTCCCTGCCAAGCAGGGAGCCCGATGTGGGACTCGATCCAGGGACTCCAGGATCATGACCTGAGCCGAAGGCAGTCGCTCAACCAACTGAGCCACCCAGGTGCCCTACACTGCTTCTTGATCACAGTAACAATGATTACTTAAATGTCAACTTTTTTTTATGCTTTCATTATACATCACCATTTTCTCATGCAATATTCTCTTATTCTTGAAGTCTTCGTGGTAATTTATTTCCAGTGAGCAGGACATTTTCAGGTCATTTTTTTTTCAGGACAGGCATAACATGAGGTGTATTTTATGAGCCCCCAAATATATCTAAGAATGTCTCTGTGGCATTTGCACATAAAACTATACTGGCTTGGGGTGCCTGAGTGGCTCAGTTAGTTAAACGTCTGACTCTAGGTTTCAGCTCAGGTCGTGATCTCAGGGTTGTGGGATCAAGCCCCACCTTGGGCTCTGTGCTCAGTGTGGAGTCTGCTTGAGAGTCTCTCTCTCCCTCTGCCCCTTCCCCTGCTCATGCTCTCTTTCTCTATCTCTCTCAAATAAATAAATAAATCTTAAAAAAAAAAAACCCATACTGGCTTGATATAAAATACTTAGGTTACTTTTCTTCCCCTGCAGAATTATATTTTAATCTTCATTTTCTTCTGGTATTTATTTTTGCAGGGAAGAAAAAATGATCCCTAATTTTTTCCCATTACATTTAAATTCCTTGAAATTAAAAAACTTTAATTCAGATAACCTAGGTCTTTTTTCACCAAATTTGCCTGACGTTAATTTTGTCCTTTCATTTAAATATCTAAATCTTTTTCTGGTTTTGAAAAAAATCATGCATAATTTTTCATTATTGCTTCTTTTTGCCTGCTTTGTTCTTTCTTACCAGAAGTACTTTTGTGTATATATGAAATTTCTTGATTTTCTCTTCAGAGCATCTCTCTTCTATAACTCTTCATATATTGCTAAAATTAATAGACTTTTTAAAGCAGTTTTAGGTTTTCAGGAAAAAAAACTGAGAGAAAAAGAATCTTGAGTTGGGGTGCTTATTTCTTACAATCTGTGAGCCCAAATCAATACATTATTACTAACTAAAGTCTATAGTTTACATTAGGGTTCACTCTTGTTGTACTGCCTTCTATAGGATTTTTTTTTTAAAGATTTTATTTATTTACTTGAGAGAGCGAGCACGAGAGAGAGAGAGGACAAGCGGGGTGGGGGGAAAGGCAGATAGGGAGGGAGAAGCAGGCTCCCCCTGAGCAGATGCTTAACTGACTGAGCCACCTAGATGCCCCTACATTCTATGGGCTTTTGATAAATACATAATAGCACGCATTCACCCATAGAGTGAATTGCAGAATAATAATTTCACTTCCCTAAAAATCTCCCGCTCTACTTATTCATCCCTCCCTCAAACGCCCCTAACCCCTGGCAATTCCTGAATTTTTAACTGTCTCCATAGTTTTAGCTTCCCCACAATGTCATATCATAAATTATGTTGCCCCTTCAGATTGGCTTCTTTCCCTTAGCAATGTGCTTTTAAGTTTCCTCTATGTCTTTTCATGGCTTGACAGCTCTTTATTATTTTTTTTATTGCTTAGTAATATTCTTTGTCCAGATGGACCACAGTTTGTTTATCCATTCACCTACTGAAGGACATCTTGGTCGCCTCCAAGACTTGGCAGTTACGAATAAAGCTTCTCCTAACATCTGCGTGCAGGTGTTTATGGGAACATAAGTTTTCAGCTCATTTGTGTAAATACCAAGGAGCACAATTGCTGGATCATCTGGTAAGAATGTATTTGCTTCTGTAAGAAACTGCCAAGCTGTCTTTTAAAGTAGTTGTATCATTCTGCATTTTCACCGGCAATGAATAAGAGCTCCCAATCTTCCACATTGTCACCAGAATTGGATGCTGCCAGTATACTGAATTTTGGCTATTCTGAAAGGTGGGTAGTGGGATCTCATTGTTTTATTTACATGTCCCCGCTCACATATGGTGTGGCACATCTTTTCATAAATTGATTTGCCACCTGTGTATCTTCTTTGCTGAGGGATCTGTTCATATCTTTGGCTCATTTTTAATGGGTTGTTTTCTTTTTTTTTTTTCAAGATTTTATTTTAGAGAGAAAGAGAGTACGAGCAGGGGGAGGGGCAGAGGGAGAGAGAGAGAGAATCTTAAGCAGACTCTGCACTGAGCATGGAGCCTGATGCAGGGCTTGATCCCACGACCCTGAGATCATGACCTGAGCTGAAATCAAGGGTCGGTTGCTTAACCAACTGAGCCACCCAGGCGCCCCTTAATGGGTTGTTTTCTTATTTTTCAGTTTTAAGAGTTCTTTTTGAATCTTGAACACCAGTCCTTTAACTGATACATGTTTTGCAAAGATTTCCTCCCAGTCTGGGGCTTGTCTTCTCATGCTCTTCACTGTGTCTTTTTTGTAAAGCAGAACTTCCTAAATGGTGTTATATCCAAAGAAGTCATCACCAAATGCAAGGTGGCCTAGGTTTTCTCCTCTGTGTCTTCTAGGAGTTTTACAGTTGGGCATTTTTTGTGTAGATCTATGCTCTATTTCAAGTTAATTTTTGTGAAAGGGGTAAAGTCTGTGTCTAGATTCATTTCTTTTGCGTATGGACGTCCAATTGTGATAGCACCATTTCTTATATATTTTTTTCAGAAAATCTTCATTTTTTTCTCTCTATGAGTTCTCAGAGAACTTGAACTTTTCCCCCAAGTCACTTATTTCATTTTCTGTACTCTCCAGTCTCCCGTTCCCTGTTTCTATTGGCGTTTAGTAATCATTTTTAGTTCACTCTTTACTTTTTATCTGATTCTTTCCTCATGTCAGATTGTTTTTGGTAAGTGAGCAATGACCTCTCCAGTTTTCTTGGAGAATATGGACTACAGATTTTTTAAAACTTAAATATATATAAATTGGGGGAGGATGCATCCTGCTGAGGGTCTGCTTACATCTGTCATATTGCCATATAGTCACTAATAGCTAAATATAGGATAGCGTTCAAAAGCATTCCAGTTTGGACAATAAATTATACGGTCGCTCTCCATGCAAAACTTAGTTATGTTTCCCTACGGTTCTGCTGAGCCTTGTTTTCACTATGTGCTTCTTCAGCCTTTTTTCACTTTATGCTTCTTTCATTATAGCTAAAAGACATTAATTGTTGTCCTTTATTATTTTACCCTGTGCACACAAGTCAATCCACATGAGACATCATTTACCTCCCCCAAATCCCGCAAGTCAGAACTACCCTCCCCATTTTACTGATGGGGAAATTGATACCCGGAGACAGGGCCTGAGGGCAGGGCAGAGCTCCGTGCTTTTCTTAACTTTCCTTACTAGGAAAAAGCCTACGAACAGGAGGTAGGAGAGGGTTGTTGCTATATTTGTTGGCTCATTTTAGAGAGAGAAAGTGGGGGAGCCCTTTGACCCAGGCTGGTATCTGGCAAAGGTGACACCTTCTTGAGGCTCCCTGGAGGCATCTTTCCTTGTGTGGAATATCTGGTGTGGGATCAGACACGGATAATGAGCAAGAGCTGAGTCAGACTTCTTCTAAGAGGCTGAGGATGACTCCTTTTGCAGATTGGCCGAGCCAGAAAGGTTTGCAAAATGCACCCCTGGTCTGCAGTCCTGACTTTGAGAGCTAGCTATATGGCCTTTGTCAGGCTTATGACGTAGTGTAGGATGAATACAAAGGCCAAAAACTTGACCAATGCAGGTGGACTGACAACAATGGCCCAGACGTATTAAACATTCAATAGACTGAGAGGCTGGACACAATGACCACCCCTGATACAGGGACCTCACCAGAGATGTGGCCCAGCCCAGATATATTTTAAACCCAATAAGGATCCAAATTGACTACTCCAGAAAGTAATGACCCTGAATGCACTAAGTCCTCCAGACATAGAACAAGCCTGATACGTGGGCCACTTCACATACTCAGAGCACCACTGACTCGCTAGCATCCCAGACCTACTAAGATGCACAACCCCCTCCTAGCACCAGGAGAGGCCCCACCCACTGGAACCAGGGTGGGTGAGATGGAGGAGGAGGCCAACCTGAGATCACCTGGAATTCCCAGTGAAGCAACACTTTTAATCTTCTAACCATATAAAACCCTGCTACTGAAAGTGTGGTCCACCATCCAGGAGCCTTGGCATCACCGAGACGCCTGTCAGAAATGCAGAAATTCGGACCCCAACCCCAGACCTACTGAATCACAATCTGTATAATAAATTCCCCCGGGGGGAGTGGGGCGCACCCGGGTGGCTCAGTCGGTTAAGCATCTGCCTTCGGCTCAGGTCATGTTCCCAGGGTCCTGGGATCGAGCCCCACATCAGGCTCCCTGCTCAGCGGGGAATCTGCTTCTCCCTCTCCTCCCTGCTCGTGCTGTCTCTCGCTATCTCTGTCTCTCTCTCTCAAATGAATAAATAAAATCTTAAAAATTAATTAATTAAAAAAAAATTCCCCAGGGGGCTCATATGCATTTGAAGGATGAGAAACACTGATATAAACATTTGCATATCTTTCCAGAAGTTTGAGCTGGGCATCAAGTAGCTGAAGAACGAGTGAAAACGTGCCTATTCACTTGTGAGCGTTGTCATGGACTGGCAACAGAACAAGCAGGTGTTTTTTTTACAAGTCGCATGTGTTTTCGAAGCTTTATTTTCTTACTCTTTAAAAAAATAATCTCAGGATATGCACATGCTTCTTTGAGCCTAATCCAGTGCCAAAACGGAATTATGAGATTTACACATGCTTCCAAGTCTGTCACAGGGATAAACTTCTGGCAGAATCTGCCTATTTCCCTCAAAATCTGAAAATAATCACAGTCAGGTACGTATTCCCCTGTTGCTGGACTCATTCATCGTAATCCTTGACGAGAGCAAGATTATTAATTGTGTTGACCATAAGACATGGGAAAAATAAACAAAATGCATTACCATGTTATGAACTATTGAGAGCTGTTAGGGTGGGTTTCACGTATATCTCATTCCCCACAGGTACTCACGTCCACGAGGCAACTTCCATGGGGCTAACTGATCCCATTCCCTAATTTACAACTATTGGCCAAATGCGTGCTGATGGTTCCGCTGACCCCACCTGACACGGGGAGAATCTGTGTTTGCCTTGCACAGAAAGTTGCGATGGGTTCTGTCAGAGTTGTTTTCATTCCCTTCCAAATGTTTCAGTCCCGGATGAAGGGAGAAAAGAAATGTATCCTTTCTCTTTGCCAGATTAGAATTCCAACTGCCTGGAAGGACTAAGAGATCGGCAGATTTTGCCTGACCGGCTCCCCTCACCCCCCATAACACACACACACACATTAATGCAGCAGACGTGACTCTGGGTTGTTAGCCTTAGAGAGTGACGTATTATAAGGGGGGGAAAAAGGAAAGAAAAAGGAATCTGTTTCTGGCTATTGAGCTTCAAATACCTGTATTCCAAAAGCATAGATTTTGGAAAACTTCCTTCCCTGTGATGGGAGAAGCAATGAGATCGTGGGTGAGGGATGTCCGTTCTATTTCTAACCCTCTCCCCTCACCCCTCCGCCAGAAGAAGGAGGCCTTTTTCTTTGCACAAAGGTACTTCGGCTCACTAAGCAGTAAGTCTGCATGGCTTCATCCACCCACAGGGCACACTGTTTCCTATTTGGACCATCCAGATGGGTGCCTTTTTCTGATTTGCACAAAGGCTATATATATATATATATATATATATATATATATATATATATGTGCTCACAGAGACCTAGGGAGAGGGTGGTTCCTGAGCAAGAGGCTCTGTTTCCTGCGCTTAAATCGGGCCCAGGAAGGTCAGGAGGTAAGGAGAGGAGTTAGATTTGCAATCCCCATATAGATTCCTGGGAAGACAGGAAGACTGAAGAGAAGAAATGGTTATGGGACATATCTAGGCAGAAGCAACACACATCTTGCAGGAACAGCAAAGAAACTGCTGCGTCACAAGGCGCCTTGCAGAAGGATGGAGAAACAGCTCCACTATGAACTTCACAGACAAGGAAATGGAGGAAGGAGAGAGCACGGACAGAAGAGCCTAGCTGGAAAAAACCAAAATTGTAACCAGAACTCAAATGATGAATACCTGCTTTTCTCTGACCTGTCACTCCTCCCCCTGACAAATGTCCACCTTCTTATTAGATAAGCTTACCAGTATTTGGGGGGACTGGGGGGACAGTGCAAAGGACAGTGGACCCAGAGTTGATTGAGTCTAAATTTCCTCCATCATGGTAGAATAGAACCTTGGGCTACAAGGTAAGTGGTTAAAGGAAAAAGAAAATAAATTGAATAAAAGAGGATACATTTCTTGCTTCCCTGTATTTGTAGGCTGAGAGTTACACCTGCTACACTTTCTTCTGCCCAGTCAGGCACCACTGTTTATTCTGAGACGGAGATTTCTAATACTACATAACATCATGCTTTTAATCAGCACTAAGTGCATATTTCTTAACTTGGCAAACGATGTAGTTCCTTAGAAAAACATTTTTGGTTTCTTGTGTGTGTGTTTTTTTTAAACAGTGTAATTCTCTAAAACAACATTTAAGGAATTCTTAAGCAAATTCAGATTTTTCTGATACTAAATAGTGGAGATATCCTGAACACATCCTTACATGCTAGACAAAGTTTTCTTTTTTTAAAGCTTTTTTTTTTTTTTTTTTAAGATTTTATTTATTTATTTGACAGAGAGAGAGACAGCGAGAGCAGGAACACAAGCAGGGGGAGTGGGAGAGGGAGAAGCAGGCTTCCCGCTGAGCAGGGAGCCCGATGTGGGACTCGATCCCAGGACCCTGGGATCATGACCTGAGCCGAAGGCAGACGCTTAACGACTGAGCCACCCAGGCGCCCTAGACAAAGTTTTCTAATAGGACAAATATTTTATAGTTTGTGGATAAATTCATAATCTGTATGACGTACCGATTCTTTTGTCGATGCTTAAAGCATCTTAAGTTACCTAAGCTCACCATGTTTGTCTTCTCATTTTAAAGAAACAAACTAGTTTTGAGCCCAAATGGAAAAGCATAATTGTATTTAAAAAAAGATGTTTAAAACAAAATAGGACATCTTGACCCATTTTAAAAGCAGCAGCATGGTAAATAAATACAGGCATGGTAAATAAAGGTCTCTGGCATTCTTCTCTATGAAGCAATAGTTGGAAGAAATGAATGAAAAAAATTAATACAGTAATTTTCCTATTTGGCTCCTCTTCTAAACTTTCTTCAGCTCTCCAGCCTTTATACCAGATTTGCCCTAGTTATTATTTGAAGGGGACAGTCCTGGAAAAGTCTTGAGAAGTGTTATAAAGTTTGTTTCTGAGTTAAGATATATATATTTTTTCTAATATGGATTTTTAAAAAATGTGTTCTGTTTAAAAGTCTTCCGTATACAGCAACAACAACAACAAAAATCTTTCTGGTTTACAAGTCGAAAACAAGGAAAAATCCACATTACTTTTCACTTTTACAGAAATGCACATCTCATGTGCATCCGGATTCAGACACAGACCCTGAAATCGAAAGTACGCCATTCAAAACAATCGTCACTAGCATCCATTCGTCACCAACTTCAAATCAGAAATGTTTTATTTTTATTTTTGTTTTCTTCGGTCCCCCACCCCCACCCCCTGCCACATTCTCGTCATCCCCAATAGTCTTTCCACTCTGCTACATCCTTAAACTTCTTGAAATCAGGGTGTAAAGTGACCTCTTCCAGAAAACTTTGCCCAGGTAAGTGTATCCTCCCCTTTACAAAAACTGCCCAGAAATTATTTCCGGTCCTCCACATCAGTCTTAGACATCTAATTTCCATTGCACACTTATATGGAGTCCATGTTATGCCCTGCTCTTCTACTCTATTCCATTAGCTGCTCCTTGAAGGTACACAGAGATGTAGTTTAGACTTCGGGATTTCATGTTCCCAAGTTTGGGGCTACACCCCTTTCCCATCTCTCGCAGAGATGGACATTCAACTTTCCACCATCCATGTCTCATTTTCTTGGTAATTGAAATCCTCAGAAGTGACCACATTAAACAACTCCACTTCTCGACCGCTCTTGAATTTGGGGGAAAAAGAGGAAGGATGTAAATGGTGGTTGTTGAGTGAAACATCGGGGGAAAGCCCCCCTTTTTTGGCTTTTTCTTCTTCCCCTTCTCTTTCCTGGAACAGGAAATGATGACTGCAGTATGAGGTCTCTACCTTGGGATCTTGAGGATTGAAGCTCTTGTAATAAGGGTGGTTGAGCTAGAAGACAAGGGGGCTGAGTCCCTCATGATGCGATGGGACCGCCATTCCAAAGTTGGGTTGTCTACTGTGTATCAGGTAAGTTTCCATCAGAGAAGCAGAATCACTAAGATGTGTGTGTATGTGTGTGTGTGTGTGTGTGTTCTGTGACACATGGACTCAGATAACTTCAACACAGAGACTTCTCTTGTCTTGATTCTATGTAAGACATCACTTTAAAGAAAACTTTTGAAAACCTTCAAGAAATGCATACTTGGAAAAGTTAAAAGGTCAAGGCACTGATTGATAAGGGTAGAACGAAAGAATCATAGTCTTCATTCTGGAAAGAAGGCCAGGAAGGAATAATGTCATTGTCTAATTGGTCACAAAAGACATGGCCAAGGGAAATATGGGGCTTGTAAGGAAAACTCTGAAATGTTAGATCCAGGATGAAAGAATACTATCACCACGCGAAGTTGTTTTTTTTAAAATATGGCTGTTTTTGCACATGGCATAAACTTTTGCAATTTAAGCATTTACGTTTGGAGTTTGCTACTATCTTGTTTCTAAATGAGATAGTTCCTTGTAATTTTGGAAGGCAGGTGTCACACCACATGTGTCAGGTGGATCCTCTGAAACGGAGTTAGGATTGCGAGCTGGTTAGTGGAAGGGGTGGGATACCTGTGAAAAATAAAAGGGGCAGGAAGCAGAATTGGACAGAGAAAGCTTAGAGATCCTGATGGAGATCTGACTCTCAGGAAGAAAGAGGAGGGAAGCAGGACGCCCAGGGAAAGCCTCAGATTATGATACAGATTTGACAAGGGTTAGGTTAATCCAATGGGGAGCCCTGGAAGAGCCCCACATCCAGCAGAAATGGCCAAGCCCTAGTACTCATGCCATGCTTAGTCACTGGTTGGGACATTTCTAGAAAGAATATGGTGGGGATGCCTGGGTGGCTCAGTCAGTTAAGCGTCCGCCTTCTACTCAGGTCATGATCCCATGGTCCTGGGATCAGGCCCTGCGTTGGGCTCCTTGCTCAAGGGGAAACTCCTTCTCCCTCTCCTCCCAGCTCAGTGCACATTCTCTCTCTCTCTAATAAATAAATAAAATCTTAAAAAAAAATAGAAAGAATATGGTGTCAGCTCAAAAGCTGGGTTGGATCCTGCAGGTGTCAGCATCGGAGGCTGTCAGCTAACTGCACTCCTTACAGGTGAACGGCAGGTTCTTCCTCAAAGGAGATCTAAGTAGCACATTTCTGTGGCAACCACAAGCACAATTAATAACACATGTATCCTTTCAACACGAGCGACAAACCCATTTCTCAAAGCCAAGATGATAAGAAGAATACTTATTAGGGCAGAGTGACTTGCTTCAGATCAGAAATTAATTGGGAAGAATGGTTAAGAAATGAATGGGCCTCTTCCAAAATACCTTACTCTTGATTTTGAGCTAGAAGTTTTCACTGTGTTCACACAGACCCTGAACCAGAATGGAATACATGTTAACATTTATCCAGGGTATTCCTTGGGGCCAAGTTCGGTGACTTTTATTCCTATTCAGCACACATTATCCAGGCAAATCATGCTCCCATATCTCCCCCAGCTATTCAAAGCCCCACTGTCCCTGCACCCCAATCTCACCCCACCTCAATTCATTTGTAGGTCAAACCACCCTGAGAAGTAGCTTCTCAGGCTTCCTACCTTCCCTAACACCCTAGCTTCCCACTGAAACATACATGCTCTGTTTTGCATTTCCTTGCTGAAAGGTTGACAACCAAGGCTGAAAACCCCATTGACTCGGCTAATGAGAACACAGTGATTGCCTTGTTTGTGTCTATAGAATTAACCCAAATAAATGGCTAGCTAATGGGGGGATTTCCTTTCATTTGTTCAGGCCAATGTTGGTGAAATTTTGGATAATGTTGGTATGCATGTATTCACCATTTACACTGAGAAGGCAGCAGCTTATGCTAAATATAATGGCCAGTTGCAGATTTTACTCTCAAAAGGTACTCATTCGTGACTAATGACCTCAGCAAATGGGTCATGACTCTTCATTGGCCTATTTGGGAACTTTAATATTGTAGAGGACTTTCTATACTTTAGATGTTCTACTCTAGAGAGAGGAATTGAAAGAGTAATAAAATAATAATTAAGTACCTGCTGGATACAAAGAATGGTGCTTGGTACTTTACAGGTACCATGCGTTTAACTTAGTTGTCCTATAAATTATACACTATAATTCCATTTTACATAGGAAGGTCAGAAAAGTCCAGTGGCCTAAGATCAATCAACCAGCAAATTGTAGTGGTTAGGCCTGAATTCAGATCAGGTCTACCTGATTCCCAACTCCTCTGCTCTGTTCTTTCTCACCCTACAATTCACAGTTACTTATTAGAGTCTAAGACTTCTGACTTGAACTCCACCTCAGCAGCATCTAACAGTTGGTGTGGGAGGGTGGTTGGGATTATAAAGAAAATAAGATTGGCCATGCGTTGATGGTTGCTGAAGCAATTACCCCTACCCATATCTGAGGAGGGTCATTATATGAATTTCTTTGCTTTTTACATATTTGAAAATTTCCATAGTAAACCTAGGCTCATAGGAATTTTCATTCTGTAAAGGTATTCCATAGGCTCAGCAAAAGGCTCAGCACCTAACCAGGACATTGTGGAGGACCCCAACTGGCCACACACACACACACACACACACAGAGTCAAAAACATCTTTGAGAACAAACCCTGCAGATATTAATTAGTTGTCAAGGTGCAAAACACAAGTCTAGAGATCTCAGCGTTTCCAGCATATATCAGTATAAGCAAATGTTCCCTTTCCATGAATGAATTACAGCATTCAGCAACATTTACTGTCATGTTCCTCACCATTTGCTCAAGCCCAGCCAAACCAAACGAGGGATCACCAGTGGAGAGAACAGCAAATGTTTGCAAACTGTGAGCAAATTAGGAGAGAGTCCTACATTTAGAGAGACATGAATTATTGTGTGCAGATATAAATAAACATTGTTCTCAGCTCAGGCTCTGTCATCACCTCAGCCCTCCACACAAACTCATCCAAAGATAAATGAGCTAGTGTTACTCATACCTGAGGAGCTCCAAAAACCACCTGAAGGGGCACACGCTGTACTTTGCTAAGCTTGTTTGCAAAACTCAGCCCTGGGAATACAAAGCTACCACAAAGTATGCAGCCAACTCTGAACTATGTGTTTTTAGGGAGCCATAAGGGCAAAACAGTTATTCTCTTTTGTTGATCCACGTTCTGGATCTTGGCAGGGGGCCCTCCAGGGGTCCCACAATTATTTTCCCCTCTACCTTGTCCATTTTTTAAAATTAAGGCATGCTTATTGTATAATGTGTTTTAAAATACAGACAATCAAAAGGAATATTTAAAATTGCCTTAATTCTACCAACCAGAAGGAACCACTGCTAATTTTGAACATATGCTTCTAGAATTTTTAATGCATATATAAACTCTTCAGAATTAAAATAGGAACATACTGTAGGTAACTTGCATTGTTCATTCAAAAAGAGCCTATGAACATTTTAATGCCTATAAACAACCTTTACAACAATATTTACAACGTCTGCACATATGGACATAAAACAATTTATTCAGTCAAGACATATTATTGGATATTTACCAAGAACTGAATACTCAGGCTGCTCTCACATTTTTGTTCCTGAAACTGAGCTTGGATAAATATTTTAATAGATAATTATTTCTACAAATCCATCATTATTTCCTCAGGATAAATCCTTTGAAGTAGAATGCACAGATTAGAACTTTTTGAGGCTTCTAATACAAACCGCTTTCCAGAGAGAGTATTCAAGATTACGTTCCTTCATCATCCTAGACTCTAACAGCACTGAGTGATGATTATTCTTTTTTTTATCTTTGCCAATTCAATAGGTAGAGCACTATATCACTTTTTTTTCTTGGAATTTGTACTTCTCTTACATTAATGATATTGAAGTTTTATCATGTTTATTTTTTTATTTTTATTTTTTTTTAGATTTTATTTATTTATTTAACAAAGAGAGACACAGTGAGAGAGGGAACACAAGCAGGGGAGCGGGAGAGGGAGAAGCAGGCCCCCTGCAAGCAGGGAGCCCAATGGGGGACTTGATCCCAGGACCCCGGGACCATGACCCGAGCCGAAGGCAGACTCTTAATGACTGAGCCACCCAGGAGCCCTATCATGTTTATTGAAAATTATATTATCTTCTTCTCTGTTGATATAGTTTTTATATGTATTTGCATTTAGTATTTATCTTTAAGGCTGTTCACATTTTAATAGTGGTATTTCCTTGTTTGTCTTATGCGATGCAATTTCTTTCCTCATTTTTGATTGCCTTTTCACTTGATTTGCTCTTTGGAACACAGAAAAGTTTTAAATTTTTAGGTTAAAAAATGCATATATCTTTCTCTTTATGGATTCTGTGATTTAAGTTGTACTTAGACTACCCTTCCCAAGTCTATATTTTCTTCTATTAACTTATTTAAAAATTTTAATCCACCCAAAATAAATTTCAGAGAATAGTGTGAGAAATAGACATGACATTTTTTCTCCCAAGGGATAATTCAGTGGTCCCTATCCTGTTTTTATTTTTATATTTTTTTAAAGATTTTATTTATTTGAGAGAGAGTGAAAGTGAGAGAGATCACAGAAGGAGAGGGAGAAGCAGACTCACCGCTGAGAGGAGAGCCCGACATGGGGCTTAATCCCAGGACCCTGAGATCATAACCTGAACTGAAGGCAGACGCTTAACCAACTGAGCCACCCAGGCACTCCCCTACACTGTTTTTAATATAAGCACTCTTACTTGTTGTGATGAGCACTGGGTTGAATCACTACATTGTACACCTGAAACTAATATTACACTGTATGTTAACAAACTGGAATTTAAATAAAAACTTAAATAATAAAAACTGGAATTTAAATTTAAATAAGCACTCTTTTCCATACTGATTTAATGTATCTCCCTTATTTAATATGTGAAATACTTATATAGTCTTTGGTCTGTTCTCGGACTTCTCACTCTTTTTCAATGATCTTGCTATCTATTCTTGGGCAAGTACCACCAAATTATTTTAGCTCTTGGGCCCTTTCCACTATGTTATAATACCTTAATGGGGAGCCCTATCTTATTCCATTCCATTCCATTCCATCCTGACTTTTCTTTGCTATTCTTGCTGGCTTATTCTTCCTGAAACACTTTGGAATCATTTTATTAGGCACTTCATTAGGATTATGTTACAGCCATAGATTATATTGGAGAGAATTAACAGCAGGACAATTATTATTTCTCCTAATACAGAAAGATGGTATGTCTTTTCATACATTATAGTTATGTTGGGTGGGGCCATCCGATTAGTTCTGAGCCATGAGCTGGGAACATAAGAGACATTTACCATTTCCGATTAGAGGGAATTAAGAGCATATGTGAGTCTTTCACACTCTCTTCCGCTAAGGTGACGACCATAGAGGCCACATCTTGAGAGTGGTGGAGTCACAATCACAAGGTGGAACCAGCCTAGATCCTTGAGTCACTGCCTGGAGGATGGCAATCTTGAAGTCACCCGGCCTGCGTCAAGCTTTAAGTGAGCAAGACAGAAACCTTTGGTTTGTGTCAAGCTACACAGGTTTGCAGATTTATTTTGTTACCACAGTATAGTCCCTTAGGAAAGGTTGCAACTTCCTTCCTCAGTAAGTATTGACGTGTCTCTTGTTATTGTGATAAGAGAACCAATTGCATTTTCATTTGCCGTAATGTTAATTTCTTTTTTTAAATTTTATTTTATTATGTTATGTTAGTCACCACACAATACATCATTAGTTTTTGATGTAGTGAGCCACACTTCATTGTTTTCGTATAACACCCAGTGCTCCATGCAGTACGTGCCCTCCTCAATACCCATCACTGGGCTAACCCATCACCACACCCCCCTCCCCTCTAACACCCTCAGTTTGTTTCTCAGAGTCCATAGTCTCTCATAGTTCATCTCTCCCTCTGATTTCCCCCCTTTCATTTTTCCCTTCCTTCTCCTAATGTCCTCCATGCTATTCCTTATGTTCCACAAATAAGTGAAAGCATATGATAATTGTTTCTCTGCTTGACTTCTTTCACTCAGCATAATCTCCTCCAGTTCCATCCATGTTGATGTAAAAGTTGGGTATTCATCCTTTCTGATGGCTGAATAATATTCCATTGTATATATGGACCACATCTTCTTTATCCATTCATCTGTTGATGGGCATCTCAGCTCCTTCCACAGTTTGGCTATTGCGGACATTGCTGCTATGAACATTGGGGTGCATATGGCCCTTCTTTTCACTACATCTGTGTCTTTGGGGTAAATATCCAGGAGTGCAATTGCTGGGTCATAGGGTAGCTCTATATATAATTTTAATTTCTACCGGATAGGGATAGGATCTCCATTTGCCTAGCCGGTGAGGAGGGGACAGATATAAAGTAGGAACTTCACTGCCGTGCCTAAAAGCTTCTCTTCCGGATTGCAGTTCTAGCTCACACTCGCCCAAGCTGCAGGGGCAGCAGACCCCACTTCCTCTGTGTTAAGCCCCTCTTGCTGCTGCCCTCCTTTCCTGAGCCAAGCAACTCATGCCAAGTAGAAAGGTGAGTGAATGCATCAAGCAGCCTCTGTGTCTGTACCTGATACACTCACTCCCAGATTGTTTGTCCTGGTTCCCGGGCCCTCTAGCTCTAAGTCCGGGGAGGGAGGGATTGGTTGAATTTTGCTTTGTGGCCCCCCACCCCTCGTTCTCCGGACGTGAGTCTTGCCCTTTCTGTGTCATGAATCATGGACTGATGGGCTCTTTTCTCAATCTGGTTTCACCTACATACTCTAAATGGCAGGAGTTCTTAGAAATTCTAGCCAAGTGGGCACTAACCCCTGATTTCACATGCACACATGTTCTTTTCATAGAAAATCTGGGGGGCGGGGGAGAATTAATTAAATGTGTGAGTGCAAGCCATCATTTTAGACTAGTGGTCCTTTCATGAATATTTTCATGAGAACTTGGAAAAACTAAGTGGAAACCCAGATGTTGAGTGAGGGAGCAAGTTATCTCCTTCTCTACCCTCCACCATCCTCTGCATGTGGAAGGGAGTAGCACTCCCAAGATTTATTTTCCCACTGAAACTTTCCTTAGAAAATGGAAATGATTACGTTCAGTTTCAAATAATATTTTTCCCTCAGTTGCATAAATCACGAATGCTAGCCAGCACTCAGTTGATGTCCTTCCCTGTGTTCCTGTCAGTTCCTGCTTTTCAAACACCCATTCATGAATGAGATCTTATCTGTGAAAAAAGTTCTTCACTAACTCTAGGGTCAAATATATCACATATGAGTATTTTCTTTTTCATAAAGCAAAACTATTCAATTTAAATAGCTATCAGATTATACCCTTTTAATATTTTTGGCATTAAAACGATCTATCTTTTATGGAGCAATTCTATGTACACTAGATGGTAGTTTGATTTGTTTTAAATGCCTTTACAAGGTTAAAAGTTGGCAATGCTGTGTTGGTTTCTGAATTATTTTTGAAATGTTTTGTGGTCTATATAATCCCAAACCCTGTGAGCCACTGGAATGTATCTTCAAATAGTTTTTCAACAAGTGGAATATTTTCTGAGCCCTTGCGTTTCTAAGAACGTCCGCCTGTCCCACTGAAAGACAAATCGCTGAGTATCAAGTTCTTAGCCCATAAATTTTTCCACCTCAAAACCCCGTGGAGTCATTTGGCATCTAACTGTTGCAGAGGAAATGTCTGAGACCAACCCAAAGTTTTGTCCTCTTGTAAATAAATTTTTACGGAATAGTTGCAAGATTTTTTCTCCCCTTTCTCAAGGCATTGCTTTAAAATTTCCCCTGTGCATTCAGTGAGATGGTATGTGTCCTGGCTGACAGGCCAAGGGGAGAGATCCTGGCATCACCTAAGTTTGAACCTAGTTCCACACGTCAACAGCCACTATATCTGGGGCAGTGTTATGAGTCGAATTGTGTCCCCCAAAAAGATACGTCGAAGTCCTATTCCCCAGTACCCATGAACATGACCTTAGTTGGAAGCAGGGTCTTTGCCGATGTAATCAAATGAAGATGAGGTCATTAGGGTGGGCCCTCATCCAATGACTCGTGTCCTTATAAGAAAAGGGAGATTGGACACACGCACACATTGAACACCATGTGAAGACACAGACATAGACACGGAAGGACGATGGCCACATGAAGACAGAGGCAGAGATTGGAGTTTCACTGCCACAAGCCAAGGAATGGAATGCCTGGAGCGATCAGTCGGAAGCTGAAAGAGGCAAGGAAGGTCCTCCCCTAGAGGCTTCAGAAGGAACATGGCCCCTGCTGAGAACTTGATTTCAAACTTCCGGCCTCCGTAACTGGGAGACAATACACAACTGTTTTAAGCCAACAGTTTGTTATGGAAGCTCTAGGAAATGAATACAGATTTCCCAAAGACTATGAACTTCAATTACTTTATCTACAAAATGTGGATAATAATTTGTTAGAAGACTGCTGAGAAGGTGAAACGTGATGAGATGGGATAAGATACGTAACTTCTGGCACACAGGAAGAATCTAATAAATAGGTTATATCATCATCTCCCTCCCCACTCCCCCATTGCCTTCCTTGGGTAGCTCTCTCTCCTGGAAATGCTTTCTTTTTCTGTCCTCCTGACATTTTTAATACAAAGCTTATATGATTTTTATAAAATAACGAAGTCATTAACTGGATTCCCAGGCCCACCCCCAAAGATTTTTTGATTCAGTAGGTCTTAGGTAGACCTCCAGAATGAATATTATTTGAAGGTGTCCAGACGTGAATTCTCATTAAGTATTGAAAGTGCAATGTAATTTAAGTGGTAGACCTGGTATTAGTATTCCTGTTCTATAAATATGGAAACCGAGGTCAAAGGAAATTGAACCCAAGTCAGAAAATGTAAAATCAAGTAGTTTTTTGAGGCTGAACTTCAAGAACTTCACTAGTTTGATGAAATGTGAAACTCTAGACTGGTATGAAAAAACACCAGATAATGAGGGCTCCATAATATATAAAATATGGGAGACAGTCCAGGATTGGATTAAGAACACATGGAATTAGAAAGGTTTAAATTCTAGTTGTGGCACTTACTTTCAAGCTGCGTGAACTTGAGGAAAACTATTTAACCTCTGATGGTCTTAAGCTCTTCTCATCTAAAAATGGGAACAACACATATTGGGGTTCTTGTAGAAGTGAATGAGACGCTGCAACAAAACATTTAATACACAGGAGGTACTAAATCAATGACATGTTTTTGCAAACATGCGTTGATCTTTATTTCAAAAAAGGTAACAACATCTTCATTTTCTGCTCTTGACTGCCTTAAAGGTAAAAATGCAGGGAGAAGGAAAGTCCACAGATGAGAATTAGTAACTGATTTTATTGATTGATTGATTTGATTTGACAGAGAGAGAGAGAAGGAACACAAGCAGGGGGAGCAGGAGAGGGAGAAGCAGGCTTCCTGCTGAGCAGGGAGCCCGATGCGGGGCTCGATCCCAGGACCCGGGGTCTTGACCTGAGCCAAAGGCAGACGCTTAACTGACTGAGCCACCCAGGTGCCCCTAGAATTGGTAACTCATTTTAGAAAAGATGTGATGTCCATGCTTTCCTGGTAGCTTATAAATGAATAATTGTTGTGAGAATAACTTCTTTGGGATTCTTATTAATTTGCCTTTAGCAGGTCTCCTTGTACTTTGGAATTCTCTATTTTCATAATATTGACAGGTCACCTAACCAAAATACGCAAGAACCATTTTTAGGAGTTGCTAGTAGCTAATAGAAAATGTGTGTTTAAGGATGCTCTCAGTGGGTTATGATTTTCTCAATGAATAGTGCCCCAAAGGATTTGTTTCCTGCTACTCTTGGAACATTTCATTATATTCTCCCACTAGGCCCTAGGATGCCGAGGAGGGGACCAGGAAAGGAATGCTTTCCTGATGTGGGGAAGCAGGAATTTTGACATCATCAAAGGAGTCAGGCGCACAGAAAACAACAAGCAAAAGGACAGGAAACGCATCTGCACAAAACGGCTTCTTTTATTTTGGTGTTATTTAAACCACTGTGGATTTATATCGAATTAGAAACAGCCACCATATTCAAATTTTATTTTTTGTTGAACAGGACATGCTTTTCGGATATCTGACATGATTCCAGTTGCTTCTCCACGTCATCTGTCCTCAGCAAACTGCAATGCCAGTTTGCTTAACTCCCCGTCCTACTCGTCGAATTGATCATCCAGGATGCGAAGAATAGGAAACTACACAGTAGCTCAAGTATAACAATATGCTTGTAGCAATATGTCTGCAATGGACGTTCCAGACTTGGGGCAGTGGCTCAACAATTTTTTTTTTTTTTTTTTAGTTTTTAAAGATTTTATTTATTTGAAAGAGCGAGAGAGAGAGGGAACACAAGCAGGGGGAGTGGGAGAGGGAGAGGGAGAAGCAGGCTACCCAATGAGCAGGGTGTGCGATATGGGGCTCAATCCAGGACCCCGGGATCATGACCTGAGCCGAAGGCAGACCCTTATCCAGCTGAGCCACCCAGGCACCCCTGGCTCAACAATTTCACCCCAAAACTGGGCTCTGTTTCTTCCACCCTGCCTTCCACTGCCTGTTTTCTTGTCCTCAAACTTGTCACTTCATAGCTGCAAATATGGCTGCCTCAGGGCCGGGAATTATATTCTCAGCCCTGCTTCCTGAGAATGAAAGGGAAAGGGCCAAGAAAGCACCTTCCTGGTCGCCTGGGTGGCTCAGTCGTTGAGCGTCTGCCTTCGGCTCAGGTCATGATCCTGGCGTCCTGGGATCGAGTCCCGCATCGGGCTCCCTGCTCAGCAGGAGGCCTGCTTCTCCCTCTCCCACTCCCCTTGCTTGTGTTTCCTGTCTCGCTGTCTCTCTCTCTGTTGAAAAATAAATAAATAAATAAATAAAAGAAAGAAAAAAAAGAAAGCACCTTCCTTGGTATGCCTGTTTTTTTTCAGCAGTAAACAAAATTACTCCTATCTTTTGAGCCAGACTGTGTAACGTGGCCATCTCCGGAGTTAACTCTGGGAAATGTGACCGAGATTACTCTGATGGACCGAAGGCGATCAGGATTCACCTCCTGGAACTGGGCATCTTGCTTTCCTTCACAAAATTAGAATGTTATTTAAGAAGGCAGAAGGCCATGTCAGTGGACAGAATTCTATCAGGCATCTCCCTGCTGCTTTTTCCTTTTTTCTGCATTCTGCACTTTTCCCTTCTGGTATCCCAAAACTCATGTATGGAAGCAGCCCTGGGGAGTTGAGAGGGAAAAGTGCAGCCGGTTACAGATCCCAAAGTGCAGCTGGTTATAGCTGAATCTGAGTTACAGTTGGATCTGATTGGCATGATCTTAGACTCAGATCCTATCCTGATGTTACCAGCTACCCCGGAGGAACTATTAGCAGGTCAGAGGAACTGATTTCAAGCTCATAGGAGGCTGATTTGTGAACTCTAAGCAGCCCACTTCGAGTGGAACATCTATTCAAAGAGAACTCGCAGCCGTTTCTCTGCCCTGGCTCCAATCTACCTTGTAGGCTGGTCTTAGTGGTGCTGGAGCTGGGAGCTGGCAAACCCCACTCCTGCAGGCTCGGGGGTTGGCTCTGCCAGTAAGGGATGGCAGTGCAGCAAGGCTGGGGCAGGGAGAAGGGGCTCCCTCCTCCTATCTGCTGTGGGGCTGCCTACGGCTCTGCGCACCTCCCTCCCAGGCCTCTCCACTCCGGAGGCAGCAGCTGAGCCTGGGGTACAGCTCTTCTAACACTTCAAGAACCGGCATGATCAGCTCGGTGGCGCTGCCATGTAGAGACAGACGGCCAAAGGCAGGGTCCTGAAATACTCCACGCTTCCTCACACCCGAGTGCCTACTCTAGCAGCAGTTCACCTTTACTAAGCCTCCAAAGGAAGAGGAGGGCAGCTAAAAGCCATTGGGGTTTTTTTAATTATTATTATGTTAATCACCGTACATTACATCATTAGTTTTTGATGTAGTGTTCCATGATCCATTGTTTGCGCATAACACCCAGTGCTCCATTCAGTATGTGCCCTCTTTAAAAGCCATTGTTTACGATTACATTAAGGTTCTGGACACATCCGCTTATGTGGAAGCTCTAACTCTGGTGAGCAGAGCTAGACCTGGTGGGAGCCCATCGAACTAGGAGTCTGAGCATCCACCCTTCTTCTGGGCCCCTTTCAAAGCAGGAGACCTCTCTCAGGCAAGGAACATACCTAGGCCTGTCGTCTCCACCCACTCCCAAAAGTCACGGGACCAGAAGAACCATCAAAGGTGATGGGTAATGGCAGTAGATTCTGAGAGAAGAAAATCCGAAGACCAGAAATCTCAGAAGACTGAATCCAAAGATGTGAAGTCGAACTCAGTATTATTTTTTTAAGATTGTATTTATTTATTTGACAAGAAAGAAAGAGCACGAGCACAAGCAGGGGGAGCAGCAAGCAGAGGGTGAGGGAGAAGCAGGCTCCCCGCTGAGCAATGAGCCCCATTTGGGGCTCGATCCCAGGACCCTTGGATCATGACCCGGGCCAAAGGCAGACGCCCAACCAGCTGGGCCACTCCGGTGCCTGAAACCCAATACTTTAATCTCTTTGACCATCCTTCCAAAAGCTGGGCTCTTAGCGGCACACCTGGTAACATCCACACCTACGTCATTTTACGAGCAGAGTTACTACAGGTAGGGTAAGGGATGAGATAGAGACTATAATGAGACAGAAAAAGGCTGGCCTGGGTGTCTGGAGAGGAGGTTCTACCACTTAGAGTAAATTAGCTTCTCTGGACCTCACTTTCCAAATATATGAAATGAAAAGGTCGAGCTCTATGGATGTCTGAGGCCTACCTCTGCAAGTCCCATTAAGCGACACTGTAAAGGTCAGGGCTTCTATATGGTGTTTTCTAAAGAAACCTGTCCAGTAAAAGTAAGTCTAATGAAACATGATAGTTTCAAATCAGGAAGTCTGATTCACCTTAGAGTAAGTAAAAATTGTCGACACAAACACATTCCAATCCCCCACACTATTTGTTCGTGTGTGTGTGTGTGTGTTAGGCTACCATTTCCCAGGTTTTCATGGCATTTCACAAAATGGGTTGTGTTCAAAACGTTTGCTAAGCAGCAGGTCCAACAAAACTGTGGCAGACTCTTACAGAGAGAGAAAGCCTGGTGGGGCAGAGGCAGGAGGGAGAGAGAGAATCTTAAGCACGGAGCCTGACGCGGGGCTTGATCTCACAACCCTGAGATCACGACCTAAGCCGAAATCAAGAGTCAGATACCCAACCAACTGAGCCACCCAGGTGCCCCTGTGGCAGACTCTTTTAGTTGCTTACCCAAAATCCATTCCTTACTTGTTCCCCAGGTTTAACATTACCTCGATGTGATCTGGGACAGCTTCACTTGCAGCTACGGGTGGCCAAATCATTGTGCACAGCCATGTAACCCTGTTCTCTCCAGAAGTACCTCTGGGGATTACTTTTCAGAAGAGTATGCTTTGAGACTAGTGACCTGGGGTAACTTAATTACAAACATTTAGATAGATGAATGCACTTCCTGACCAATCACACCAGGATGTAGTCATCTTTTAGGCCATGTCTCACAAAAAACAGTTGCTCTGGTTTCTCTCAATAAATTGGGGCATCTGGGTGGCTTAGTCGGTTAGGTGTGTGTGTCTGCCTTTGGCTCGGGTCATGATCCCGGGGTCCTGGGATCGAGCCCCATATCGGGCTCCTTGCTCAGTGGGGAGCCTGCTTCTCCCTCTCCCTCTGCCTGCCACTCCCCCTGCTTGTTCTCCCTCTCTAATAAATAAATAAAATCTTTTTTAAAAAGATAATAAATAATTAAGTAAATAAATAAAAACTTATGCATTAATTTGTGCACTTGATCATACCCTGCCCCCATTTTTGGAAAGGATTTAAAATGAAGGAAAAATCTGTTAGCCAAACAGGAGCATGTCTATTCAACACCTTGTCTATCATAAACCAAGAGCACTTGGGAATTTGTATTTTCTGAGTATATGAAATATAACATTCATGTTAATCAATCTTTTAGACATAGCTGTGTTGTCAAGTTAAAAAAAAAAAAGCTGAAATCCAGTAATTCTCAGTTCTGTGTACCGAAATCACCTGTGGTGCGTTAAAAAGAAAATTACAGGTCTCTTCCTTCCATTCCACACCCCTTCTGATTTAATTGGTCTGTAAGTGGCTTAGGCATCTGTAATTTTTGAAGCCCTCTGGGTGATTCTGACAGCCAAGGTTGAAATACCGTGTTTTATAAATCACAGAAACTGTTACACTTCAAGATGCTCAGGTGAATAAGGCTGTACAATATGGTGGAAAGAACAGGTATCAGGGGTTCTGGTCTTGGTTCTGGAACTCAAGCAGCTAGGAGAAGACTGGGCAGATCACTGAGAACTCTGAGCCTCAACGTGTTAATTCGTAAAGACTTGCCATGGATATAAACATCAAATGTTTATAAAAGCACACGATAAAGTATAAGGAGTTTGAAAACTTTTAACACAGTATTTAATGCCATTTTTCTCTTCATGGAGTGTCCTTTTCCTCGTCTGCAGGAAAAATCTACTGTCCTCCAACTGAGCAGAGTTGAAATCTCTGCGGCCTTCCCTGACCCAGTTAGAATTGTTATCTCATCCACATTTCTGCAATACCTTTTACATTACCCCGTCATGCTGACTCTATTAACTGAACCTCTCCTACCCCCACCCCCCCATTGGGAGCAGAGGGTAAGCTCTCACATTTGGGGAGAATCTTACTCTTCCTATCCTGCGTCTAGCAATGTTAGCGGAGGTGAACCAGATCGGCTATCACCTTATCAATGAAGACACATATCCCCCTTATAGAACGCAGTTACCTCTTTCTCTCTTTTCCAAAAGCTGCATCCTTCTTCTTCAGTGTCCTTTTACTTGTGAAACTCCTACATTAAAAAAAAGAAAAAGAAAAAGAGGAAGGAAGGGCTTCTGAGATCTGCTCTAGAAGTCACAACACTAATGATCATTTTTAGAGTCTATATATAGTAGGTGCCTGGCTACCCACTAGAGAGACATCATTTAATTCTCTCGACCCATCTTATAAAATAGATGCTATTATCCCCGTTGCACAGCTAGATAATGAGGTTCGGGGAGCTCACGTAATTTGCTCAAGCAGGTCAGAAGGCCAGAGGTGAAGTGAAGACTCGAATACAGCCCTCTCACCAGAGCCCGAAACCAACCAGCACACGCACCTGCTACATCCTGAGATACTGAGGACTCCACTCCCCGGGGTGGCTCAGGGACAAGCAACCCCGAGTCCACCGGTCCTCCCACTTGATAGCCAATAGAGTAAAGCTGCCACCGATCAGACTGGAAGGTGGAGGCATCGTCCCAAGAACCATTTTCTCTTGACAATTCAGTCTGCAAGAAGCGTCCCAAACTGACTTTAAATTGAAGCGCGCGGAGCCCGCAGCCCAGCCCTGCTCCTCGCACGAGGTCACCGGGATCCGGCCGGAGGACGCAGGGAAACCTCTGGGAACGGAGGCGCGGGCCGAGGTCCGCGCGCGGCCTCTTTTCCGGGAAGATTCAGCCACACCGTGCTCCTCGCGTTTCCCGAAAGAACCTCAGGCTTCCGCCCTCCAGCCCCGCACTCTCCCGCCCGCCCAGTGGCGAACACCTCCAGCCACAACCCTTTCCTTCCGCGTCTTGCCCGCCGGAAGTGACGCACCGGAAGCGGCTCCGCTCCCACGGGGGCGGGGAAGGAAGATGGCGGCCCCCAGCAGCCGGTGAAGAGAGAGGAGGACACGGGGATCCCGGGGAGCGGCCGGACTCTTGCGTTATGGCCGCATCCCCGCACACTCTTTCCTCACGCCTCCTGACAGGTACGGCACCCGTCCTTGGGCACGACTTCGGGAAAATTCTCATCTAGTTGCCACGTGCAACGCCGTGGTTCCGGCTGGCTGCAACCTTGGGAGCCCTTGGCGAGGTCGGCTGGGCACCGGTGGGGGGAAGTGACCTCTGGAGCAGCGTGAAGTGAAGACGCTGTGGAGCTAGGGTCTAGTCTTGCAGTGTGGCCCCGGTGGTCCGCACCGCCTCCGTCCCCCTCGCCTCCGTCCCCCTCCCCCGGGGCCGTGGCGTCCGGTGCTGCTTTCGGTTTTCCGAGTGGAGGCTGGTGGAGAGGATCGAGGAGAACCTTGGGGCCCCACGAGTGTCTTGGTTTCTCAGAGCCCCAGTTCCTAGTTACAAGTGTAAGTTATTTGTAAGCTCCCTCGTGAGGACTGGCGAGCGCTCTGCCCTCACTCAGAAACCTTGTTCCAATACAAAGGGTGGTGCTGACAACGGTGATGTCACGACAAAGATAAAATGATACAGGTGATGACAACTATAGATGGTGGGCCACAGTCCCCCTCAAACTTTTGGCTTTCCACCATCAGCGTGGGCCCTGATATCATCCTCCCATTTGAAGGCCCTGTGATGACTATGGTAAAGGTGGTAGGTGCTTCCGTGGCTAGGTCTCAGCTCAGGTGGCACCTTTTCAGAGATGCCTACCCTGACCACCCTATTTAAGGTAGAACCCCCTGCTCCTCTTTTCTCACATCACTCTTATATCTTTCCCTATGGTTAGCATAGTCTGTAATTGTTTTTGTTTTTGTTTTTTTAAGATTTTATTTCTTAGAGCGAGCATGGGTGGAGGGAGGTAGGGAGCCCCATGCAGGGCTGGATCCCAGGACCCCAGGGATCATGACTTGAGCCCTCCAGGCGCAACTTAATTGTTTATTTATATACAGGTTTATTATGTGTTTCTCCCAACCCTGTGAGGGTTAGAAGGACAGTTCCTCTCTGGCTGGTCTCTGTGCCCCTAGGGCCCAAAATGGTACCTGGTCTGTACTGTTCACTCTTAATAATTGTTTGTCCATTAATCCAATTTGTCCATTCATTACAGAGATTAATTAAAGAAATGTTAAAGAGGAGGCTGGGAATTGTTTTGCTCTCGGTAATTTTGATGATAACAAATGGCTGTGTGAGGAATGTGTTGCTGGTGGTCTGAATTGGAGATGGGTAGCAGAAGCCAGGGACTCTTTTTTGGCCAAATCCCGCCATTAGGCCTCACCTTTCACAAGCTCTCTCTGCAGTGCCTAGCGATGTTGATCACAGTGACTCTGTGAAACTCCTTTCTTCCTTTTCTCTTATCATATTATTATTTTATGGGTCTCTTTGGCTGTGTAATCTCAGGGCATATCATTTGTGTTTTCTGGAGTTGAGTTTACTTACCTGTAAAATGAGGCAGTTGAACCAGATGAGCTCAAAGTCCCTTCTGGTTCAAAAAAAGGGGAGGAGAGTGGGAAGTGGGAGGGAGTATAGATGAAACAAGATTGGCCATATTTTAATAATTGTTGAAGCTGGGGAATAAGTATTGGGAGCTCGTCATATTCTTAGGTTATTGTCTATGACTGAAATTTTTCATAATGAAAAGTTTTTTTAAAAAGGTCTGTGATTCTTTTTTCTGTCATCCCTGACTGTGAGTGTTCTTTGATCATGACCCTAGGCACTGATTCTCAGAGAGCTCATCCTTTCTTAGTGCTTGAATTGCTCCCTCTGTATGGAGGTTTTTCCAGTGTGCATTCCTCAGCCTAGCTGCTCTTCTGCCTTTCACTCCCATACTTGCAGCTTCCTGTAAGAACAGTCTCACTTCACTGCTCAGACTTCCCCAGTTCTAGTAAGTGGGCTGCATATGGTTTGCAGCTGGATCAGTCTTTTCAGTGCTGGTACGAAGACAGTTTAGCTTCCTGAAACAGTGAACACAATTGCCCAAAAAATCTGCTAGTAAGTGGTCTGTACAACCTGCTATGATCCACTTGAAAGATCATTACAAGATAGGGAAGCACCATGGCGGGAAGGGGTGGAAGAAAGTCAGAGTGCGACTGTGTTAGGTATCTGGTGGTTGTGTCTGCTTTTGCTTCTAAAAATGCGAAGTATTTTATTGCCATTAAAAGAAATTCAGAACCTACAGTTACACGTTTGTGCACTACATTTTAAAAGCTCTACCATTGTGACTCAGTGTGACGTTGAATGGTGGATATGGTCGCGTTTCCAGATTTTTAATGTAACTCTTGTAAGCTCTGGGTATCTTCAAACCTACGTTTGTTATCCAGGGCTGAAATGTCTTTCAATTTCTAGGCACTGATTCATAGAAATGGGACATGTTTTGACTAAATGAAGTGTTTTCATCATTTAAAAGTGCAGTTTCCAGCTGGTTTCTTTTTTTCCTTACTACTATTCTGTAAAATCTCAGTTTGACCCACTTAACCTTGAGAGATATTTTCCAAGGTGGTTCTTTCCCTCCCAGCAACTTGTATTTCTCATAGGACCAAATGACCTCAAAACTGGTTTTGAAATTAAGGCCCAAACAATAAAACTTTGATGTTTTTTGATGTAATCTTTTATGTATATTTTTTTATTTTATTTATTTATTTGAAGAGAAAGAGAGTGTGCACACTCACGCAAGCAGGGGGAGGGGCAGAAGGAGAGGGAGAAACAGACTCCCCACTGAGCAGGTAGCTCACAGGGGTGGGGGGGCTCAACCCCAGGACCCCGGGATCATGACCTGAGCCAAAGGCACATGCTTAACCACCTGAGCCACCCAGGTGCCCCGACATAATCTTTTAATATTAAAATCCTATCTTCCCAAAGAATAATGTCAGGCAAAAGAAGGAAAATTGTACACCATCAAACAAAACAAGCAAACCCTTGAATATCAGGACTCACTTGAAAGGAGATTTCAGAGGACTGATGTCAGTGCTTATTCCCTCCTGTAGTATGCATATGCAGGCAACGCATATTCCCGTATACGGAAAATAAGCATTTCATAAATAACTGAGGTTGGAGAGTATGATTCCAGTGAAGAAGTGACTTATCTCCGGTCTACGATAATTGCCATGTATTCTGAGGGGCACTGATACTTCCAAGTAAGTTATGTAGAAAATCTAGGCAGCAAACATGATCTCTGTGTTGCAGAGAAAGCACTCTGTCAGCTTTTGTATTGGAGGTGAGTGGAGAATCTCTGCCATCAAGGAACCCAAAACTATGATGGTGGAAACAAATGGAAACAATTGGCAGTAAGAAGTGCCATAAAAAAGAGTATAAAGTGACAGTGGTTGAAAAGAGACTTTGAAAATTTGACAAGCAGAGAGTGGAGGCAAGACACAGCCAGCAGGGAAGCATCAACAAAGATGAACAAATTGTGAAAATGTGTGGTGTGCTTAGTGGAGAGTGATCAGTTACGTGTATGTGTCTGGGCGAGTAATGTCTATCCTGGCCTTCCCAGAGAAAACCCATCGAATACAACCCATCTGTGTGGAGATAATAGGAGAGCAATTGGGCAGTAG
The DNA here is from genome assembly GCF_964656455.1 of Halichoerus grypus. Classification (NCBI taxonomy): domain Eukaryota; kingdom Metazoa; phylum Chordata; class Mammalia; order Carnivora; family Phocidae; genus Halichoerus; species Halichoerus grypus. The sequence goes on from NC_135713.1 coordinate 157,413,542, forward strand.
GCTTGATGACCCTGGAAATGAGTCAAAGCTTAGGAATTACCCTATAATTGCATTTGCTCGGGGACAGTATGTAGTGGGACACGATTGTCTTAAAGTGGCCAGACAACAAGAGAAGATGAGTGAGGGTGTTGGAGAATGAGAAATATTTTGGGTCGTGGAAGCCATGGGACCATCGCTTACATGGCCTTACACGGAAGCATTGGATTCGTTATTTGAGAGAAGGTTTGGTTTGATTAAAAGCCAAATTCAGACCACAGCTCTTTTGCTTCTTCCTGCCTACACTGATAGAGCCAGACTTCACTGAGGACTGTTTCCCCTCTCTTTTGGTTAGTTGTCTTACCCAACATGGCCAAAGTATTAATCTGAAATGTATTTTCCAGTTTACTGTCACTTACTGAAAAAACCTGTGTTTTTCATTTTCTACTATTTTAAAAGTGACTGAACTGATTGTTTTGTTTTATTTTATTTTTTTTTTTAAGATTTTATTTATTTGTGAGAGAGAGAATGAGAGACAGAGAGCATGAGAGGGGGGAGGGTCAGAGGGAGAAGCAGACTCCTTGCTGAGCAGGGAGCCCGATGCGGGACTCGATCCCAGGACTCCAGGATCACGACCTGATCCTGGTCGACCCAAGGCAGTCGCTTAACCAACTGAGCCACCCAGGCGCCCCTGAACTGATTGTTTTATTATTTTTCTCAAAACGATCTACATTGTGGTCATTTCAGCACTTCATATAATAAAAGTATAATGATCCCGAAATGCAAAATTGCCCTATCCCTGCTGAAGAATTTACGCTTAGTGAATCAAGGGGATATGTGGCAGTGATTCACAAATCCGGTCAGAGTTCTGACCCTTCACATGTGCCGTTGCTTATGGTGGTGGCCGGCTTTGCTTCTGGGTAGACGCAGTCAGCATTTGGTGAGAAGCACTAATCACGTGAACCTTTCCCTTTTCTCTATACAGGTTGGGTAGGAGGATGTGTCTGGTATCTAGAAAGAAGAGCTATGCAGGAATCCCCTCACACATTCGTGCATCTTTTCAGGAATGTCAATAAGCAGTGGATTACATTTCAGCACTTGTCCTTCCTCAGGCGCATGGTATGTTCAGAAGACCATCCTCACTCTGTTGCTGTCTGCCTTTACTTTCTTTGTATGAGGGAATTTGAGAAATTCCTATTAAAAGAAGAGTTGTAAGAAGTACCACTTGAAAAAGACTTTTATTTAGTGTCATTTTGGCATTTATCCAAAACTTTAATTCCTTGTTTTGATTATTCTTAACTAAAACCAGAATAGTCCTGGCACTGGACGTTAAAAGTATGATCTTGAACTTACTGATTAAGTTTGGAGAAAGATTGAAAACTTCTGGCATATTTTACCTAGGAGAAAATTAGGAAAAGCTGAACTGTTATCATACATCTCTTTAAATTCTTTGAAGTTCTGTGAATATATCAATGATACAGAAGTAATTTCTTTAACAGTGTGACCTTCCCGTTTTTCTACATCAGCAGTGCATCTAAAAGTCTTTTAAATGCATGCACCTCTGAGTAGTTTTTGTAGCAAACTGAGTTTTTAGAATTTGCTAGGCATTTTATAGTGGGCATTACTCCTACATCCTGGTCCTCTAGGTTGGCTCCATGATATTGTGGGCAACATGGTAGCTTATTCCTAATTACCAGTGAGGACATTTGCCATTAAATAGAAAAGTACAGAATGGAGATAGTTAAAAACTCATAATTATGCAAGCGTGAACAATTAGCAAGTTCATAATCTCAAATCTGATTTGACACTTCTCTTTTTTTAACTTAGAATGCCCACTTTAACTTAAAATGTAAAATTAACTTAAAATCTTAATGAAACTCATTATTTTGATAAGGGATTTACATTTCCAGAAATGTTCAGATTTCTTACTTTGGGGACCAAGGGTAATGGGTATTTAGAAGAGAAACTCAAGTATGTATAATGCCTTATGTGCACAGAATTCTGGGTTCATTCATGGGTTCGTAATTCCTTTCTAGAACTAGTGTATGTAATTTCAAGTCTTTGTGATATAACAGAAAAATCACTTAACTGGTTACCAGAGCGGGTGGCTTGGAGGACCAGGGCCACTTACAACTAACTGATTGTTGACTCTTGTCAGTTACAACTAACTGGTTGTTGACTCTGTCGCTTTATTTCTGAGCCTTAGTTTTCTCTTCTGTAAGTTGAAGAAAGAGATACTGATAATGATCCGGCTTCTTAAATAGCCTTTGAAAAGCACACATAAGATATATACTTTATAAACTATGAAGGTCTGTATTATGTAAAACTACACAGTGCCTCACTATGTTAGTAATAGTTAACTGCTGCTTGCTAGTAAGCGATAGGGACTGTCGGACTATAAAGCTCACGTTCTTTCCACACGCACAGTGCTCTAACGTAACTGAGCCCTGAATTATACCCTACTGCCAAGCCCCTCTCTGCCCTGTTTGCCTAGAAACGTGGAAGGTCAACAGGTTGTCTTGGGCTCTTGATGTTAGAACATTTTTTCACTGTATTTGGTGGGGATCATGTTGGAGATCATGCTGGAGGGAATAAGAAATTTATTTTTCTTTCAAGGAACTTAAATGTCCAGAATTTTCTAAACCATAGAATTAAAAACCATCACCGAGGTGTCAGTTACGTTCTCTGTCCCTCTTAATGTAGTGATTTCCATGTAACGAACACTTGAATATTCATTAATTCAGCATGTATTTACAAAGGTATAGGAAAATCCTTCAAGTACTGTAACAGGCTGATGGGAGGAGTTACCCAACAGCGGTGTAAGAGCACTTTGGGCCTTGGGTTTATAGTAACTGTACTTTCCTTGTTTAGTATGTCACACAACTGAACAGAAGCCTCAACCAGCAAGTAAAACGGAAGCCAGAACCCGTGGCATCTCCTTTCCTTGAGAAAACATCTTTGGGTCAAGCCAAAGCAGAAATCTGTGAAATGAGACCTCTTCCACCCCCCAGCCTACCGTTATCCAGAAAGCCAAATGAAAAAGAATTGCTCGAACTGGAATCGGCATCCGTAATTGAAGGCTCACTAGATGCAGGGAAAGAGACGAAGGATGAAAAGCGCTGGAAAGAGATGAAGTTGCAGCTGGATGATTTGCCAGGAATTTTGGCGCGGCTGTCCAAAATCAAACTCACAGGTACTTTGTTTTTCTGATGCAGTTAGCTTCTTACTCGAAACTTTATTTTTAGTTAAACGAAATGCTAATTTTATTACCGCACCAAAAGGAGTATCTTGAAACTACTGATCCTCTAGTAGCATTTTTTTTCTCTCTTCGATTTAATTGGGATTCAAAATCAACTTTTCTGAATTCTGTTTACACAGACCTGTAAATAGTTTCGCAGTAAATATATTGTACTAAAATTAGTCTTTTTTACTTGTAATTAAAGTAGAATGCTTATCCTGCTTATATCCTTGTCTTTTGTGTTCTTAACGCCTACTATCTTTTAAAGATGGCAGTGGGGTAATGAGTTCTGTTTGAGTTCTGAAAACAAAAAGGCCTGCACGCCTGTGGCCACTGGGTCTCCGAGCGCATCGCTGGGTTTTGCTTCTTGTAGGGCCTCTGGGATTGTCCCAGGCATGTAGGGATTTAGAGTGCATCTCTGGAAAAAAGGTCTGGAACCAGATTGTATAGCCTCAGCCTAGCAAACTGTACCAAATTTTATTGTATGCATTGGGCGTTAACCCATAATTATGTCATTCGGTTGTCACAGCCGTCCGGTGAGTCAGGCAAAGTTTTATGGTCATCACGCCATCTCACAGCTAAACTTAGAAGTAGCTTATTCTGGGCTAACCGTGTTCAGAAGGTATGTTCTGGGTCATCTTGCAGCTTGAAGACCCCTTCTCTCCGTTTCTTCTTGGACGAGAATAGGGAGAAGAAATACAGCAGGGGAATAATAAAGTTAAACCAGGTATTTTTTGAGGAAAGAAGTGGAAAGCGATGTTACTGAGTCAAAATTGGGAAATGAACAATGAGACGAGAGGCTTTGGAGAGTAGAGAAGACCAGGGAAAGATTGGGGTGTGTGTGTGTTTTTCAAGACAGTTGAGCCTGAAATCCAAGGTAAAAGGAGGTGAAGCAGGTAACTTCTTTCCTCAGTGACCAAAATCACTTAAAGAAAATCTTTTGGGGGGGTTGTGGGGGGGGGTAGAAAACAGGCATAGGGAGTTTGCCAGATAGAAGAATCATAGTAAGACTTATCAGTGTAACTCCAGAACAGTGAGGCTAATTCCAGGTGGCATCCCTGAAAATTATGGTAGCTGAGCAAGGAATCACCACATTTCAATGAAAAGTTATCTTTTGTCATTTATACAAGTGGTGTATCATGTTGCTGACATGGTAAGAATGACTGCAGATACGATCGTAAGGATGTCACCCCAAAAATGAGTCCTCTCAGTCTGAAGGCAGCAGAATTGACCTCTGTCAACAGCAGGAGCTGCTTGCTTTGTGTGCACCTTCGTTGACCGTGTGTTCATGTCCGCATCCGCCTCTCACTCTGCAGACTGCTTCTCTCTCACCGTCCCATTCCTGGCGGTAATACCAGCATTCTTTGCTTCCCCCAGTCAGGAAACCTTAGCATCATCCTTAATTCTTTGCTCTCCAGTCTCCCTTCATCTCTAGTCCAACATCCAGGTGTTAGCACTGGCGTCTTTTGTAACACCCGTGAGATTGCTCATCCCCGTTTCTGAAGCTGCCATCCTAGCTGAGATCCAACACATAGGAGCCCTCTGGTCGCTACAGCAGCTCCCAGCTGTTGTCTCTGCCTCTCTCCTCCTGCTTTACCAACTTTCCTAAAACATTGCTTTCACATATTCCTTACCTACTCAAGAGTCTGCTCCTTCCGTATTGCCTCCTGCCTCAGCTCTGCCTGGCTTTGAGGAAAGTTGTGATCTGGAGTGATCAAACTCTTCCCCGTAAATAGACTTTCTCTCCCAACCCTGTCCCCTACCCTGTCCTGCCAGTTAGGCTAGGTCTTCCATCCACCATACCCATCCCTCCTGCCTCCATGGGAGACCGGTCTGCCTCTTTTATATCCAGTTAGAGCCTTTCAAGAGTTCTCCATTAAGCCTTCTCTTGCCTGCTCTTGGCCCGAGTCTCCCTCTCAAAACTTGGAGTATGGCTTTGAGGTCCAGCAGAACTTGAGTTCAGATCCTGGCTAGGACATTTACTAGTCACGGGAGCCTTTGGGCAGTTTCTCAGCCTTGTGGAGACAACTTCCTCACCTGTAGAGTAGGAACAATAATAAGTCCTCGAAGAGTTAAATCACATAATGCATTCGAAGTACCCAGCAGCAGGCCTGAGGGAGCACCTCAGAGGTTAGTTTCCAAATAATTACAGGTAAACGTTTGCTTGTCTATTTAATGCATCTTCCCCTAAGATGTTCCAGGCCAAAAATCCTGCCATCTCCGTGTTGAGTACTTATAGTCTTGGAGTCCAGTGCTTCTCACTTGGAAGAGGAAACATGACAAATTGAAGTCGTCCAGAGTAGGACAACTGCTAGGAAGAGGGGATATAGAAACCCTGTCCCTTGGGGAACGAGATTGTTTGGCTTGAGAGAGAGAAGGGAGGAGGGAGAAAGAAGGCGATGGAAGGGAGAGTGGCCATGTTCAAGTAGCTGTAGCTCCTCTGGTTTAAAGGGACAGTGCTGCTGATGTCCAGTCGAGAGGGCAGAACGAGGAGGTTGCATGTCCAGCAGCACGGAGAGCTCTCAGGAGAACGATGGGATGGGAAATGGGCTGCCTCGTGAGGAAGTGGTCCTTGTCATTGGAACCATCCAGGTGGAAGCAGATCATCTTTGAGGGAACTGGAAGGGAGTCCTGCATTGTGTAGTGGGTGGAACTAGATGATACTAGGAGCTGGCCTCCCTTCAGTATTTGTTGGGTGTCTACCTTGTTGTACCTTTGTGCAAGATGCTGAAGATACGGAGATTACGTGATTTCTTTCCTCAAGAAGAAGCCGGTCATCTGGTGGAGGGGGGATTTTGTAGGCATACACATACATACAAATAAAACAGCTGTGGTCAGATACCTCTGCATTTCAAACCCTGAACTTCTAGTAACCTTTGTGATCTTGGGTCATTAACCTTAGAGTGCCCTAGTTTCTTTATCTGTAAGATAGAGATGATGGTACTCATTCTATAGCCTCATTGTGAGGATTAAATGAGATTATGCATGTGAGACACTCGTGTGCCCAGCACCTTGTAGGTGCTTAATTAGCTATTATTAATACTATTATTCGTCCTATGTCCATGTTTAGGGCAGTTGGTGTTATGGGTGTTGTAGCAATTGTATGTGGTAAGGCAGAATGGGGACCCCGAGAAGCGAGTGTTGTTTCTGCCTGTGAAGGGGGTGGAGGTGAATGAGTGTTCACTAGGTGCAGAAGGCAAGGATTGTAAGCAGAGGGAGAAGGCTTTGAAGAGGCAAAGAAGCCGGATGCATCCTGGCACATTCCGAAAACCACGGATGCTAGGAGTCGTTGAGCTGGACCTGCCTGTGACACGGAGGAGACGCTCGCTGAGGGTTTGAAGCGTTAGGCGGGGCCACAGTACCACGTCGGCACGCATTTCATGCTGGGGAGTTTGGCTCCTACGCCCAAGCAGCGGGAAGTTCTGGAAGGTTCTTCGGGGGAACACACAATCACTTTGTGTTCTGTCTCAAATATTCTTTTAAGTGGCTTAATTAGTACCTGATTATTATAAACTTATTGCAACGAAAATTCAAATAATACAGAAGCATGTATCTAAAACTGAAAAAGTACGCTTTCCGGCCATTCTAGATAAAACCCCTGCTTGAAATGTAGCCTCTTCTATATGTATATAAATAGGTAGATCTAAAGCCATGGATATGGTTGTACATTTTAATGGAAATAGGATCATTACCCAGACACACACACACACACACGCACACACACACACACACACACAAACACACACACGGTCCTGCAGCTTGCCACTTTCTCTTAACAGTATAGCTTTCACTGACGGTATTTACCACTGCATACCCTTCCGTTAGGTAGAACTGCCATTGTTTGCCTACCTAACCCTCTCCGGCTAAACATGCAGGGTGTTTCCAGCATGTGGGAATCTGATTGCCTCCGTATTCTGTGCTTATGCATAAGCAGTCTCTACTGGTTTTTCCTCTAAGATAATGGAAAAGGATTTTTATGTGTGTTACGTTTCATATTTTAAGTCATGATGGGATTTAGCATCTTTTTCTCTATTTTGATCATTTGTATTTTTTCTTCTATTGTTTCTTATACCCTCCGTCATTTCTTCCTGATATTTTTTTGTGATGTTTTGTTGTTTTGTTTTGTTTTGCCCCACTGAAATATTTAACTTTTATGTATTCAAATTATTTATTAGTTGTTTGTTTTTTTTAATGCTTAGAAAGATTTTTTTCTGCCCCGTGGTTATAAAAGCATTCACTCATGTTCTTTCCTGGTACTTTTCTATTTTTACCGTATTCTCTAAGGTTTGGGGACCATGTCGAATTTAGTTCCGCAGAAAGAGGAGTAGGATTGATTAAGAGATCTGTGGTAGCGGCATCATTGAGCCAGGGGTACCTGTTTTTGTAAATAAAGTTTTATTGGAACACAGCCATATCCATTTGTTCTGTGGTGAGGTCATGCTGCATCGGTGGCGGAGCTGAGTGACTGTGATAGAAGACTTACGGCCTGGAAAACCTGAAACACTTCCTCTCTGGCCCTTTAGAGGGAAGAACTTGCTGAGCCCGGCTGTCAAGCACGGGCCAGTGAGAGGCAAGCATGATGACCAGCACACCAGTGGCAGTCAGTTGAGACATGACTTGGGCTGCACTAAGGCTGTGGTGTGTCAGGAGGAGAGGGGAGAGAGAGACTGAGGCAGTAGAATGAGCAGAACCTTACGGAGAGGTGGGGGAGTGCTGGGAGGCCTGAAATAAAAGGTTAGGACACAGAGCCGCAAAGAGTCTGGCTGCCACGAAGCAAGCGTTCTCCGGTTCTCTGGGCCGTGTGCTCCTTATTATCCTACACCCGACCCACTTCTCTCAGAGAGAGCAGAGTGTGGTGACCTGTGGGTCAGAGTCCCTGCATTCAGATCCTGGCTCTTACTAGTTGAGTGACCTTGAGCAAGTTCCATAAAAAAAGTAAAAACCACAACTCTGTGTGCCTCGGTTTACCCACCTGTAAACTAGCTAATGATATCTACTTCAAAGCGTTCTATTAAATGGGATAAAATTTGCAAACTACATAGAAAGTGATAGGTTAAGAGCTATATATACACTTGTCTCTTAAAAGATAAATTTGTTACCTAGGTGCTGCCACAGGCATTTTGAGTTTGAGATGTTTATCCCTGCTCTAGAAAAACTTCCAGCTTTCTGATACGGATCAGTGGTAGCGTGAGGCTGAAGAGTGTGAACACTGAAGGAAGAAACAGGTTTGGGGGAAGATGAGTTCAGTTTCGGACTCGTGGATTTTGAGCTGCCACTGGAATATCCCGGTGGTGAGGTTCAGTGGGCAGTTGGCCATGGAAGACAAGAGCTCAGATAGAACGTCGGGCTGCAAGACTGAGGGGTCTTCAGCGTGGCGCCGGCCACGAAGCTGTGGTAGTGAACAAAGTTGTCTGCGGTTGGTGTGTAGTGACCAGAACAGAAGACCAAGGTCATTTGGGGTGCATCCCCTTTTAAGGATTGGGTAGAGCGTGTAACGGAGCCTGCAAGGAACTAAACAATCAGAGAAAGGGGAACAGGAAAGGGCTTAGTCACAGAACCCAAAAGAGAAGACACGGTTCATAAAGGAAGTGATGAACATTCCCAACATGGGGCTTGAACTCACAACCCTGAGATCACGAGTCGCATGCTCTCCCAACTGAGCCAGCCAGCCACCCCAAGGAAGTGATCAACACTTAAATGCTAGAGGTCTACTAAGATGGCTGGCCAGAAAGTTATTTTATTTGGCCAGTAGGAAGTCAGTGTTGCCTTGACTGCTAAATCAGGAAATAATTGTCAGTGTTTCCTCTTCTTAGAGCCTTAAATGAGGTACTTATTTAAAGTAATTCCTTAAGGTTTATTTTCAGAGTGCTTACTTCTTTGGGAACAGAAGGAAAGTATGGTAATTGGTTTAGGATCCATTTTTTTTTTTTTTCTTTTTTTTTTTGGTGGGAGGCCACACCTTCCTGTCCTTCATCCTGGCTGTTGTCATGCTTTTCCTTTTACGTACCTCATGGTGTTGTATATCAGAACAGGCATTCCAGCTGCAGGGGTTGATATTTAAAACATGGTGACTGAAATCTAAGGCAATGATCCAATTGCTCATTTAATAGTACATAACGTGTTAGAGCATGTGCATTGACTCATCAGTTCCCTCACGTCAGTGTGCTAATGAGCATACACCGCACTCGTGTTCACACGACACTTCCTGGCCGCCGTCCCCAGGGATCCTGGTCCTGTAGGCCTGGGACAGGACCCAGAGATCTGCATTTCTGACAAGCACACCAGATGATCTGATGCAGGTGGTCCTGGACCACCCCTCAAGCAAGTGAAGTAGGTGTTGGGCAGGAAGAGTGCCGGTCGCAGACGCCGTGGTCTGGCTGGTTGTGGGGGGCACTGACCCAGTGAGAGCCAGAGCAGCCCTGCAGGAAGAGCCAGCTGGGCAGGATGTGGACCACACAAGAGATGGATGCAAAGCAAGATGCACCGAGGAAAATGGGAGCAGCAGCCTCCGCTGCAACCACGGATGGAGAAGTCCCAGGGCAGTAAATTTCCCCTCGTATCATTTTCTATATTCCCTGCCCCAGGTTTCTGGATGAGCTAATTGAATTAAAGTCATTTCCTTCTGCTTATTCCATTTAAAGAGGCAGCACCCTTTGGGTGACCCCTACCCCCTTATTTGACCTTTTACCTCCCTCTTTAGTTTATTACTTGAATTCACACATGCCTTGGAGTCAGCAGGATTTTTTTTCTTTAAGAAAATCCCTGGTATCTATCAATTGATTTCTTTCGGACTCTTAACATCTTGGGCAATTCGTTTATAGCTAATGATAGCCGAGGCAGAAATATCTGAGAGTCAGCGATCACTTTTATGGAACTAGTCTTTCTTTGCCTCCCTTGGTTTATAGCTGTAATATACCAAGGATAATTAACTGTAGAATAAGTGAAGGGCCATACAGTGATCCTACTTCTGTTTCATTTGTAGGATATCAGGGTAGCAGCAGATGGATGCCTTGACATTCGTGCCAGGATCTGAGCCAAATGTTTGCTGGTGCTATACCATTTAAGGATTTTTTTTTTTCTATGAAAGGAAGTAAGACTGAATTTATAAAGAAGCAATAATAATGTCTCCCTTGAGTTTCTCTTGCCAACTGAACTATTTACAATATGTTTTTGGAGTTTGTTGCAAGGACCACACTGGGTTGGAGAAATTTTATTGGGGTTAGGATCATAAGAGGCTTTGGTGACTCAACTGAGTTTATACTTAATATGGGTCAATAAAAAGCAGGGTTTTTTTTTTCTCTCCCCCCCCCCCCGCCCCCGAATAACATCTGTACTGAAAAGCTACAGCATACTTTCTGAGACCAGAACACGAAAATAGATTGTTTGTTAGAACCAGTAATTATGCTGTTGACAGGACTGATATCAAACTACAGTCTATCAATAGATTTTTTTCCCCCTAGAGCCTAGAATGCTTTTTATTAAAAGAAAAAAACCTCACAAGAATAGAGGATACAATTTTACTGTTTTTAAAAGTACACTTCAGTCTTTGGCTCTCAGATACTGTATAATGAATCTTTATATTGATTGAGTAGAATTATGATTTCCTGACTTTTCATTTATATTTTGAAATAATTGCCTTAATAATGACATGCTTATAAATGTTAAAATAGTATCTTTATTAATTGTTTACTTTTAGGAAACAAAATGGAAAATACAGATAAGCAAAAATGAAAAGAATGTAATCTCCCCTTAATTTCTGCCTTTCAAAATAATAAGCATTTTGATGACTTTGGCATACTCTAGAATTTTTTTTCTATACATCCTATTCATACATGTTTGCTTCTTACACAAATATAAGATCACAAAGTAAATGCTTTTTATATTTTTTGTAAAATATTACTCTGTGCATATGTTTTGTGTCAGTATGTTTACCCTGTTTTTGGTGACTTAATTTTAAGTTTTAAAAGTAGTGTTTTCTTACAAAGAAAACATGTAATATAAAAAGGTCCCCTTGGCCTGTGCAGGTAACTGTTTTGCACACAGTGTTTGAGCCTGTTCTGTGCACTCTGTGAATCTTAGTAGGAACAGCACAGCCTCTGGACTCAGGCTGGCTGGGCTGCGGTCCCTGCTCTACCATTTATTGACTTTGTGACAATGGACACATTTTCATCTCTGTAAGCCTGAGTTTTTCTTCATCTGTAAAATAGGGATAATCCTACCTCATGGGCTTGTTGTCAAGATTATGTGAGATAACACAGGTAAATAATTGAGTACTGAACCTAGCATACGGTAAAGGTTCAAGAAAGGTTAGTTATCTCCGTGTTACATTATATGTTATATATGTTATATTATACTATATTATATTAATGCATACATAGTTTCTGATGTGTTTGTTTTATAAAAACGGGGTCATAATACACATTTTGTTCAGTTATTTGCTTTCTGTCCTCAATAATGTGTCACAGACAAGCTTCCTCATCCCTATAGTTAAATCTGCCTCCTATTTTTTTTAAGGTTGCTTGTACTCCATGGTGTGCATTGAATTTATTGAACCATTTCCTTTTTAATTGATATTTAGGTAGTCTGTAGCTTTTACTACTAGTAATAATGATTTTTAATATCATTGTACATCTGTCCTTATACACGTTTATTTCTGAAAGACCCTTAGACATGCACTTTTGCTTTTATTATTTTATTTCTTTTAAAGATTTTGTTTATTTATTTGAGAGAGAGAGAGAAAACAAGCAGAGTGGGGAGGAGCAGAGGGAGAGGGAGAAGCAGACTCCCCGCTGAGCAGGGAGCCCGACGTGGGACTCAATCTCTGGACCGTGGGATCACGACCTGAGCCAAAGGCAGACGCTTAACTGACTGAGCCACCAGGCGCCCAGGATGCTTTTGCTTTTAATGGATAGATAGCATACTGTTGCATGGCCATATCATAATTTATTTACCACCTATTCCCTTTAGATTGTTTTCAGTTTTTATTATTACAAATGGTGCTGTAATATCTGTGGCCATTTTCCTACAGTAGGCGCCTCCAGGGAGCCTTGCTGAATCAAAGGCTATGCAGACTCTGGAAGTTTTTATTTTTTCTGGCAGATTTCTCTCGAGAAAAGTTCCACCAGTCTGTGCTGTTATCAGATTAACCAACTCTCTGTACCTTCCACCAATGAATGCTAGATAATAATATACTTTTAGAAATAACTCTACCTATTTGATGGGTGAAAAATGGCACTAGAGTGTTTATATCTGTATTTTTAACTTTATGATTTTCTATTTTCATTTAAATATTTCCCTTACAGGAAATGTTTTACAGCCAATGGTATAAGGTGGAGATACCCAGTTTTTAATAAGTCATTAACCAGTGTTGAATGTCATACTCACACAATTAAGAATTTGTGAAATTCTGTCCCTGGTGGACAAACCTCATTGCCCTTAACCCCCAAAATTCTGTTAGTATTTTAATTGGTATTTCTGCATGTTTACAGATTAATTTTGGGATGAATTGAGATCTTTACAGTGTACATCCTCGTTTATCCAAATCTTTTATGTCTCTCAAGTTTTACAGTTTTCTTTGAATAGACTGTTCTTACTGATGATTTTGAAATAGTAAAAAACATATTTTCAGTTGATTATTTCTTGAGTTTTTCAGGTAGTCAAGTGGTGATCAGTTTGTCTCCTTTTTCATATTTATACCAATTATTTCATTCTCTGGTGTAATTGCAGCTTTATTCTGTTCCCTCCACTTGCTCTCCTCATTGTAGTTTCATCTTCGTTCAGAAGGAGCCCGTGAAGTGTGTTATGTTCAGCACTGATTTGATTTGCTGCTGTCTGCTTTTTATTACCACTCCTGACTTCGAACGTTCTGCTAATGGCAGTTTGTTTCTGTATCCTTTTCTGAGCCCTTTTATTCTGTTTCATGGGGTTTGTTTTTTCTGCTTTGTCTACTCATCCTCCTGCTATTCACAGAGTCCCTGTTATGCCCCAGGTGTGCCCTTCCAAGTGCCCGGGGTAGAGTGGGGTGAGGGCCCCCCGCTCAGGCCCTGCTCCTGGGTCAGACTTCTGTGGGGGAGCTTATAGTCTGCTGGTCCTGTCGTGCATCTTCTTTAGAAATATATTTAACCTTTTTTTCTTCCATGCTCTTTTTTTTTCCTTTTATGTTGTAGAATCCTTTTTTTAAAGCTTCCATTTGGCCCATTTTACCTCTTTTCATCTTAATCCATTCCTAAGTGAAGACGGCTATTCCCAACAGTAGCCACCCCCCCCCCCCAAAAGAGCGTAACGTCCAGGAGGACAAGCATTTTGTCCGTTCGCATGTTCCTCTGCCCTCCGTGCCTCAGGCAATGCCTGGCACATGGTAGGTGCTCACTATGGATTGATTGAAGGAATGCACGGTTGGCTTGTTCTTCATCCCCTAACGGTTTAACTTGGCAGTGTTGGACTTCTTTTGCGTTTTAAGTTGGAGGATGGAATTTATCGGTTTACATGATCCACGTGAAGTTCCTGTGGCCTGAGGAGAAGCAGAGGGAGCTAGCTACTGGCGAGGGAACTTTTTCTCGAAAGGCGTTTGCACGGTGTTTTTGAAATCACAGCGCCAGTGTCTTGCTCCCCAAGTCTGGTTCTTAGTGTAGTCTGCCTCTTCTCTCAGCCATGCCTGGCCTTTTCTCTGGTGCTGCTGCCTGCTGAGCTGAAGAATACCCCCCTGCCAGGGCGTGGTGTTAGTGGGTGTCATGCGACCTGGATTCGATGCGCTGGAATGTTTCTGCCTTGTCTCAGTGAGAAGGATGTCAAGGCAAGGCCCGGCTTTCTTTTCGGTGTGACCACTTTTCCCTGCCTCTAACTCTGATGCGGCTGCCTCCATAAATACTCCTGCTGGGATGGGGAAGGGACTTTGCATAGAGTGGGCCCATCCTGCCCGTGGTCCCCCCTGCCCTCTGCCCCTGGCTCCCTACCTCTCCATGTTAGGAAGACATAATGGGTACTGTCAGACAGCCTTCATTTCCCGTATTTGTCTATTTCCTTACTAGTTGGTACTTAGGTACTCTAATTTTTTGCCACTCATATAACGAAAGTAGTAAGTCATCTCTCAGCAACTGTCTTCAGTTGAGTTTCCTCTGTGCTATACTTAACAAATATTTCTTGAAGGTTTTAGTATATCCTCTCTGCCTAGTTTATTGCTGATGCAGGTTTTTCTCTGGTTTTTAGTTTTATTCATTCATTCAGTTGGTTTCTGGTAGGGGTTGGGCCATGAAGATGCCTTAGCCAACGTTCTAAGTTAGATGAAAAATACATGTATCTGGTCTATTCTGTTTTCTGATGATTTAATTGTTTTATATCAGTTCGATGTTGATTAAATTGATTGTAAGTATAAGATGCTATGGTAGATGCCAGAGGAACGTAAAGATAAATTTGATGCGGATGATAATCATTCTCAAAAAATATTGACAAATTGGGGGCGCCTGGATGGCTCAGCCCTTGATTTCTGCTCAGGTCATGATCTCAGGGTCCTGGGATCGAGCCCTGAGTTGGGCTCCCTGCTCAGTGGGGAGTCTGCTTCTCCCTCTCCCTCTCTCTCAAATAAATAAATAAAATCTTTAAAAAATATATCGACAAATTTAAAGAAGAGAAACAGGAAAAAAATAAACAAGGTTGAGAACGGGCTCAGCTGCAGGTAACTGAAAACTTGGAAGAACAGTGACTTCAACAAATAAAGGGTTTATTTTTCTCTTGTTTAGAGGAGTGTGAAATTATGAGTCTAGAGCTAGTGCTGAAGGATGTTGTCAGCATACCCGGCTCCTCCTTTTGGCTGCCGTTACTTGCTTTGGCTTTTGTTCTCAAGACCCCAGAATGGCTGCCACCCCTCCATCGTCATGCTGCACTCCAGGCCGAAAGAATGAAGAAGGGGGACTGTATGGAAAGGCAGAAACCTCCTTACAAGACTTTGCCTTTTTATTTGGGAAGGAAAGGTCTTGATGGGGACTTCCCCTTAGGTCTCACTGGCTAGTACGGTACAAAGTGGCTACCTCCAGCCGCAAGGGAGATTGTAAAGTCTGGCATAATTCTTACAGAAGTGGAGCATCTAAAATCCAGCCCCGTCAACTGCCAGTAGCCGCTGGGCTGTCTCATTACGCAGCGTAGCCCCTTCCAGGAAGAGGATGTAGGGCTGCCTGCCTCTCCACGGTCCAGTTTCCCCAAGAAAACCCAACGCTGCCCCATAGTCCGCCCAGGGACCACCACCGCGCACGTACGCTTCGTACCTAGAGTATTTCGGCAAGGGCCGGCTTGCCAACGTGACGTTGACTTTCCCAGGGGTGGTGGTGGAGGTCTACCGATGCGTCAGCAGCCTTCCCCTGTCATCTTGATCGTCCCGTGCACATTTGGAGACCGGGGAGCTGTCGGGCCCGGACCATGCCACACAGGGGAGCCAGACTCGAGCCTGCCCCGAGGGAACGAGCCCGGTGGGGGCCACTCAGCTCCTCTCCCGACTTCTGAGTTGCGCCCCGACAGGCACCGAGGGCTTTGGCATCTGGCTCCGTTTGCTTCCCGCCCAAGTCCACTGGCAGCCTAGAGAGCCTCCCTTCATTTGCCATCGAGAGCCTTGGAATGCTGGTTATCACACAGATTTCCAGGCCTCGTCTCCATAAACGCCTTCAGGCTGGGTCTGCGTTCACACCCGGTTCCTCCTCATGCGAGAGAGAGCATGAGTGTGGGGGGAGGGTGGTGCAAAGAGGGAGAAGCAGACTCCCCACTGAGCACAGAGCCCAACCTGAGCCAAAGGCAAGTGCTTAACCGACTGAGCCACCCAGGCGCCTCACAGGGCTGCATTTTTATCTGTATTTACACTTTGTGATTTTTGTTGTTGTTGTTGCCATCACCTGCAGAATTTTGAACAGTTTAGCCTTTTAATTACAAGTAATCTATTATTTTACTCTACTGGAGTAGTCGAATGCTTTGTGGTGCCTGGAAATTGTACCTGAACCAGGTGACTTTAGGCGACTGTGCTTGGTAGTCCCTGGGCCTGCTTTTTACACTGTCACTTTCACCTGTTGTCATTCTGTACTGAAGTTTTTAACCTGCTACCTTATTTCGTACTCAGCATAACTGTGGGATGGAAGATGGCCCTACTGTGTTACCCAGAAAGTTCACGGGACTTGTGAGAGCTTGGAAGCTCAGAGGGGCCTTTCGAGGACTCTACTGTGCTTTAATCTAGTCCCCAGCTAAGAGACTTTTTTTTTTTTTGTCTTACAGATAGGTCATATAGATAGATAGGTCATAGATCATAAAGATTATCAATGAGTCATCTATGAGAGCTGGCAAAGTCAGTTTCACTTAAAGGGACAACCGCGTTGTTAAGGGAATTCTTCATTTGTTGATTATCTTAAAAGTATTTCTAAGAGTCTTCACGCTAGAAAGTTGTCTTGAACACCTAGAATAATGACACAGCTGGCATTATTGCATAACTAATCACTAGGAGCAAACGAAATTTTTCCATGCAAAAGAAGATCATGATGCATTAATAGACATATGTATGCATTTAGGTCCAGATACAAAGAACAAGTGAGAGGCCCATTTTATTGACCCGTTAACCTGTGTGGCAAAAAATATTCAAATGTAGATAAACACTAAATCCTGTCAAAGTCAGAATGATAATTTAAATGAACACTTAATCTTAGTTCTTTGTTTTAAAGATTTATCGTAAAATACCTGCTGTCTGGACACTGACCAAGAGTTTTGAGATGAAAGTGAGGAAAAGCTCAACTAACAGTCCCTTCTTGCCAAACTCATTTTTCAAAAGACAAAATTCCACTTTTTAAAAGTTTAATGTGCATCTGTTTTATGGAAAAGTTTTCTAGTTAATTACAAAGGTTGTAAAGTGTTGTTTATTAAGTATATTAAGAAGAAATATTTCTTTATTGAAAAGGGGGGAAAAAACCCCCTTTTTTTTAGATGGTTCAAGGAAAAACTAATTCAGAGAACAATCTTGGGATCTCATTCAGTGTTGCATTATTAACTTAGATATAAACAGGTTTAATTTATGTATTTATTTAAACAGACCTGATAGATATTTCATTTCCCTTTTCTGAATGCTGACTGTAAATGCAAACCAAATGCTTCCTGGTGAATTGCCTTGGGGGCCATACTTAAATGTTTCATTTTGGTAACAGTATTGCTCAATCAATTTGAAGTATGAGTTTTAATTTGGTCCCAGGATTTTCTTGGACTGGCTTTGGTCATTAAATATATGGAAAAAAAGACAGAGGGAAACAGGAAGGCCCCGTAAGTTCTTAATTTTGCAGCTGTGTTATTCAAAATCTCTATAAAAAGTCTTATCTTTTAACCAGAAGTGGTTATGGTTTGTAATCAGTTACCCCTGATTGATCTCCTTTAATGTGGCTGAGCAGAAAAATACCTTGTCTCTCATCAGCTGACTTTTCATCTGAATTTAGCAATAAGCAGAAGAATTACCACCTTCTTTGATATGTGTGTTGGGGAGAGGACTGTGTCGAGAGGTTTGCAGACCGCTGCCAAGCCAGGAAGCCTAAAAAACTCAACTCACATTAGAAATTGAATCATTTGAAGCTTAAGCTGTTAATAGAAATGAAGAGAGAGGAGGAAATCTTAAGTACAGCTATTAAGTAAAAACTACCCGCTCATTTTAAAATCAGAAGAGACTTAATTCCTGCCTCTTAATTAAGTTAAATCATTTTGAACCTTGAGATCAGCCAACAAAACTGATTCCATTGCTTGGACACACGCGTAAGCAAAACCATGTACGGGTTCATTAACCGCCTGTTCCTGTCAGCTTTGTACATGCAAGAGCTTTAAAGAGAATACGTCTCGAGTTTGTAGGATTTGGATTCCAATGTTGCATGGTATCCGCTCTCAGGGATAATGAGATATAATAGATCACAAGGATAATTTGAAATCTATAGAGAATCTCAAACTCTAATTTAGCCAGGGGTTTTAATCTGTTGACTAAATCTTTTACCAGAGTTGATAATTATCCAAATTGATTTATTGGAATTTTGTTTTTCATTTAATTCTTTAGGAGCCCATGCTAAAAAAAAAAAAAAAAAAGAGGTTTTAAAAGAGAGATAAAATCAGTTTGTAGATGACCAGTTTTCTAAGACCATCCTTATAGTTATTTTTAACTGATGATCTCGGGAAATAAAGTGACTTCATTATGCTTATGCTCAAAGACCAGTAGTTCTCAAGGTACTGAGCCTTTAAAAAAATCTTCCTTCCTTCCTCCCCTCCCTCCTTCCCTCCCTCCTTCCTTCCCTCCTTCCTCTCATGCACATAACATATGTTTATAATGTTTATGCTATTGTGTATGAATGTCACATACAGGAGAAAAGTGAAGAGTTATTTGTAAATGAAATTCATGTACTCGTACCAATGCACTGTGTTCATTTTAAGATAAGCATAATGTGTGTTTTAAAATAATTAAAGTCAAATATAAGTGTAAGTTTCATGGTTTCTTCCCATGTCCCTGAGTTATCCACACCCTCCCTTTTTTTTGAAGTGAGGGCTTCCGAGCTTTAAATACACATAAAAGTACTTTGGCACTGTAACGTGCTTCACAAACGTAAGTTTTGTTTTTTACTGTTATCATTTTTAGTCCACATTTATGAAAGGACTGCTCTCCAGTCACTCCCCTGGAGCCACAGAGAAGTAACTGGGGTCACAGCAGAGGCACGCGGAGCTTGTAGGCCGTGTTTTGTTGTCTCCAAGTTCCTTAAGGCAGTGCTTTGAAATGCTAAGTCTAAGCTTAGTGGCCAGAGACCTGTTTCACCTAGAATTCTAGAAAGCACACTTCAAGAATTACCGAGAGCGCCACTTACTAAGTCCTTATTTGCTGGGCACTGTACTTCGTGGTTTTGGTACAGTGAAACACCAGTGTGTCTCTTAAAGGTGTCAGATGGCGTGGACAAGAGTTGGAGGTCAAGAGTTGTTGGTCCCGGGCGCCTGGGTGGCTCAGTTGGTTAAGCGACTGCCTTCGGCTCTGGTCATGATCCTGGGGTCCCTGGATCGAGTCCCGCATCGGGCTCCCTGCTCGGCGGGGGGTCTGCTTCTCCCTCTGACCCTCCCCCCTCTCATGTGCTTGCTCTCTCTCATTCTCTCTCTCAAATAAATAAATAAAAAATCTTTAAAAAAAAAAAAAAAAAAAAGAGCTGTTGGTCCCTAGGGACACTTAGCCTGGGGAAACCAAGATGGTGGTATCGTTGCCTTTGGGTGATTGAAGGATTGTGCTGAGAGGGGTCCTTTGGTGTCACTGGAGAAGAGAGAAGCGACCACTCACATCTGTTCCGAGCAGAAGGCCTGTGCTGGAGCCTCCAAACTGCTCATCTGCACCTTTGCACTGCTGCTGTCCTTCCCGGGCCCTCGCCGCCTCCCACCCAGCGCACTGCCCTCGCCTTTTCTCGGTCCTCTGAGTCGATTTTCCTCCACTGCAATCCATTCTCTGCGTTGTGGATAGACCGGCCGTTCCTAAACGCCACCCTCCTCACGGTGTGCGCTGCTTTTCTTTAACTGCAAAGCAAGTTGACACAACTTAGCAGTTCTTTTTATTTATTTATTTTTTTAAAGATTTTATTTATTTATTTGACACAGAGAGTACAAGCAGGGGGAGCGGCAGGCAGAGGGAGAGGGAGAAGCAGGCTCCGCACTGAGCAAGGAGCCGGATGCGGGACTCGATCCCAGGACCCTGGGATCATGACCCAAGTCGAAGGCAGACGCTTAACCGACTGAGCCACCCAGGCGCCCCACAAGTTAGCAGTTTAAAGCAGCACACGGTTATTATTTACCAGCTTGAAATCAGCACAATGGTCTGGGCTGCGGTTCTCACCTGGGGTCCTCTTCTAGGCTCGCTGTTCCCCTCCACCTGTTGGCCTGGACTCCGCTCCTCCGGGCCCTCCCAGTTCCTTGCCATGTGGCCCTCCTAGGGAGTTCCCATCAGGGACTTTTGCTTTCTTGCAGCCCAGTGAGACAGGTGTACTTGCGACTGTTTCAGAATAAATATACGTTATACAGAACGTAAGTAAGAACTTCTCTCTGGAGAAGGCGGGCAGACAAGAGAACCTATTTGTCGACTCCTGTGAATGATGGGCTCTGGAAGAAGGCAGCCCTGGCGGGTCTTAAGACAGGCCTTCTGGTTCGGAAGAGATTGGTGGGGCTGCAGCTGAGCTGGGCCAAATAGTCAGGACTGCCTATATCCTAAGCACCTTCACGGACTGCCGCCGACCCTCTGTGCATGCAGGTGCTTGCGGTTCACTGGCTGGACACCCACCCAGGAGCGGGAATGGTGGTGGGTCGGGCTTCATGGGGGGTGGGCATATTCCTCCACCTTGACTTTCTTCCAGAATCATCCCAGGGCTTGCTGTCCAGTGCCCCTGGGCCTCTATCGGATGGGTCACGCTTCATTGGCAGCATTGATT
Source organism: Halichoerus grypus (assembly GCF_964656455.1). Taxonomy (NCBI): domain Eukaryota; kingdom Metazoa; phylum Chordata; class Mammalia; order Carnivora; family Phocidae; genus Halichoerus; species Halichoerus grypus. The sequence goes on from NC_135713.1 coordinate 157,434,194, forward strand.
TTATGTTTACATGTGAAGGGACAGAATATGAGATTACCAAATAAAATATAATTTCAAGTGTTATTAATGAAAGAATATATTACACTCACTTTTAATGAGATCCTGGTGTTGCAGAATGAATCCCAGGAAATCAATGAAAAGTTTAATTACAGTTGTTAGCAGTGCTGTATGAGAATATTGCTTTGGTCAATTTTACTTGTACAGTTTATCAATCCTTTCTGCCTTCCTCTTTCTTTAAATTAATTGCCTTGATGAAGTAAGTATAAATACATTCTTTGTTAGAGTTCAGTGTTTAAATGTGTTACAAAATGCAGATTTCCTCCTCAATGATAATAATTATAATAATAGTCCTGATCAGTTTTTAATGTACATTACAATTTGTACAGTTTTAAATTAGGCAGTGTTTGCATTTTGCACACTGACTCATTGTTAGGTCTTACTAAAACATAGTCCTTTCCCTTTACCAGTTTTTTGCAAATCACTTTCTGTCTCTTCTCAACTTATGAGTTGACCTGTTAGTCAAAATTTGATGTGCTTTTTGTATCGTTCATCACTCAGTCAAACTCCGGGGCAAGTAAAAAGAAAAACAAGATACTTTCTCCCCTGAATTAACAGTTTTATTTTCATGTAGCTACACACCCTTTCTGGGTTTAAACGAAGTGAATTTTCTTCTTGCAGCATTTTTATCTTGACAGTGCAGTGATTATTGTGCTGTCTCTTCCACTACGGTGGAAATTGCTCTTTCTTTTTTTTTTTTTTTTTAAATATTTTATTTATTTATTTGACAGAGAGAGACACGGCGAGAGAGGGAACACAAGCAGGGGGAGTGGGAGAGGGAGAAGCAGGCTTCCTGCGGAGCAGGGAGCCCGATGCGGGGCTCGATCCCAGGACCCTGGGATCATGACCTGAGCCGAAGGCAGATGCTTAACGACTGAGCCACCCAGGTGCCCCTGCTCTTTCTTTTTATTTGTTTATAAAACACAATACAAAATGTTGATGTGGATACTGAGAGATAGCTAAAGTTACTTTGGTGACTCTGGATTTTACTAATTCTATATTGAGAAAATAATTATACATTTTCTGTGCTCTTTTAACTCCCATAGTTGTTTACAAATAGTCTACTTTTGGTTTAAGGTTCAAGGCTTTACCATAGAGTCAAGCATTATTTTAGGGGCCCTGGGTGGCTCGATTGGTGAAGCATCTAACTCTTGATTTCAGCTCAAGTCGTGATCTCAGGTTGTGAGATCAAGCCCCGCGTCGGGCTCCACGCTCAGCTGGCTGTCTGCTTGGGATGCTCTCTCTCCCTCGGCCTTGCCCTTCCCTGCTGCACTCTCCCTCTCACTCTATCTCTCTCAAATAAATAAGTAAATCTTAAAAAAAAAAAAAAATTATTTCAACCGATTGACTCCATGTGTGGGAGCAATTTACTTAGTTCATTTTGAGAGGGAAAGCCCTCCTGTCTCTTTTCCTTCCAATTCTCCCAGTGACACACCATCAACCTGTCTTCCTGGGTGGTTGAGTTGAGAAGTAACCTGGGTGTTACCAGCCTTTTTTTTCCAGTCCTGGCTTGTCACCACACACGGCGATAAGTGAGGAGTCGCCCGACCTTTCTGGAGAGCTCTTGAGTTGTGCAAAGCAAGATGACTCATTCTGGGACACCGGCCTATCCACAAGGCTTGGTGATTGATGGCGTGTATCTATAAAGAATGAAAAAGCCTCCTCACAGAAGGGAGCTGTTTTGAGTATTCTAAAAGGAGTTTTGTTTGCTCGAAAACAGGTGCCTTCCTTAGGAGTCATTATATAAGTGCAGGTATGGCTCAGTGGGCTGTGAAGTGAGGGGCCGTTCTTTCCCTGTCGTGCGTGGGTAGAATGTCCTCTTACTTGAACCTGCAAGGGCTGTGGGCGAGCCTGGAGTCACGTGGCATTTTCTTCTGGGTGTAAGTACCGTGTGGCTGTTCACTGGTCTGGACTTAGGTGAGACTGCTGTGCCCCCACTCGTGGTACTGGACGTGGGCCAGAGCACGCTGCACCCCCGGAGCCGAGGACAGGAGGGGGGAGCCGTGCACGCTTCCTGGCCCAGGCCAGCCTCTTTTCTCCTGTTTGCCTTCAGGTCCTAATCTGCTGCTTGCCTTTTTGTAACCTTTTATCCAAACCTGCGTGCCCATTCCTGTACTTGTCCTCCCAGGACATGTGGACGCACACCACATTTGGGGACGACGTCATGAAAGGAGGGACTTTTTGGCCAAAGGACATATTCTGGTTTCAGGTGACCATCTACACACACGTACTCAAGTCACCTTTGCACGTTGTCATTGAGCCCAATCAAAGAAACACAGAAATGCCAAGAAACCTGTGTCCAGTCTAGACATTAGGGGCTTGTCCATATGGTAAAACAAGAAAGAGTTTCTATATGCTGCTGATAAAACTAGATTGAAGGGCGTGCCAACCAATTCATGATCATTGGGAGGAGCGGTCAGTTTCCCGATCATTTCTTGTTGCTGTCAGTGGTGGTGCCTCTGGTCCTGCTTCCTGGGGTCCCATCACCGCACCTCATCCTCCTGGTTCTTGTCTCGTGATGTTCTTTGTCTGGGTGTGACACAGTTTCCTTTTCCCCCATCTGTGAAGTTCTGACATTTTTAAAAAAGATTTTATTTATTTATTAGAGTGAGCACGAGCAGGGAGAGGGCAGAAGGAAAGAAACGCAAGCCGACTCCCCACTGAGCACGGAGCCCGAGGCTGGGCTCGATCTCACAACCCTGAGATCATGACCTGAGCCGAAATCAAGAGTCGGACACTTAACGAACCGAGCCACCCAGGCGCCCTGAAGTTCTGACGTTTTTTATACACTTCTTGCCACCGTACTTCATTGATTATCTCGTCCATTCCCTCGGGCTCAGCCATGGTCTCTGGGCAAGTGACTCAAGAGCCTCGTGCCTCCCTCCTGCCTCCCCAGGCTCTTTCCTGAGCTCCAGTTTCATCTTCCGTCACTTTCTGTACATTTTTACATGGATATCCTGTGGTTCTTCAAAAGCAGCACATTTTCTAAAGACCAGCCAGCTCGATCACCTTTCCCGGGATGGACTTCTTTCTGTTACTGTTACAATGCTTCTCCAAGTCACCCTGTGGTGCAGCACTTTACCTTTTATCCTCTTTTGTTGTTATTTTGTTTTGTCTTTCTCCTTCTCGCAATTACCAAGCCCTAACAAGTGACCAATCACAATAGCCCTTATATCTATTTGAGTCCTGCTTTTACTATCCTTAGAGTGGATTAACAGTAGAGCCTCTCCAGTTGTTTCTCTGAAAAACCCTCTGCCTGTGGTAAATCACAGTGCCCACTGCTTCCAGGCTAACCTTCCAGTGACAGGTCACATCCTTGCATTGGGCTGTCAGTGACTCTCTCTGCCAACCAGACAACTTGCAAACTATTCAGCTTGAGACCCTGCTGTCTGGCAGCCACCACTCTTCCTCCCCCGTCCCTTCCTCCGGACCTGGCATACCCGTTGATCTGAAAGTCTAGTGGTGAACCACGTAGTCAGCTCCTGCCCGAAGGAGTGCCTGGGGAGGGCCTCCCTAAGACGTCACATTTGAGGGGCGCCTGGGTGGCTCAGTCGGTTAAGCGCCAACTCTTGATTTCGGCTCAGGTCATGATCTCAGGGTCGTGAGATCAAGCCCCGCATCAGGCTTGGTGCTGATCCTGGAGCCTGCTTGGGATTCTCCTTCTCCCTCTGCCCCTCCCCTTCCCGCCCCACCCCCACTCATGTGCTCTCTTTCTCTCTCTCAAAATAAAAAAACAGGGCGCCTGGGTGGCTCAGTCGTTAAGCGTCTGCCTTCGGCTCAGGTCATGGTCCCAGGGTCCTGGGATCGAGTCCCACATCGGCCTCCCTGCTCCACGGGAAGCCTGCTTCTCCCTCTCCCACTCCCCCTGCTTGTGTTCCCACTCTCACCCTCTCTCTCTCTGTCAAATAAATAAAAATCTTTAAAAAAAATTTTTTTTAAAAATTAAAAAACAAAGAAGTCCTATTTGAGACGAGATCTGAAGGAATATGGAAGGGAGCAGGAACCCACAGGCAAGAAGCCTGGCCTGCTTAGCAGAAGGCCCTCCCGATGGAGAACAGTGAGTGGGCTAGAGGGAGGCATGAGACACATCCACACGGCAGAGGAAAGAGTTTGCCTTTTAGTCCAGGTGTAGTGTCAAGGGACTTCTGAAGCAGACTGATATGATCGCCTTATTATTTTTAAAATATCATTTGGTGGACACCTGGGTGGCTCAGTCCGTTAAGCGTCAGCCTTCAGCTCAGGTCATGATCTTGGGGTCCTGGAATCAAGCCCCACATCAGGCTCCCTGCTCAGCGGCGAGTCTGCTTCTCCCTCTGCCCCTCCTCCTGCTTGTGTGCGCACTCTCTCTCTCTGTGTCAAATAAATAAAAATCTAATAAATAAATAAAGAAAAATAAAATACCATTTGGGAGAGAGGCAAGGTGGAAGCAAGGAGGTCACTTAGGGGACAGGCTCTTGCCATTGTCCAGACAAGATAATAGCTTGGACTAGATGACATGTTTCTCAGCCTCAGCACTCCTGACATTCTGGGCCAGAAAATTCTTTGTTGTGGGGGGCTGTCCTGTGTGCCGGAGGATGTTTAGAGGCATCCCTGGCCAGCGTCTGCCCACCTCCAGCATGACAGCCAAATATGTCTCCAGACGTTGCCCAATGTCCCCAGGGGGCAGAACCATCCCTGGTTGTGAGTCAGTGGGCTTGATGGTGGCATTAGAGGGGGGTTTGAAACACAGTACTCTGCAGTTGATGGGATGTCGAGCAGGGCAAGAGACGAGAGACTCAGTAGTGCTTCCTACGTGTTTGGTTTGAAATCCTGGCAGATGGCGTCCGGTTACTTTAGACTCCTGACATTGGTCTTTCTTGCCCCTGTGCCTGTTCTTGGAACTCTCCAACCACCTGTGATGTCGCCCACCCTACCATTCTCCTCCTTTTCTTACCTCCCCTCCTGAAGGTCCAGCTTAAATGCCATCTTCTTGAAGTCTTCTCCGATCAGCCTACCACTGGTGATCCTTTTGCAGTGAATTTCTACAGCCCCGTATCAGTGTGGACCTGTCAGCTTCTGTAAACCCCCAGCAAAGAAGGACCAGGGCCTAAAGGAAGGACCAGCCTTAGCAGATGCTTGAATTACATGGCTTTGCTTCTATCCCTCTGTTCCCATTGGTGGCTGTGGGATTATCATCTCCTTCTGGTCATCCTCTAACCGTTATCTGGACCCCAGAATCATCATCCTTTACAGGTGAGCCTCTGCTCAGGTGGTCCGAAGCTTGTCATAGAATTGGGACACTTATTATATGCTGCCCCGTGTTAGAATTATTGATGTATGACTCTCAGCTCCCTGTCAAGTAGAGTTCCTGAGAGCAGGAAGGAGCCCTTACAGACCTTTATCCCATATACTGCCTGATCAGCACAGTACCCATCACGAATTAGGTATTCAGTAAGTGTTTGTTGAATGAACAAGTGAATGCTTGGATCTGGAACATCGATTTTTTTTTTTTTTTTGTCCTCTTGAGTATAGTGGCGTTAAAGGAAAATTAGCATTTCTCTATAATGAACACATAGAATTTTGATAATCAGAAAAGAATTTTTTAATTTTTTTAGTGAGAGAGAGTTAGCCTGGAGTTTGCGTCACCGATAAAATGGATTGGTCTGTATGGAAGAGGGCTGGGTTTTTGGCGTTTATGGTCCGGACTGTGCTTCAGTGATGAGATGTCTGCTCTCCTTCTGTCTTGCAGCTCTGGTCGTCAGCACCACTTCGGCCGGATTTGCACTGGCCCCAGGACCTTTTGACTGGCCCTGCTTTCTGCTTACTTCTCTGGGCACCGGCCTTGCATCCTGTGCCGCCAACTCCATCAATCAGGTGAGTGGGTCACTTTTCAGCTCAATCGTGGTACTACTCCTTTTTCCTAGACTGTGGTATTTGTCACATTTTTTTAAAAAAGACTTACCAAACCACATATGCAGATGGAGAAGTTCCAGGAACTTGGGACACTGCGTCTCCTGTCGAGGTCTCTGGGTAGCAGAGCTGATCTGTCTCATCTCTTGAGGTGAATGGTTTTCGGGTGAGAGAGCGGTCATGTATCTGCTTCAACTGACCAGGAGTCAGGGTTAGAAGCGTTTCAGAGCCGTCAGACTTTCTGCTCTCATCCGGTTCATGCACATTTCCCTGAGCTTATCATTTTCTGTGTTCTTCTTTCTTTGGTTTGATTTGTTTGCATGTGTTTACATATACAACAGTGTATTTGTTTTAAGATTGATTTATTTATTTCACGGGGGGGCGGGCAGAAGGAGAGAGAGAATCCCAAGCCGACTCCACACTGAGCGTGGAGCACAATGTGGGGCTCAGGTTCACGACCCTGAGATCATGACCTGAGCCAAAGCCAAGAGTCAGACGCTCAACTGACTGCGCCACCCAGGTGCCCCACTAATATATTCTAAACAAGCATATCCAGCTTTTTAAAAAAATCAGTAATTCAGTATTCAGTAAACTTGGTGTGTGTGGAATCACAGAATATATTAAAAAATTAATTAGCATATTATTTTTAATGCATCGTTTTGTCCCCCTTTTATTTTAAACATCAAAATAGTTGTCTAAAAATTAGTTCTCCTCCTACCCCTGCCTGGTCATCGTGGTGTGTGCCCCCACGCATCCTTTCTCATCAGATACCAGAGTGAAAAAGTCTTGGCTAAAACTTAAGGAAAGTTGTTTTCATCACCAGAACACCCACGAGGAGTTGGCCCAGTTTTAAAACAGGAATTCAACTTACAAGTAGGAAAACAGCGTGGCCAAGTGGATATATAAGTTGGCATTCTGTAAAATATGGGAATTTTAATTTGATGATGCCTCAAATCATTATGCTTTCACAATGTGTAATCAGCTGTTTGGGGAGGGATTGATCTATTTCAAATAGGGTTTATTTTTTGTTACCATTTTTGTTACTATTTTTAATGTCCAAACAGTCTTATAGGGAGGTCCGACTAATCCTGCCGCACTCCAAACGTACCGTCCCATCCCGTCCTATCTTGTAAACTACGGGGCAGCTCTTCCAAGCTGTTCTTCCTTCTGCTCCCCTCCCTTGTTGCTTGGCTAAGAGAAGAATCCTGGTTTCACAATGAACATGTTTTTAATGAAATTTTGAATAGAAAGCAATATAAGCAAAATGGATTTGTGTTGCTATTTTGGGTCTATTTCTCAAAATATTTTTAAAATTATTACTTTTATTTAGTTATAAATCTAGGTCATGAGATTAAGCGAGGAACACATTCTAGTTTTCAGGCCCCTTTTTTCAGGTGAAGAGCTGTACTTATCCTTGAGACACTAGCTGCTGTCTCCTGCTTAAATTATATAGATTTAAATAAAAATTTAAAATGAAAGTGTAGACATTTAGAAAAACAGCAACAACTAACTAATAAGCACCAAATGGTTTAGAAGTCCCCAAACATTATAAAAAATAATAGAGTTGCCTTGAGTTTGAGCTGCTGTCTCTCTCCCATCCCCCGCCCTAAAAAAAAGGTAGTTCAAGATCTTATCATGGAAAAAAAGGCCTGTCACTAGATGACAGGAAATATCTAGAGAGAAAATATCTAGAGAGAAAAAAATGGAATGATTTACATTTCGGCAGAAATTTCCAGAAACTGAACATAAGCTAAGGTGTTAGAAATTTTAAAAGTCTAAATGTGTTTGGCTGCTTTGTTTTATCATCTGTAGGAAGTATATTGGCTACAAGGGTGATTTAGGGTCTGTGCATCTCAGACTACTGAGAAGAACCAGACGACGTGATGGGATTCTTTCTGGAACCGACAAATCGCATTGTCTGCCTCTGTCTGTTAGCATTCCCTTCTTAGGTCGGCTTCCTAGCCCTGTTCTGCACTCACTCACTCAGCCCTCCGCTTCTTCCTTTGGAACACTCCACGTCCTCCTCCACAGTCGCTCATCCCCCGCAGGCTTCTTCAGTGCTGTGGGTAACATGGGCCCTTAATTTCTTCATTTTCTCGTATTCCTCATATCGCCTCCTTCCACTCACCCTGGGCTCCAGTTTCCTTTGGAAACATCACAGTGCTTAAACATCTCAATGGTCACCGTCATTGTTGAATTCCACTGTTGTTATGGTAACGGTAACCTTCCCAAATTACAATATTTTCTCAATTTTGTTGGAAGGATTTTAGTTCTAGTATTATTAAGCAGTCACATAAAATAAAGGAAGGTGAGAACATTTTCACTAGGGCCTTTAATTAGCGTAAGCAGAGCGAAGAGCACTGGGCAACAAACCTTTAAGTGAGTTTTGAATAGCAGGTAGATAAAGAAATAGTTGCTGGTGAAAAGCCAGAGCTTGCTGTTTTCTTAGGGAGCTGGTATCCAACTTAAAGAATGCATATATGTGGTTGGTATGGATAAAAGTTTTCAGCTTCTAACAGAGTTCTGTGGGAGAAAAAAAATTTCTTTCTGTCTGCATTTATAAAAGGATTCGAAAAACATTTCATATTTTTTAAATACTTCTTTTAGCTGTTATTAATTTAGAGTGCTTCTTCTTTGTACCCTACTTCTGTGATCTCTCTGTGAAAGTAGGAAAAATAAAGCTTTGGAAAACAGTTCCTACATTTGTTTTTGGGAGAGAAAATGTGCTTCAGCTTCTGATTTATGAAGTAATGACTAGTGCATAAATATATATATATATTAGAAACCACTAACATTAAAACGTAAGAAGGAATTACATCCATGTTTTGTAAAATATATGCATGCTTCGTTTGAAACCATAGTGAGGCCTGAAAGCGGGTGTGCCTTCCAAGGATGAAAGCCATCCATAAAATTTAGCAACTGAAAGATAAAATGTGATAGATGGCTTCGACTGATCGAATCTTGAGAAACAAGCGACTCAGAGTGAAAAGCTGAGTAAATTCAAGTGGCATGAATTTAAAAAATTGAAAAAGATAAGAACTTGTCAGAAAATTATCAGCATAATTGAGTATTTGACGTAGTAGATATTGTTATAATAAACTGTATTTGGGATTGTTTTACTTATGTTACATAGAGGTGATTTTTTTTTAATAGAGGTTAGGAGTGGATGTCAATAAATACATTTCTGCAGGATCCATTTTATTGGTGACCTGCTCGTCCTCCTGATGGAGGTGCCCCCACTTTCGCAATCTGTGCTCTGTTGTCGCAGCTTTGGGCTTCTGAAGCCACCACGCACATTTCTAAGTGTTTTCAGAGGACAAGATAGGAGAAGTGACATGGATGAGGTGAGGGCTGCCAGCCAAAGCATACATGAGACTGATTTCACTTGGAATGTAGGGTCTTAACAAAATAACTAATTGTTGACATTCATGCAGTGTTTTAGAGTTTACAAAGCATATTTACATAAATTATTATTTAAACCTTACTACCCTGTGAGGTAGGCGGCATTATTGCCATTTCTATTTGTAAAACATTCTGTTTTGCCTTTGAATTATTCTTTTTTTTTTAAAGATTTTATTTGTTAGAGAGAGAGAGAGAGAGAGCACGCACAGAAGGAGAGGGAGAAGCAGACTCTCCGCTGAGCAGGGAGCCCGACGCGGGGCTCGATCCCAGGACCCTGAATTCATTATCTGAGCCAGAGGCAGCCACATAACTGACTAAGACACCCAGGCGCCCCCAATGTTCTTTTTAAAAGCAACATTTAAAAAAAATGTGTTATGCAAATAATATTTCCATTGCAGATCAGTGAGAAAATATAAATAAGCAAAAATAACAATAACATTCTTTATTTTATGTTTTCCTTGTGCCAGGCACTGCTCTCTGTTTCAGAATTACAGCAGAGGACAAATGGAAACCTCTGACTTTGTAGTGCTTATATCCCACCAGCCAAATAGATTCACTTGTTAACATTTTGATTTGTATTATTGTGGGCTTTTTTTTATACACACACAATCGCCACATATATGTTAATTTCTCATAGAAATGATTTATATGTATAATACATATAGCTTCTATATACTTTCTCCTTTAAGTAATGTATCATGAACACTTTCCCACGTCAGTATTCGCTATAACATGATTGTATATGGGTATACCTTGATTTGTTTAATCAGTCTCTCTTTATTTGACGTTTTAGGGATTTCCACTCTTTTGCCCATGTAAATAATGATGAGCCAAAATTCTTATAGCTAAGTATTTGAATGTGTCCTTAGCTATTTCTTTCAATAAATTACTAAAATCATGTGTTAAAGGATATGTAGTTTTTAAAATAAAAATTTAAGGGGCGCCTGGGTGGCTCAGTCAGTTAAGCGTCCAATTCTTGATTTCGGCTCAGGTCATGATCTCAGGGTTGTGGGATTGAGCCCCGCGTCGGGCTCTGCACTCAGCGTGGAGTCTGCTTGAGATTCTCTCTCCCCCTTCCTCTGTTCCCACTCTCTCTTACTCTCTCTTTAAAGAGATCTTTTAAAAAAATAAAATAAAAAGTTAAAATCAAAAAAGATATGTATTGTAAGTGCAGAGAAATTCCTTCCCGGAAGGTCTTTTGTTTGTGTGTTTGCTTGTTTTAAATCACCATATGCTTCTATGTGGCACATGTGAAGGGCTCATCCCCAACACTGCATGTTAGGAAGTCTGTGCCAGGTTTGCAGGTAACGTTAGGTGCGTCCTTTTAATTCAAGTTGTTTTGATTACTTAAGAGGCGGAGTTTTTTGTTTTTGGTGGGGGAGGCTTTTAATGTTCATTGGCCATTTGTGTTTCCAGTACGTTCTAATGTGTGCAGATCGGATTATTAACCCTTTGTCACGTAAGGTCTGAATATTTTCTGCAGTTTTCTTTCAAAGTGCAGACGTTTCATATGTTTGTGCCGGCAGATCTTTTACTTTTTAATATAGGGATTCTCAGCCTTGGCCCTCTTGCCAGCGTGGGTTGGCTGACTTTGTTGTGAGGGGCTGTCCTGTGCTTTGTGGGGTGTCGCCCGGCATCCCTGGTCTTTACCCACCGGCTGGTATTAGTAACACACCCCTGAGTTGTGACAACCGAAAATGTCTTCAGACATTGCCAGATGTTCCCTGGGGACCAAATCGCCCCTGATTGAGAACCACTGCTTTAATGATTTCTACTTTTGATTTCACTCTTAGATCTTTACCCAAGATCCTGGCTCCAATTTCTGCCTCAGGCGTTCTCTGGCTCACATTTCTCTCTGTGTAACTACCCATTGATAGCTGGGTCGACCATATGTCCTGGTTTATGCTTGTGTTCCTGGCGTGATTATTAATAATGCCCCCTTTTCCCCTCTCCACTGTTCCAGTTTGGACAAGAAATTATATGGGCTCTATTCATAGCCCACCTGTGCCTTCAATCTTTCACTCGAAATGAGAGGTGGTAAAAGCACCTTTGTACCCAAAGACCTGGCCTGGGGTTCTGGCTTTTCTCCTCACCCGTGTGCGGACTGGACAGGTGGGGGTTTCCTCACTGCAGGCCGGGCCCCCTGGCCTGCCTCTCCTTCACCGTTACTGTAGTCACAGACAGGATCCACTGCTGGGCCGAACTGTGGAGCTGCGTGTGCACACAGAAAACAGCTTAAAGAATCTTCTCCACTGTTCCTCTGTTAGTAAATCGTTCAAGAATGTTGACAATTTCTTTTGTGTTGGATTGCTTTCATTTTTACAATACCCCTGGCAGATACTGCTTACACGGTTATCACTGATTGCCAAGGTAGCTGGTTCCCTAGGTGGGCAGCATGACCATTGGAAATGTCTTCCTCATACGGAGCCAGAGTCTGCGTCCTCATAGCTCCAACCTGTTGCTCATAGTTCTCTCTGGGAGAGCTCATTGTGTCTTCTTCCATGTGACAGTACTTTCAGGCTATCACTTTCTTACCACGGTTAATAGGCCCTTGTGGTATCACCATATAATTCTTCATCAGTATCTCTTCCCTAGAAAACTCTCAACTGTGAGACCAACGATTGCGACTTACTTATCTTGTACATCTAGCACCTCTTCCCCACAAGCACATAGCAGGCCAGGAGGGTGAAATTCCCAAGGAAGGCATGTTGGGAATAAAGGAATATTGATGGGGGAAGCAGGGAAAAGTAGCAAGAAGTGTTCATCATAATAATAACCGTAGCTAACACTTACTTAGCACTTGCTATATGCCAAGTAATGTTCTAAGCATTTTATATCAGCTCATCTGCTTAAGTCTAGGTTCATTGGATTTCCCCTCTCCCCCCCGAAATGGCTTTTTTGAAAGATCAAATAAACGATGAATGAATTCATAACCTAGACTTAGCTCTAAGAACCCAGGGACTTTATTTTGGAGAAAATTACAAGAAAGGCACAAAACATAAGTAGACTTTCAGATCTGCGAGGTAGGTTATAATTAGAAAGTAAAGCTGATAAGGGTATGTTATCTCTAGGCTCTAGTGTCTCTGGGAATGTTGAAGAGTTTTTATGAAAGGCAATGAAAGAGATCAAGAGGTGTGAATGAAGCAAGGTCAAGAAGAGACGTGTTTTTTTGTTTGATCCTGACAGTACTTGAGAGACTTTTCATGGCTGAAATAAGGTAAAAAGGAAGAGCTTTGGATAAAAAGCTCTGAATTATAGGGTGGGTAGGGCCACAGAAAATTCACAGCCTTTTAAACTCTGAAAGGAGAAACAGATAAAGATTTTTCTGTTTTCCCAGTGAATATGAGATTAATATCGAATACATCTCTCTCCATTCTCCCTTTCTGTGATGTCTTTTGTTTTGACTCTGCAGTCTGCCTTGAGCGATAGGAATTGACTTTCATCTTCCTTGTTGAACAAAAGCTGTTATTAAACGTGGTGGCGTATTCTAGGAGAATAAGACCAATGTTAGCAAACATCAGTGATGTGATTCATAGAACATCCTATGTGTAAGAAAAATCAATATGAGAAATATACTTTTCCTCTGAATGTTGTGATTTGTTTGACTTTGATGTTCTAACCGGTGGGCAACTCGCATTCATTCAGTGGCCTCTGAAGTCCATAACTTGTGGCTTATTCAGATGATTCACATTAGCTACTGCACTAGATCAGATCTGCCGAGAGTCTTTGAATAGCATGTGGGAAAGAGTCTCCAACTAAATATGTTTTTTATATAAGGCAAATGATGAGCATTACTGAAAAATGTCCAAAAGAAAATGCACTTTAAATGTGGAGTCTCTCTTCCTGAATTTATATAACCCCAAATAGTTCCTAAATTGCATTTGATTCCCCTCTCCGGAATGATCCATCTAAGTAGAGTGAGTTTGGCATTGGTATTCATAACCAAAATAACTCTAGGTCAAGTTTTGCCAGCAAATGCAGAGACGATGATAATGTGAACATAGATTTGTAGATAGTATTTTGTAATTTACGCGCCACATTAACTGGCCATTGTTTAATTCATTTTATTTATTTTGCTTCTTATGACATCTCCGTGAGGTGACATTATTCCGGTCTTGTGGAAGAATACCGATCACATGTCTGAAAATGGTCAAATCGGGAGCAGAACCTGTGGACCACGGACTCCAGGTTCACTGTGTTTTCCTCCCGATTGACATGTCCTGGTCCAGTCACCACTTCAGAATAGGGTTATTCCCATTAATACGAGTCTTCCTTCTACCAAGCTAACTGCAGACATCGTTGCTACTAAGTGCTGGAGGTGAAGGAGCCGTTGTGGGCATGGTAACAGAGCCGTCTCTATTCCGAGTGGAGGATTTAACGTGCTTTGCCTTTGGAAAGCTAAGTGCTCAATTAACGGTAGTTGTTTTTATTGATGTTAATATGAACATGTGGTCTGTATTTAGCCCATATCCTCCATGCTTTCAGAATCTGGTTATGCATCAGCTGTCTCCCGTTAGGGTCTCAAGACAGAGAATGGGAAGGGAAGATGTGTTAATTTTCCAGTGCACTGAGAGACTTGGGTTCTACTTGCAAACTGTAATATGTGTGTGTGCGTATGAACATACGTACGCACTTCTTTCGAGTGTGCATCTACCTGTGTTTGAATTCTTCACATTTGAAAGTGTGGTTACCATTTCGTAGGTGCTGTGGAATGGTGTAGTTGGTTCTGGTAAATCTAAGAAGTGCTGGTAAAAATGGTTCATGAATCAAACAGCAGATGTTTAACTGAGACATAATGGAAATAATACCAATTTGGATTTTTGGAGTTACGATTCTTGGCTTGTGTCTCTGGGTAGTATGTTGTGATTAAACCTGGTTTGGGGGACTCAGAGACTTGCCCCCTTCCTGGATGGCTCCATGTCATTCCAACACGAAATCAAGCCGAGTTTCTTCCCAAGTGATCTCTCTCTTCTTTTCTTTTTGTCCTGTTCTTTTCTTTTTTTAAAGATTTTATTTATTTATTTGACAGAGAGAGACACAGCCAGAGAGGGAACACAAGGAGGGGGAGTGGGAGAGGGAGAAGCAGGCTTCCCGCTGAGCAGGGAGCCTGATGTGGGGCTTGATCCCAGGACTCTGGGATCCTGATCTGAGCTGAAGGCAGATGCTTAACAACTGAGCCACCCAGGCGCCCCTGTCCTGTTCTTTTCTTTCTCTCTCTCTCTCTTTTTCTTTTTTTCTTTCAGTCTTAGTTATGTTTTGCCTTTCCTGATAGTCTGTTCTTCTCAATCCCAGTAGCCTGTTTGTCTTCTGCTGTGAACTACAGACTCCCCCCCGCCCCACCCGCCGTTAGGGGGACTCCCAGCTGACTGAGGGCTGATGACATGGATGCGAAGCTGACTGTGTGGCCCGTCCCCGGGAGGCTTGTACGTTACCTTATCTCATACGCACTCTCTTTGCCTTGGTGACAAACTGCTTTTAAGGTTTAATACATGAAAAATTTTGATGCCTTGATATTTGTACTGTAAAGTTGAGAGTCATTCGATGATTCTGAATTCCCTGCCGAGCTCCTAGACACTTGAAAGGAACAGGAGTAGGAATCGGGGTGTCTGGGATGGACAGTGGGACAGATTGTTCTACCCATGCTCTTTAACCCAGACCAGCTTTGGAGAATTCTTTGTATTGCTATTTCCAGCCAGTCACGGAGCCCCAAACTGCTTCGGGTGAGCAGTTAGACCTTTAAAAGTTGTGTGTAAGTGATTAAGTAAATCCTAAAAATTCACATTTTCACGACCACCCAGTTCTGTCTTATTGAATTTCTAAGAAGTTTTAGAAAATATTGTTTGGCAAGAAGGGGAAATTACTTACCTGTGTGATTAATCTTAAGGAAAATTTCACTCTGGCATTTCCTTCAGATCCTATGCCAGATTTCTCCCGGAAGCAATGATCACGGAGGGAACAAAGAAATTCTAAAGGATTTGAATGATGGAATGTAGAGATAGGATGAAACAAAAGAGAAAACTTGGTAGTTAATAAGATTTATGTATACTTGTAATCTAGAGTGTCCTTATGCCTTAAAATATACGGTGCAATCTTAAAATACTAAGATAATATGCAGGTCTAGGTTTTATTCCAGCTGAGGTTCCTTTTGGACTAGAAGATATTTACCTGCTAGCTTATAAGAAAGAAGACTAACAATGAAATAAAAATCTAGTAATTTATCTGAATAATGTCATTCTGGTATTGCTTTTGGCACATGTATGGTCGATGGTCTAGAACGTGCTGTAGTTCACGCTATTGTCATGAGGTGAGCCAAGTAAGGAGGATTAACCAGTGCGGCGTGTCATTTCCACGGGCAGCTCACCGAAGCTCCGTGCATAAAGATCCATCCACTTTGAAGTTACTGTTGTCCTCTCCTAATTAAAAATACCTTAAGGCCAGATTCTTAGTTCTTGTAAAAATACTCGGGGATTTGAAAATTGGGGTATTAGTGAGGAACAGAATGTACCGAGCCTGGATTCCCTCCACGATTTTCACTTACTCTTGAGTGAAGGACCGAGTGACTAGCAAAAGAGCTTATTTAAATAAGCGTGCGGTTAACCTTGGACAGTTAGGCAGTCCCCTGATTCAAGGTCTGATATGTTTTCTCACAAGAAGGGCAACAGTTGGTAAGTCTTTCAACAGGTAGATATTCAGCCATCCCAACTACCTCTGGGGTAAGTAAAGTGAGGTTACACTAAAAAAAAAAAAATGACCCTTTTCATAAGTACTTGGTGAACATTCAGGCTTGAAGACTTGGCCTCAATGCCTTTGAAAGACAGGAAAATGTGACTGGGCGCGTTCTCACTTGCACAGAATTTTGTTCATTCTGCGTAGTTCAGGTTAAAATGATTGAGGCAGGAGAAGCTGTTGAAATCCCCTTGACGTTTACCTGCCTGTTGGAAAGAAATTTCGATTCTCCTCGGACCAGAAAGCAAGACATCATTGAAGTAGCGGCAAGTGCTGATGCTGTATGGTGGTCTTTTCCTGAAAGTTACTTACAGAAAGGATCCTCACGCATTTATTGATGACTTTTGCTAGTGATGGAAAAAGCTGTCCCTGCCCTGAAGAAGCTGCCACTAGTGGAGGAAGACAGACATCCAGGTAAGTACAATAAAACAAATATGCTGATACTGCCCTAGAAATAGGCATTGCCTTCGGTGTAGAAAAGAAGGCGTAGGGAGTGGTCATTTCTACCTGTGAGGTCAGGACGGCTTCCCAGAGAAGGGACCGGAGCCTCCGAAGGAAGGTTAGGTGGGTGTTTATCAGGTAGATGTGTGTGAGAGAACTTTCCAGGCAGAGAGAACATCCTGAGTAAAGACACAGCACATGTGAAATTTTATGAATAGGAGATCTCTTGGGCACCTGCACACATTACAGTGCAGCAGAAACAAGGCCCACAGTGCCGTGGATACTACGAGAGATTTGGCTTAAGAAGTTAGCGGGACAGGTCATATAGGGCCTTGCGTGCCTGCTCAGCATCCAGACTCACCCTGTAGGTGTTGGGCAGCCACTGGTGGGCGTTAGTATGGCCATAACACGGCCAGTGGCTTTCTATTAGTCTAAGGAGAGAGAAGACAGTCCTAACTTTGACCGACAGACTCTGCATGGCCTGTTTCTTCCCCAGCCTCTCCTCCTTCCACGGCCCACACCTTAGATCACAGGGTCCGCCTGGATCTCCGCTAAAATGTCACCTAGCCACAAGCGTTTCCGAGCACCTGGTACGTGCCAGGTGCACAGTGCTAGGCACGCAGATACGTCGCTTCTCTCGTGGTGTTTCACATAGGACAGCAAGAGTTGGGCAATAGGGGCACCTGGGTGGCTCAGTCGGTTAAGCACGTCTGCCTTCGGCTCAGGTCATGATCCTGGAGTCCCGGGATCGAGTCCTGCATCGGGCTCCCTGCTCAACAGGGAGTCTGCTTCTCCCTCTGACCCTCCCCTCCCTCATGCTCTCTCACTCTCTCGCTCTGTTCAGTAAATAAATAAAATCTTAAAAAAGAAGAAGAAGAGTTGTGCAATAAATATATTAACAACAAAGTACCAAGCAGGGGACAGGACTATGTGGAAAGTAAAAGCAGACAGTGCCGCCATATCAGGGTCTGCACAGACTTCCTGACCCTCCAACCTGTCATCTCTTCCTCCTGCACCACACCATGCCGCTTTCCTTTGTAGTGGTTTTAAGTGGACATTCGGGCGATCGACTGTAAGCTCAGCGAGGGCGGGGACCCTGTTGGTTTATCCACAAATCAGGGCCTGGCGCCGGGGAGTTGCTCGGAGGCCAATAAGGACCTGGGGTCAAGGACAGCCTCGGGGCAGGATCCGTGTCCGCCCCTTATTCGCCCTGTGACTTTGGACAGTCGAGTTATTCTGGCCTGACAGATGAGGTTGGTGAGAAAATGAAATGATACGTTTAGTTCTTAGAGAAGGGCCTGGTACTTAGTAAGCATGCAATTAATGTTAATTATTATTACCATTTATTTATAAACATTTATTGAATGAGGAAGGGAGGTGGGAGATCTGCTTTCTCTAAAAGTTGGTTTAGCCATTCTGTGAACCAAAGCTGGAGGACAGACCGATCCAGATAACAAAGTGGGTAAGATCCTGAGAGCCTGAAGGGCATCACCAGGAGAGACTCAGAGTTGAAAGGGCCCAGTCGATAACCGGATGTCCGTCCTAGTGAGGAAAAGACAGGTGGAGGCGATTTCGGACATGGGTGGAGGGCCATCCCATGAGGCAGGGGATCCGGAAGAAGGAATGAGTCTTGGCAAGGAAGTAATAATTCAGCTTGGATTTGGGGGGTGGGTTCCGGGTTTGCTGTGCTTTCTCCCAGTATATCCAGGGAGAGATGAATCGAGCCCTCGGTGGCTCCCAGGAGATTTTGGCAGGGGATGGAGACAATAAGCGTGTGAAGGGCTGGCCCCATAAAGCTGCTGGTTGGCAGACAGAGGAAAGTGAACGAGTGGGGGCGAGGAGGGGAGCGGTGCAAACTTAAGGACAGTCGAGAGGACAGGACCTGTAGAGCCGCAGTGGTGTTAAAATCTGTGATGTGTTCTGTGATGGGAAAATAAAGATACTGGACAAATGGAACAAAGGCTGTGGCACAGGAGTGTGAATGGACCAGCCTAGAATAAAACCTGCGTCCTTACTTGTGGGTGCTCTGGCCTCGGCCTCCATTCTTCTCCCTCTGGCACCCTGCTCTCCCCACACCAGCCGACTGTTTCCTTGCCAGCCCCTAGACGTCGAGAACTCTCCGCCGCAGTCTTGCCCGTCCCTGTGCCCTCTGCCTGCTCATTCCCCTCCCTGCCCTCCCATCCCTCTCCTCTGGCATATTCTTTCTGGTTGTTGTCTGTTTCCTAGAATGTCAGCACTGCGAGAGCAGAGACCTGGTTTAATCCATCGTTCATTCCCCAGTGCCTAGAAAATTGTCTGGGGTGCAGTAGGAGCTCAATGTATGAATGAGTGAATACGTGAGTCATGACTGTTGCCCGTTGTTTGGTGGGAGAAATAGGCATCAGTCAAAAAATCACACAGATGCCAATTACAGCTGTGGTGAGGGGTGTGCGTTCCGGCACACGGGACGCCTGACCTCTCCCGTGAGGAAGAGTCAGCTGGATTGATGCCGGGTCGGAGACCAACCTGGAGACCTGTGCTTGGCCCTCATTGCTCACTTTGTTCTTCCTATCGATGGCTTCCTGGGGTGGGGCGGGAATTCCCTGGGGACGGATCTAGCCATCCCACCCTCCCTCCCACCCCCCTCAGACTCTTGAGTTTCTAGGACTGTAATTGTGTTTGTAGGGAGCAGTCTTGCTGGAAAGTGATTATAGGCAAGCCTTAGAAATGAGATTTTTTTTTTTTTTAAAGCTATTCCCTGGTCACAAGGAACTCATTTTAGTCACCCGCAGTGACTTTTTCCGTTTTCAGAGACACATGCTCTCGGCTCTCTTCCTTACCTGTTTTACTTGCTGTTTTAGGGCTGTGTGGTGGCCTTGATGAATGGGAGAGTGAGCTGAGCAAGGGGAGCTGCTGCTATGATTGGCCCAAAATGCAGGCCCCGTGTTGCTAGAACCTCCGCTTCTTCAGTACAAGCTGGACACTTGGATTTTCATGTGAAATATCCTGAGTTTTAAATGTTAAATGTTGGCTCAACAACAACAACAAAATTTGCCTGGAGGACCCCCTCCACCACCCCGCCAAACACACACACACACACACACACACACACACACACACCCAGTTCTGGCCTTCGAAATAGGTTATATAATTCATCAGCATTTACCAAAGTTTTGTTTTTAAAAAAGAAGAAAGATCTACCTTCTGAAAATAGAATTCTTAATGATTAAATAGTGAAATGCGGTTTTCTCTCATTGTTACCATGCCGAGAAGAGTGCGGCACAGGCTATCTCAGTAGCTTCCTTAGAATCAAGCCCTGGATGCTGAAATGTACTTTGTGGATTAAACTGCTAGCTTTCTTGGCCATGTGTGGCTTCTCCAGCTATACCATGGAGGAGCTCATTATTTTTAAATTAAAAAAGGGGGGATGGTAAAGCTTTAGCATCCAAAAGGTAAAGGCGAGGAGGGTCAAGTAAAAATTACTTCAAGAAACACCTGGAAATTTCAAATGTGTTTACAATTATTTCTCCACCGATGGCGCGTTATGTTTCAGAAAGTGCCATTAATCGTAATAGAATAACACACAGCTCTTTGTGAAATTTAAGTCCGTTGAGTATCAGTACCTTCAAAGACAATAAAAATCCCAGCCTGCATTTATCTATTCCCCTGTGAGGAGTTACTACAATGTATATTGTATCATTCCATGTGAAATTCTTTGGCTTAATCGTCTCTCATTTATTTGCAGTTGTCTGAGGTCAGCTTTCCATCCCGCAGTTGTCAAATAGCTGTCAAATTAAGAGACCAGATCCTAAAGTTCATTTACATTTCACGCCATTCCATATCCATACATTTTTCGGCTTAAGTATTTGAATAGTCATCCACATTTCTTAATCATCCTGCCCCTCATTAGCCCATTTCTTCCCCCGCAAATGCCTACACACACATCAAGTGCGATATCCTAAGTATTTTTATTATTTTCCAGGCATCGTTTTAAAAAATTCACATGAACTTTTAACAACAACAACAACAACAGCAACAGAAAATCAACTTGAATTAGACAGCCAATTAATTTCACTCACTGCTCTTTTTTGCAAGAAGAGAAAATCCAATCAATTTAAACATGTCACCCTTATTTTCATTGTCATGCTGCTTTTCACCCTTACTTTTATCATTTCCGTCAAGTTGAAATCTAAATCGTAATTGGCCGTAGAATTCTTAATTTGCTTTCTAAAAGTCGGCATAGGGGAATGTAATAGTAAGGAATTCAGCATTCATTTTTAATAATTCGTTGATCAAAGAAATATTCCTGGATAGGCTGTTGATGTTTTACTACAAAGTATCTCAAGCTGCCAGCAGGTGACATTGACACTCTGCTGCTCTATAAACGAGGTACGAAAAGATAAACTGAGGCATCTTAAAATCTTGGAAGAGTGTATTTGAGCAACAGTAGATTTGAATTGGGCAGCACCAAACCGGAAGTGATTAGGAAGGAGCATCCTACGGACAGGAGCCAGGAGCCAGGAAAGAGGGGGAAGCAAAGCAGGGAAATTATTTGGGAAATTATTTGATTGGCTATAGCTTAAGCGGTTGCCTTATTTGGGAAAGTTGGCCGTTTGTGATTGGTTGCCCTTGGGTTGTTCTTTCTTAACCTTAAGGCGTTACAGGCTCAGGTTTTGGTTTGCTTCTGTCCTTGCTGCTAAGGTATCAGAACCACCTCGGTGTAATGGCCTCCTCGTTCAATTGGCCACACTTAGGTGTTCGAGGGATACTGTGCAGTTCAGTCATTCGGTAGAAGAACTACAGTCATGTGTAATTGTTAGTTGTTCGGTAGAAAACACCTAAGATGGAAGCTCTTTAAGTTTGGTTATTAGATCAGTTAAGTGGTATAGCGCAACAACATTCCCATGTGAGTTATATTTAACCTTCTGCACTAAGGTCACTTAAACCAATATTTGTTTAGCACTTGTTTTCCATAAATTTGTGTGTTACACCGGGCTTAACCTTTTCTGGATTTTGACACATTCTACTCTGATCTCAGAGCTCCTCGTCTGTTTCTCCGTTGCAACATTTATTAAATAGCACATTATGTTTTTACAGATCTGCAGGGTCCACTGGCCTGTGAGCCACTCTTTGGCTAAAAGGACATATTTTATTTACCTAACTCCCTGGCACTCGGTGAATGGCTGTTGAATAAATGAATGGGAAAATGAGTCAGCAAATGAGAACCTACGTTCCCAGTTCCCGGGGTTAAAAGAGCCTAAATAAACATTGTTCCTTTGTTATTCTAACTTCATGGAAGCTATTATTTAAAAATGAAATTACATTTTACAAGGTAAAGAGGAAGATAATTCATTGTGCAAATTTTCTGGGAAATTTAGTAGTCATTTTTGAAAGGATTAGTATTGAGATCGTAATAAAACAAGTGAAATTAAAATTGGGTAATGCTAAGCAAGCAGATAAAATCAAGCTAAAGTGAATGACGTAAAAGCGTAAAAGTTATCTACGACAGCAAAGTAGGTTCTTTCACATGATACTAAACAAAATTGTGTATTAATTTCATCTCCTTTGTCATTTGAAGGTTTTTAAAAATTATTCTTCATTAATCGGTGTTCCAAAGTGATTTGGAGATACTGTTATGAGTTATGTGTTCTCTGTTATTATGACAAATAGTGAAAACACAGGCCAGTGATACATTTCCTTGTCAGAAACTTCATTACAGGGATGCCTGGGTGGCTCAGTCGTTAAGCATCTGCCTTCGGCTCAGGTCATGGTCCCAGGGTCCTGGGATCGAGCCCCGCATCGGGCTCCCCGCTCAGCGGGGAGTCTGCTTCTCCCTCTCCCTCTGCTGCTCCCTCTGCTTGTGCTCTCTCTCTCTGTCAAATGAATAAATAAAATCTTTAAAAAAATAATAATAAAAAGAAAGAAATTTCATTACAGACAGAGAACTTAGGTGGGAGATACAGAAACCCAGACTCTCCATATATCCTACTATCTACCCAATGGCTCCACTTGGATTTCTGCAGGATAACTGAAATGTAACTTCTTTTTTTTTTTTTAATTTTTTTATTCACATATAAGTAACTGTTATTTTAGTGTCAGGTGTGCAATCTGATGATTCAGCCATCGTATACATGTCTCTGTGCTCATCACCATCAGTGTCCTCCTAATCCCCTTCACCTTTTCCACCCATCCCCCCACCCTCCTCTCCTCTGTCAGACCTGTACCTCTGAAACAAATAATACATTATATGTTAAAAAAAAAAAAGATAGTAGGAAGGGAAAAATGAAGGGGGGGAATCGGAGGGGGAAACGAACCATGAGAGACTATGGACTGAAAAACAAACTGAGGGTTCTAGGGGGGAGGGGGGTGGGGGGATGGGTTAGCCTGGTGATGGGTATTGAGGAGGGCACGTTCTGCATGGAGCACTGGGTGTTATGCACAAACAATGAATCATGGAACACTACATCAAAAACTAATGATGTAATGTACGGTGATTAACATAACATAATAAAATGAAATGTAACTTCTGAAACCAAACTCCCGATCTTTTACCTCGAACCTGCTCTGACTGCCTCTCAGCTCCTGTTAACCAATCCTATGTGATGGTTGCAGGTCAGAGACTTTGGAGTCTTTCGTGATCCCCAGTGTTCTTTCATACCCCACATTCAGTCCTGCAGGAAATTATGGTGATGGCGCACACACACACACACACACACACACACACACCCCTGCGGGGGTTCTGGGGAGTGGGTGGAGGATGTTTGAACTCTCCAGCTGATTCTTACAATCTTCACATTACCAGGACTATTGTCCCTTGCCTGGGTTTTTTTTTTTTTTTTAAGGATTTTATTTATTTATTTGAGAGAGAGAGAGAGCACAAGCAGGGGGAGCGCCAAGCAGAGGGAGAAGCAGGCTCCCCGCTGAGCAGGGAGCCCGATGTGGGACTCGATCCCAGGACCCTGGGATCATGACCTGAGCTGAAGGCAGACGCTTAATGACTGAGCCACCCAGGCGTCCCCCTCACCTGGGTTATTGTAATAACCACCTAACTGGTGTGGCTCCTTCTGCCTTGGCCTTCTCCAGTCGGTTCTCAGCACAACATTCAGGGTGATGTTCTAAAACATGAGTGGGATCACATCCCCCCTCTGCTGAAACCCTCCAGGCCCATGTGAACACTGTGCCACCCAGCCCCCGATTCTGTTTCTTCACACTAGCAACTCGTTTTGTTTTTTTAAGTCTTGAGAAGAAGAATACAGTTCATAATACATGCCACATACAGAATGTGTTCATCTACTGTTGATGTCATGGAGAAGTTGGCTTCTGGTCAACAGTAGGCTGTCCACAGTTAAGCTTCTGGGGAGTCAAGTTGAAGGTGGATTTTTGGCTGTGCTGGGGGTCAGCACCCCTCCCCCCGTGTTGTTCAAGCCTGTATATTCAAGCCTTACATTTTTAAATATTCAAAACTGTCATTTTATGATGGCTTCTTCCTTGAGAAGAATAATTAGAAAGACCTTAGATGTTAATGTGTGGATTCTTTTAAAAAATAGGTTGTGGGGTGTGACTTAACTTGCTTTGGTTTTGAATTGTCAGCTTCTTATCCTAGGAAGAAATGCCACTCTTGTAAGAGCTATATTCCTATATACTCTGGATTGATGTCTGTTTCCAGAACCACACCCTGTTAAGTAGTGTATCTCTACTCTACACTTGAATATCCGGGAGAACGAGGCTTCCTGCAGTGCGTTTCTTTTTCAAGACTTCTGTGGTGCTTCTCATCACTTTATTGTTGCAGATGAATCATTGTTTTGAAGTCCTTAAAAAGAAAAATTGGGATTTTAATTAGAACAGTGTTGTATCACTAAATTTATTTGAGGAAAGTAGACATCTTTGCACTATTTCTTTTTTTTATTGCAATTATTTTATTTTTTTAATTTATTTTATTTTATTATGTTACGTTAATCACCATACATTACATCATTAGTTTTTGATGTAGTGTTCCATGATTCATTGTTTGTGCATAACACCCAGTGCTCCATGCAGAACGTGCCCTCTTTAATACCCATCACCAGGCTAACCCATCCTCCTACCCCCCTCCCCTCTAGAACCCTCAGTTTGTTTCTCAGAGTCCATCGTCTCTCATGGTTCGTCTCCTCCTCCGATTCCCCCCCTTCATTTTTTCCTTCCTGCTATCTTCTTCTTTTTCTTTTTTTTTAACATATAATGTATTATTTGTTTCAGAGGTATCTTTGCACTATTTCTTATCCAAGAGCGTTTCTTAGATTTTAGTCTTAATTTAGATTTTAAGATTTGCTATCACTCAAGGACAGGAAGGTCCTCATAGAACACTGGACAGCATTAGATCTCCTAATCAATGTGAAGATGAATTCCACTTTCAGAAACGTTAAAATGTAAGGGAGAAAAGCACATAGAATCAAATACGCCAGTTTTGTCCTGTTGGCTCACGCTATATATTTTAGTAAAATGCAGTTGCTAAAATTTAGAGCTTATACCTTTCTTTTTTTTTTGAGAGCATTCCACAGCTTTCTTAGTCAGCTCTTAAATTTTTAGTTTATTTAAAATAGTTTCATTTTTCAACCATTTTCTTTTTATACCTGCCTGCGCTCAGGCAGCTTTTTTTCTCCCATACAAGTATGTGGTCATATCTTCCTTTGGTTCTTCTTTTATGGCATTGAGAGTAAAAAACAAATGCTTTCCAGAATTTCCTTTTTGTTTGTTCCTAGTAGGATTTTTTTCGAATTTACATTCCGCTGCTTCCCACCTTTTGTGTTGGGACATCCGTCAGTCCCACTGTTTTTGTTCTGCTTTTATTCAGCCTTGACCTCAGGCATATTCAGGGGTGGGCCTTTCCACCCCAGCAGATGGTGCAGTATTTACGTGAGGCTACAGGGCTTGATGCTCCAATCCTCCTCTCCACTCCTGTGGTTTGCCACCGTGCATACATTTCTCCCACCTATCTTGATGGTAGAGTCTGTTCATCTGCCCTGAAGTGTTTTATCTCCCGGTCCCACTTCCTATATTTTGTAGAAGTCTTAATGTTTGCTTTAGTGAGGCAGTTGGCTCATGTATTCAACTCATGTTCTACTATTTTGTCTTCAGCCGAGCGCCTATTATATATACCAGTCACTAGGCAACGGCGTTCACAGCGGTAAGCAAGAAACAGACACGATCTTTCCTCTCAGTGGACCTAATGCCTCGTGGGGAGTAAGGAGGCGGACAGAAATTAAATAATCGCAAGTACCGTTTGAAAATTAGAAGATGCTTTAGTGAGTGCTGCAAATGAGAGATACTGCTGGTACTATTTGAGTTGGTAAAAGTGATGGAAATGATGCTGGAGCTGAGATCCTACAGATGAGTTGAGTTTACCAGGCAAATAGGGAGGAAGAAGGTTCTAGGCAGAGTGAATAACGTGCACAGGCCCCATGGCAGAAGGGAGTGTGGTTTAGAATACTGAGAGCACTGTGAACGCACAGAAGCAGGGACGGGGACACGGAGGGAAATGAGGCTGCGTAAGTGGACAGAGATCAGACTGTGTGGTGTATGGTCTTAGGGGCTATGTTAAGTTGTTTTTTTTTTTTTTTTTTTGGAAGAGCATTTGGGAGCCATTGTCATGCGTTAGCAGTGAGAGATAACTTGATTGAATTTGTTATTTGAGCCAGAATGGACACAGAACAGCCAGGAGGCTTTGCCACACTCTAGGCAAGAGGTGGTGATAGCTTAACCAGGGTGGTGCTAGAGGGGGCAAATTTGAGAGATTTTTAGGAGATAATGAATAGTCCTTACAGACTGATAAGCAGTGGAGAAAAAGGGGAGAAAAGTTGTCAAGGATGACTCCTGGAGTGTAGCTTGTAAAATCAAGTGGATGGTGATACCACCTTTCACTACTCAAAGAGGACCTAGATTTGCTGGAAGGACTGTTGAGTTCAGTCTGGAAATGTTGAGTTTGAGGTGCCTTCAGTGTAGCCAAGAGGAAATGTCAAGTAGACAGATGGATATATGGGGTCTGGAAGTCAGAACAGAAAAATGTGTTGCAGATGGAAATTTAAGAGTCATCTGCATAGAGGTGGTAATTGTAGCTGTGGACATGAGTGAGGTCAATTGGCTCAGTCCCAGCCCTGAGGAGCCACACTATTTCATGGCACGTGGAAGAGGATGACCTTACAGAGGACACTTGAGAAGAAAGCCAGGAAGAAAACCAGGGTGCCACAGAAGCAGAAGGGCATAAGTAAGAAGAGGGCAGTGGCCAGTGGTGTAGAATGCTGTCCAGAGGTTAGTGGGCTGGAGACTAAGAAAGTCTCTTGGAGATGGTGATGAGGAGATCATTGGTGGTCCTTAGGAAGAGCTGTTTTGATAGTGCGTTGGATGCGGAGGCCACGGGCACGGTGGGGCAGAATTCCAGATGTCATTCACACGGGGTCAAAGTGCATGGTACTTTAAGGAGTTGGAAAGAAGCCAGGTTGGAAAGAGAAGTAGAGGGTGATGAAGTGGCCGGTGTGTTATCCCCATGGCAGAGTGGTGGATGACCCTGTCCTCCGCCAAATGGAGCTAGAGGTCACGAGCAGGTATACCAGCCCAGCGAACCCCGCTGTCTTCCCCCGTTGACCGTGGTGCTGTTGGCCGCTGGCATGTTCTTCCCCACCTGGTTCTGTGTGTATGAGGTGACCTCCACCAGGTACACTCGGGGTGTCTACAGAGGCCGCTCGGTAGATACTATAGGAGTCCCCTCCCTGCTCCTGTGTGTTGGCATCTGTGCGTGGGCTCCCGAGGGCTCCGACCAGGCAGCTTCCCCGGATCCCTGCTTTTGTAAATTAATTTCTTGACCCACTGCTGGAAGTGTCCCACCTGCTGCTCACGATACAGGCAGATGTGTGACCATCAGA
This sequence comes from Halichoerus grypus, assembly GCF_964656455.1. Taxonomy (NCBI): domain Eukaryota; kingdom Metazoa; phylum Chordata; class Mammalia; order Carnivora; family Phocidae; genus Halichoerus; species Halichoerus grypus. The sequence continues at coordinate 157,461,583 of NC_135713.1, forward strand.
AAATAAAAGAATTAAAAGAAGGAGGTGACACAGAAGCGGCCAGCGTGGGACACTTCCCAGGGAAATGACGAGTGAAAACCACGCCCTCTGGAATCGCGTCCCCAGGCTCGTCCAGGCTGGGTCTCTCCAGCTGACGGCTTCGTATCTGTAAAGCTTAGATCGTCCGCAGTACGGAAGTTAGGATGCGGAGGATCAGGATCTCCGTGACACTCCGTCTTCCCATTCAGTGTCGGTCGTGTTTCCCTTTCCTCCGTCTGTCTTTCTGGATTCTGCACGTGGTGTCACACTCACTCTGCCGACGACTGACTTTCTTCATGGTGGATTTCGTTCTTTAGTGTTTCTAGTGCCGATTTTAGTTCTGTAATGATAGTTTTAAAATTATTCCTTCGTTATCTTCCAGCTCCCTTTTCATGTTGTGCCTGCCTCAGCACTTCATCTCACCTTTGATTTCATGCTTTATGATCTGAATTCTGTTATGAATAGGAATGAATATGACATCCATTTAAAAAAAACTATATATATTTATTCCCAGATACTTTCTAAGAACGATGACGAGGAAAAAATAATAAATTGCGAAACTTAAGCCGGAAGCAAGGTTAACGGTTAGGGGTTCATATCTTAGTACCCTGCCCCATTGCTGTAATGGACCCAGCTTAGCCACTTCAGCTTTAAGCAGCCCAATAACAACATGAAAGTGAAAATAATCCTGACTTCCAACAGTTGCAGTGTCCTGATAGAGAAGCTGGATAGCATGACGGTTAAGACCACAGCTGTGAGCCGAGGTATGTGACATGGGGCAAATTAGTTAGCCTTTCTGTGTTTTGGTTTCTTCATCTGTAAAATGGAGACAGTAACAGTAGTATCTGCCTGTATCATGTGCTGTCATTGGAGACAGGTAAATAGAACATTATTTCTACTCTTGCAACCTAGTGGGATGTGAGCTGTATACACAGGTAACCGCAGTTGAGCATAGAAAGTAAATAAGGGAAATGAAGCGGTGTAGGATATCATAGAAGAAAGATTCTCTCTGGCTTGGATGGTGGAAAGAGTTAGGGCAGGCTTCCAAAGGAGAGGGTGCATTGATTTTGAAGATGATCAGGTGGTTTTGGTCAGAAGAAATAACCTGAGCCCAAACGGGCTCTAGAAAGCACATATGCAAACATGCATGTGTATGGTATGGAAGGACCTAGAATGTCAGGTTGCAGAAAGGAAGTAATTGGCCATAAGACTGGAGCCATATTGTTGAGTGTCAAAATTGCCTGGTAGGAGATCGGATTTAATTCAGGAGGAAATAAAGAGCCATTGACATAGGAAAAGCCTGGAGGCATGTTGACCCGGGAGGGTATGATTACCACAGCCCCTGCAAGTGCAGGCAGTGGAAACTCAGAAATGATGGTGATAATAAGGAAGAGGAAATGAATTTGAGGGGGAAAAGGGGGCCTTCCTTCTGAGAAAGTTAATTGACTTTGAGCTCTGACTTTATTACTATGCAGATGCACACGTTGGCCTGGGTGGCAGCCTGCATTTTGTGATCCGTGTCCTCTTCTTCGAGAACACGTCAGCGTGCAAACATCTCTGACCAGTGACTGTCACCCAGTGAAGCCAAAATACAACCTGCCATCTGTGGTCTTTCCGAATCCACGCTAGCCTACTTTTTGTAGTTTATCATGGTTTCTTCGGTTAAAGTTTTTTTTTTAAGGAGTGAAAATCAACTAAATTTGATACAATTATAAATAAGACTGGTGAGAGAAAGTATTTCTCTGGGACTTTTGTGAAGAGGGATTAGCAGTGGTTTTTCATGAAACTGAAAAAAAAAATTTTTTTTTTAGAAATGCCAAACTTTCTATTTAAATTTCTAGTTCTCGCTTATTCCATTAATTAATTCCCTAACTTGTTGCTACCTAGAAATTTCAAAAATGTTAAAATTTGGGTGTATTACAAGTGAAACAAACTTGGCTAATGATCATTTCTTACAAATTCTTACTCTTACTTTAAGCTCTGCAGTGGTAGTGGTGGGACCAGGAACTTTCTTTCGTTGCTGCTCAGATGACAGTGGCGGTATCCGTGGAGAATAAACCCAACCTGTTGCTTCCAGTCCTTCCTTTTGGGTGATTTTTCTCCCTTAGACGTTTTTTATTGACACTTGTCCAATTTGCTGAAGGATTGGGTGAGATAGTCAGCGGTCTGTCTCTTGCAAGAGGAGACTCCTATGTGTCTTTCTGGACATCCTTGAAGCCTGTGAAACCTGATCTCACCAGAGTCGAAATCTTACCATTATCAGAGTTGTAAATAGAGAGCTGCTCCCTTTTCCAGTCCACACATGACCCTCTTCTTTCAGGTATGTGCCTGATAATCTGCCTCCACCTTCTATCTGATCTGTTACTAGATTGGTTCCGTTGGGTCGGTCCCTGCTTCTGCTGGAACAGCATTGGCGCTCTGTGCCTTCATAAGGAGTCCCCCAGGCTCTGCATCTGCACGCTGGCCAGGTGGTCCTCTCTCCTCCCAGTCTCCTATATCTTCTGGTTCCTAGTCAAGTGGGTTATGCTTTGAACTTCCCGTTGGGCTCTGCTCACCGCAGGTAAGCCCTCCAGGTTTGTGCCTTGGGCGACTCACTGCTTCCCCTGCTTCTGGCTCAGCTACTCTGTAAATAACCGTAATCATTTGATGATGATAATAGAGAGCATCACTTTAGGTCACAAGGCACTTTACATACATCATCTGATTTTATCTTCCTAGGCATTGTTTTCACAACTTGACCATGAAGGAGAAGGATGCCCAGATAAGTTAAGTGCTTTGCCTAAGGTCGTTTGGGCAAACGGCAGAGCTAGAAGTCATTCCAGTTTTTATATGACTCTTGGGCTCTTTGTGGCTGGACTCCGACGTACCCCCCTGATGTCTAACCTTGTTTGACCAAACCTTCACTCACAGTGCGTCTATTCCGATTCTTCCCTTCCTTTTGCCATCAGATTTTTGGATTTCACCTGTTCCTGTGACGTTTTCTGCTTGATGCTTTAAGGCTTGTCATGCCTCTCTGTTCTAGCTCCTCGCAGTAGCCTGAGCTTTTCCCAGGTGCCAGGCTGACTGAAGTCTTGGTGGGTGGCAGTGACTTTGTTGAGACTGAGGAAGAAAAATGCCCTTGACCAACTGAAAGAGGTCCTGCCAGGTGGTGAATGGCGCTGTGATCCTGGAGAGACTTGGCCTGCTCATTGCCATAAGATATACCGCCCTGTTCCTTAGTCATCCCAAAAGCCAAGGTACTGGACATTGGTCCTGGACTGATCCATTGGCCAAAATACCATTGCTTCAGGAAACCACGTTAAATTAATACCTTTCATAATTTTGCCTCTGGGGGAGTTGCCGCTACGTGGAGTGGACCTGGTTGAAAAAGGGCTTGAGAGGGGCGCCTGGGTGGTTCAGTTGGTTAAGCGTCTGCTTTCGGCTCAGTTCATGATCCCGGGGTCCTGGGATCGAGCCCCACCTCGGGCTCCCTGCTCACTGGGGAGCCTGCCTCTCTTTCTCTCCCTCTGCTCCTCCCCCGGATTCGTGCTCGCTCGCTCTCTCTCTCCCTCTCAAATAAATAAATAAAATCTTGAAATAAATAGAAAAAAGAAAAAGAGAAAGGGCTTAAGAGCTGAAGCCACGTCCATTAAGCAGTAGAACCAAAGGACATCTTAAGAGGATGTGGAGAGAGGCTGAGGAGTGAGACTAATACTATAATGCCTTGCATTTCTAAGCACTTCACAGTTTACAGAGCTATGTCCTGTGGCAGATCTTTGAGGTACATGGGGTCACAAGTGAGCACAGTAGGAAACCAAGGCTCAGAGTTCAAATGCCTTGTCTTGTACCAAAGCTCAAACTCAGAATCCGTTTCTTCTATCACTAAACCTACTGGTTCTTCTGTCGGCTCACGCAGTAGACTTCTGATCTGGGGAAGTGATTCCCAGAATTTCTCTTTAAGCTGTAGATTCAGAGTCTGCTGTAATGAATCTGTATCTCCAGATCACAAATCTCTTCTCAGCAGCATTAACTGAATAATTTTCTTGAGATTATATGACTAGAATGGACTCACGTAGGCAATATTGTTGATACGTGAGCTGTGAAAATTAAAACTTTCTCTAAGAATTCCAGATTTCCCCCCAGTTGTGGATAAAGTAGCCTGGAGCATGATGGAAACACATGAAACTAATTTGTCTGATTAAAAAGAAAAAAATTACACAAATCATAAAATTAGGAAGGCAGTTTATAATGGAAGGCATTAAATGGAGAACATAAATGTTATTTCTGTGGTCTATTTGGTATTACGTTTTAATGTAAATAATGTTTCCCAAAGAAACTGTGAAATTGATTAATAAATCCCGGCTCCTCCCCTGTGAGGCAACGGCGAGCAGGCTCGCTGTCCACGTACAATGTTCTCAGGCTCACGGGGGCGTGGAGGGGCTGCCAATATGAATAATATGAGAACAACAGGTGTGCGCAATTTATGTGCAAGAGTAGTTTAAGTATCTTTAATCAGTCCGTTTTAAGTCAAACCATATGATGTTCAGACAGAGACATGTTTGCATCCAGGATCAAGTACTTTTCCCTTGCCTCAGTGTTCCCTATTAGTAGTACCCAGCTGTGAAACTAAGCTTGCCTCTTGTTACTTAAAAGCAGATAAAATGTTTACAACAGTTACAGTTGATTGCATGGTGGTTAGTTTCACATTTCTCACTCCGGTGGCGTGACAGTGGGTCTCTAAAGAATAAATCAGGTACCTGCCTCTTGCTTTCTGCTCAGCCCAGCTATAAATAGGTTAGCTGTTGCATCCCAATATTGCAGGATGACCACTCTGTTAGATGCACGTAGCTCTTTTCTGGCGCTGGCAAGATCTGCTTCGTCTAAACTTTGTGAACTGTGAACACGCGTTTCAGAGCTGTATTTAGGGTTCATGACCCTTCATTGTCATTTCTCCCAGGACAGAGAGGTGGGGGATAGTTGCCACGAACGAGAGCCCTCTCCTAAGAATCGTCCACAAGAAGCCCCATTCTGGATTTTTCCTGATTTCCATTAACACGGAATTAAGAGGTTAAAGTAAAATTTCCACAGGACAATTTGAAGTCTGTTATTTTTCTTATTCTGTTCAAATATTAGAGCTCGGGTGTGCTGTGGCTAGTCCCGCTGTTCTTTGTTGGTGTGGATTTGTTCTCACAGTTCATGTGCACATGTAATTTGTTAATGGGCCTCTTGATAATTAAGATGGTGTATTCATTTCATAACACCCGGTTGTTAGGTGATTACTTATGGGAATTACATAAAGAGGGAAAAAATGACCTGTCATGTTCTTGCCCTCGGTGGTCCAGTGCAGAGAGCCCTCCTCAGCTTCCTCGGCTTCCCCCCTGCACTTTGGTTTCTCGACCTGTCGAAATGTGAAAGTCTTCGTTCCCACCCTGAGGAGGGATGGTGGGGGTTAGGTGTTTTCATGCTGTGCGAGTCCGTGGCAAGTGTTGGGTATCATTTGTTCCATGGCGAGTCACCATCATTTTATAAATTAAGCTTGAAACACATATCCTGCAATTTTAGAAATGTTCCTTTTTGTGTAAAATTATTTAAATCTCCTTCTTCTTCCTCTTGCATTATCTGTTTTCACTTCGGTTCGAGATAGAGAATGGCCAGTAAGAGCAGGTGACAAATTGATTTATGAGATGCCGCTTGGGTTCCTCCCCCCGAAATGTGAACAATGAAATGTGAACTTCGTCTTTAAATGTGTTTACACAGGTTGTCAGCGATGAACGCGCGCTGGTAAAATAACTACAGGAATGTTTTTACCCTGTCACCTCCAGTTGGAACATTTCATGGAGGCTCTGACTTAGAAGGCTGCAGCCCCACAGCTGACAGGAAGGGACAGCATGGCCTTCTCGCCCACCATTGTCATCTTATTAATAAAAATGTTATGGAGTCCTGCAGCCGTCCAGAAAGGAAGTTGAGGTGCCCTTTGTAACGTCTGCAGTGTGAAATTTGCTCTTTGCTGAATTAGCCTCGTGCACTATCAAGGGCCTTCCCTGCCACTGAGAGGGAAACACTGGGGCTGTTGAAAAATAAATTTTTGGGCGCCTGGGTGGCTCAGTCGTTAAGGGTCTGCCTTCGGCTCAGGTCATGATCCCAGGGTCCTGGGATCGAGTCCCGCATCGGGCTCCCTGCTCAGCGGGAAGCCTGCTTCTCCCTTCCCCACTCCCCCTGCTTGTGTTCCCTCTCTCACTGTGTCTCTTTCTGTCAAATAAATTAAAAAAAAAAAAAAAAAAAAAGAAAACGAAATTTTTACTTGAATCCTGAAAACCACATTGTAAAATTTAAAACATACTCAGAGGCCAGTATTCAGAGCCGGCGGATGAAATGCAGCTCATTTGAGAGGCAAATAAATTTGAGAACGGATTACAAAGGGAAATGCCGTGGGTTTAAAGAACTGAACCAGGACTCCTACAAGTATGAGTGGTTGAGGCCTATGTGTATTCATCTTTTTTGTATCTAAGATCCCTGAGAAGACTTCACAGCTCACGTTCTGGGTAGTAGAAGGCATCCAGTTCACTTTCAGTCTTTAAAATACACGTCAGTACTTAAGTAGGGTAGACGGCAGCACTAATCATATTAAGCACAGTGTCTGAACTCACGGTGAATGCATAATTAATGTATTGTTTTAGAGGACCTAATATATTAGTCAAGGGCAAGAGCTTCACGCAGAGCCTGTTCTGTGGGCGAGGAGGGCTCTTTGGTGGTGCTGCTTTTGCATGGCCGCGGCTGACCGTGCTCTCTAAATCTGTTTTGTTACACCTCTAATACGCGCCAAAGCCATCAGACAACCCCCATTAAAGTGTTTGCCACAGAGAACTCTCTCTGGGATAGTAAATGCTAATTCAGTGTCAATTAGAAAAATGCTTCCAACAAAACACTGCGATTAATAAGGGTCCTTGTGTTGATTCATTGCTGGGATTTTTTTTCCCCCATTCCTTATAAGGATCCGTCTTTCATTACCTGCTATTTATTATTTTAAATATGTTTAGCTTGAAGGCACTTTACCATTTCATCTTTATTTTAAAATGTACCCAAATGTTTACTTCTCCATCAATATCCATTTAAACTGAAGCCGTTTGGGTCTCCCTAATTTAAATTCCTTTAGTCAAGCCATTGAATAAAAGGTTCGGTATAAACTTTTGAATTACTGCATTCAAACACACTTTTAAAAGTTTCTGATTTCTATAATCCTCTTCTCAGTTTTAAAGATGTAGAATGCACACTTTAAAAATAAATTCAGCTTTAAGAAACCTTCTGTTGCCACCACTAATTAACAACTGAAAACTAACTTTTCTCCGCAGCTTTCAGACTGTATAGATGTGTTGAAATTTTAATAATGGGATTCTTACTTTCCCATATATACAGTTTTCAAGCCATCTGATTGAACTGTGTTTAATGGCGACAGTGGTTACTATTCTGTTTTTCTTATTATTTATTTTGATGAAAATGTTTTTGTTAAGCTCATTGATATGAGTGTGTTTGGGGAGGAGGTGGGGGGGGTGTCAGCCGGGTGGGGGCATGTGATGGGGATAACTTGGTCATGTGCCTTTGGTAATTTGGTGTTTTATTTAATTCTCTCACGCTCCTGCAGTATTAAAACCATATATATATTATATATATATATATATATATATAATATATTGCTGTGTAATGTTTTATTAGTGTTTAAAAATTACGAGGAAATATTTAAGTATTAATCAGTGTGAGCATTACTGAAATATGGTAAATCATATTGATTTGGTCTCTGGTCTGTTTTTAACTTTAGAGAAAAATAAATTGTTAATAACTATAATTCATGTTTCCTTAGATAATAGAATCATAGATTTGGTGCAAAGGACCAAAAGTCCCAGGCTTCATATTTAAATCTTTGAAATATAATCTTGAAAGAAAATAGCTTAATTTGACCAAGACTGTGGTAAAACTTTTGAATTAGCTTTGGCTCTTTTTAAGAGAGTTAGTTTTAACTCAGTATGGAGCAATGTATAAATTTAAGCTATTTGCTTTCTTCACTAAACCAACTTCTCTACTGTAGAGGTATGCTTTTTTTTTTTTTTAAATTTAATGTTTTTGAATAGATTATTTTTTGAAGAGTATTTTTCCTATATCCACTTTCCTGGTGCTCCCACTAAGTCAAGTTAGGGCATTGAGACATTCTGATGGGGTTGGCGACAGCTCAGCAATAATAATAAGCATATCTCACTATTTATTATTCGTACCTCGGTTTTCTCAAATATTTATGTAGTGCTGGCAAAGAACAGGGAAGATATATTCTGATGTAAAGTCTTAAAGTTTATAAGTGAAAATAAGATGAAGTCAGTTTAAATTTTCTCTACCTATAGGAAGTTTTAAGATCATTTACAAAACTTTAAATGCAGTAAATGCATTCTACTCATTCGAGTCACGTAGGTCAAAAACGAAGAAAGAATATTGAGCTAGAGAGTTCTAGTAAATAAAAATTTTATGTACATATGTGAATGTCCTGCCCGGAGAATTTGTACGTTTTGCCCTATGCTTAAATTAAAAATGTTAATATTGTTACTCTGTCATTCTGTATTTAAAAATAATTTTTTTTTGCATGCTTAGATGTTCTTCTACTAATTACATGCTACTAAGAAGTTATTATTTTGCCCTCAAGTACCAAAACATTCTGGTAACATGGCCACATCAAAGTTAGTACCTTCAGAAGTGTTTTTAATTTTTTCAAAAGGTACATTTTTAATAGTAATTTGAATCTTTAACTCTGTCTGTATATATGTGTGTGTGCACGCATGTGTGGTTTTTAAATTACAGCATGGAACCTTGAAGGCCTACCAGTACCTCAAATTTGTTGCAGATGCTGTATATAAATCTGATTTATCTTTTTTTTTTTTAAGTGTAGACATTTTATGTTTAATTTTACTCTTTTTGGTACCTCTAATAGTTTAATAAGCAAATTTCACTCAATGGAATTCTTAGTAAAAAGCAAAGATAGGAAAACAAGCTATCTTCTGCTCCTGCGTAGAATTTAAAACTCAAAAGGATTAGGGAATTATGTCATTTTATCTATTTTAACTCCGCAGTTTTGAGCATTTGCATTTTCAGCTGTTATTTATGTTTTCAGTTATATACTTATGAGATAAAAATGTCAGCTTTGAACGTCGGAAGGAAACAGTGCTTACTTGACAAAAGCTATCCCTGTACTCATTAATAAAAAGTGCTAAATATCAGATATGTATTTTTGTTTCCAGTTACGACTTGCTTATAATACCTGTTTCTTGTTCTTCTATTTTATATTTCAGAAATATACTCTCTCTCAAATATTCTTTTGGTCGCTATAAACCATCAAAATTGGGTGACTTAGGACACACATTATCCAGAATCCTCCTAATAGAGTGTGCATATTGTAGGGATTCCCTAATTGTTTTGCATGCATGGATTCTTGTAAAAATGCTTTCAGCTCAAATATTTAGATAATTAAATAAAAGGGTATTGGTGGAGGGGAACAGGGTGCTTTGAGAGGGAAGTTAAGTACATTATGGGGGGATTTATGATTGTACAGCTGGACCGAGTTACAGCAAGCACACAAAATCTAAACAAAAGCATTTTACTTTAAGAAGAGCGTATCTCAAGGTACGCTTCTAAAATCTGTATTTCTACATTTATTTTTTTTAAAACACCTGTTTTGCATTAGTAAAAATAAATCTTTTTCTTTAGATGTAAGCTATTGCTAGGGACATTATGCTTAAATTTTAGTTTGCAGAAGTGAAATTTCTTCCCTTTGATGAAACAGTACTTTTATATTGTTACAGCCGTGTATAAATAATGGAACCTTTCCTCAGCTGATGAGCCCCTTGCCATGAAGAACTATTTACTCAGGCTCTCAGTTTCTCCTACCTGAATTCCATTGTTTGATTTCTGGTTGTACACATACTGTCTGAATCAGCTTAAAACTTCCTGTGGCATTTACCTCTTTTATAATCTTTACTGGGATCTTATTCTTAGTGCTGATGTGAGTAGAGCTATTTTTACTTTGTCTTATATGGGTAAACGAGCTCGTTCAACCTTCTGTAGTATTTGTTTGCTTTTCCTCTGTTTCTTTAAGGCCTCTTGAGAAAACTCATAATCTCCTCGCAATGATTTTCTTCATTGCACTGTAATTACGCCCTGTTGGCTACATGTCCCGTTAGCAAAAGATGCAAAGAGGGTTGTGCTCCAGCAAAACAGACATCTTTACCTTGAAAAGCACACCTATAGAAAAGTCACCCTTTGCGGAGCTCTGATAGCAAGAGGACGGGAAAGACTGGGTGAAACACAGCCAAATACAGTTTTGTTTCTGTTTATTGAAAAATCAAGATTGCAAGCCTACTTCTGCTTTTTCAGCCTGCGCGTCAGCAGGTCTAGGAAGTTCTACAGTCACATATGAAGAAACCCAGATAAATTAGCTTGTGATACTCCTTAATCCCAGTTGTGTATACCTGTGGGCCCCAGTGTCTTCTCGCGGCTCCTGCCTCCCAGGAGAACACAGGGGATGTGCTGACGTCAGCCGCCTGGAGTTTCAATGAAACACAAGTCAAGGAAGGAAAATCCTTTGGATGTAAATGGGAGGTTTTTAGTCCCCAGTTAAATTACGCTGGAAAAATAAGTACCCCAGGGGGGTGAATGTATTCTGCTTCCTTCAGAATAATTCCACTCTTCCTAGGAAAACACTGCTCCCATATTTGTAAAATATTTTTACAAGTCAAGGTGCTAGATATATTATTGTTGTGTGATTGTACCTCTTTAAGATAAAATCTGAGCCCTGTCTGTCAATGATTGGGGGATTCGAAGCCCAATCACTGCCTCTGTTAATGGAGCTTTGTAGGCAATTAAACATCCTCAGGAACCTCTAAGTTATTTTTAATAGATGAGAATCTATATGGGAATGTACTGGTTCAGATCACAGGTTTGGGAGTGGAACAGGCCTGAACTCAAATTCTAGCCCCGCTTACTAACTAGGTGCATGGTTTACGTAACTACTTAATCTTGTTGACCTTCGGCTTTTTCACATAGAAACTGGGGCCTCTGACATCTACCCTTTAGAACTTGTTTCTGAGAATTAAGTCTGTAATTTTTTTTTTTAAGTGTAATTTTTAAAACTTTCATCTTGCCATCTTCTGTGTCACTGTCTTTGTCTTCTTGGCCATTGTGTCTGTGGTCACCGCTCTCTTTGCCACGTCCCATCTTTGTGGCCCTCTTCCTCATTGTCTTCATCTTTGTTTTCCCTCCCTCCTTTGCTGTGTTTTTTCCTGCCTCGTCGTCCTGCCCCCATCCCTCCCTCCTCCTTCACTCCTCTTCTCTCCCATCATCTCCCCAAACATAAGACCTTCCAGGAGCCTTCCCAGAGCCTTGAGGACTCTTCCAATGCTGAAAACTTCTGAGTTCTCAGGGCTGTGTTCGAAGAGCCCTCACAGAGTGGCTGGTCTGTGGTTTGCCTCCTTAAATGGTAGCTTCTTCCTAAGATCAGGAACTTAGCTCCCCACTGAATGCCCAACGGCATACAACAGATGCTTAATAACCTTCTCGTCAGATAAATGAACTATTGGGATTTCCCTTGTGACGTGTCGTTCGGATATATTCAAGTCATTTAAATGAATGGCCAACTGGTCATTGGTTTGTAAGCATCTTAAAAATGGCAATTTATTGAAGAGAAAGTCCGATTAGTTGCTGTAATTCAGAGGAATAACCACAAAGCTGCTTACAGAAAACTAAAAGATGTGTCCATGGAAGGAATGACTCTGTAGCCATTACAGATGATGAAGTAGGTCTATCTGTGTATATATATTTGAACACCAATGACGTTCACTATATATTGCTAAGCAAAAGAGCGTATTACAAAACAGTCCATATGGAGGTGGAGATAAAACTACATTAACTCTTTATGTATGAGTAGCAGTACTGTGGTTTTTCTTTTCTTTTTTTCTTTATTTTTCCATTTTCTCTGATTTTGTAATTGGAAAACAAAGCATGAAACTTGCTTAAAGCCCAAGAAAACCCAAGTTTTATATATTAAATGATGAATAAACAGACTACTTTGCCTGTTGTAAGATGGGGTTCTGAAAGCTCCCATCAAACTTTAAGGTTATCATTAAAGTCTTAATTACAGTTCCGTAATTAAACACAATAGTCAGTGCACTATTGCTGGGATTTTCCCAGCGCTTCACAATTTCAGATGTTTCCTTCACAACCGAATACACCATCCCCCAGCTTAATCCAATAACTAAAAACTGAAGATTGCAGGCTCTAGGCATGGGTTTTCCTTTGCAGTTTCTCTGATCACTGGTACCAGTGCTTTTAGATTTTCATCTTCTACTCATTTTGCAGATACGGAGAAGACTCAATAAAATATTTAAATAATTTCACCAGTCCTATCATTGAGACCAAAGAAGCAATACTACCAAACTCAAATGTGACGAGCTCTGTAATAGCTCAGATTTATTATTTGTTAGCCGATGTACAAAAGTTAGAACTCGTATCACAGAAGACCACTTTAGGTGTATTTAAAATGCATAACGTACAAGGAGGAACATACAGACGTTGAAGACTGTATATGAGATGAGGATAGTGAGTTCTCAGAACCCATTCTAACATCCCTCTGGTACCGTGGAATAGTCCTATTTAAACACAGGGGCAAAAACCTATGCACAAGGCTGATATTCAGCCATTGCCCGTTGTTCAAATTGGGTTGATAAATAGCTCCTACCCCTAGGCTGCCTCCTTCCCCCCCTTTCTTAGGACTCCCGGACTCCAGAGGAGTGGCGATAGCAGGGGGCCACTCTCCCTTTGGATTCGCCCCATGCCCTTGCTATACTAGTTGCTAAATATTTTGAATTGCCCCTGCTCTGTATCACATGTTGTGGTTAAAAAGATTGCACCAACAGCCTTTTTAGCAAAAAGGACCTCAGTTTTATGCAATTAAACCTCAGCCCAAGGGAAAACCTAGAAGTAACCAAACAGGGTATGATACAGAGAAACAAAAAGGGGCACAAACCTACCCATCTCATTCTACCTAAAGGTTATATAAAAAGATGTCTATGAAAAGGCACTTTCAAGTGAAATAATATACGTGAAAACATTATGTAAGCGGTGAAATACTACTTAAGGGTAATTTATTCATAAGCCCGCGAGGCTGAAAGCTTGAAGATGTTCCATGAGAATAGGTGGGTCGCAACTAAAACGCTGTTGAAGGAAATGCAGGCTGGTAATAGCAGCAGTCCTTCACTGAGCACTTAGTACGTGCCAGACACTGATGCTTTACCTCCACAGTTCCCACAACAACTTTGAGAGGCTGGTATGATCATCCTGTTCTGGAGCCTATGAAACAATTTGCAGAAGCACAAAATGCTCCTCCCTTGGCTTCTGTTTCCCCTGTGTTCCCTGGCTTGAGTCGTACACAACAGGGAGCTTCTGCCTCTTCGACTCTTCCCCTCTCCTGGGACACTAGAGAGATGTTAAAACTACCTCCATGCGCTGTGAATTGTGCAAGACTGTTGAATCTCAGATCTGTACCTCTGAAACAAATAATGCAATATATGCTAAGAAAAAAAAAAAGAAGAAGATAGCAGGAGGGGAAGAACGAAGCGGGGGAAATCGGAGGGGGAGACGAACCATGAGAGACGATGGACTCTGAAAAACAAACTGGGGGTTCTAGAGGGGAGGGGGGTTGGAGGATGGGTTAGCCTGGTGATGGGTGTTAAAGAGGGCACGTTCTGCATGGAGCACTGGGTGTTATGCACAAACAATGAATCATGGAACACTACATCTAAAACTAATGATGTAATGTATGGTGATTAACATAATAATAAAAAAAAAAAAAAACTACCTCCGTGTCTGGCAGAACCCGGTAGCAAAAGCCAGGGGAGTAGGAAGGGGGAGGTTCCAATTCTCAACTTATTTTCAGGGAGGAAGGTGAGTCCCCTGTGGGGGGATTTGTTCTGGCCCTGGCTTTGCACTGTGAAACAGTTTTAAATAAGCGAATGTGACCGGATGATCGGGTTATACCATGAACCGTACTGGATGGAGCCAACAAGACAGACAAAACATCCCATTTCAAATATCCGACTGGAAATCATTTAGAAAGCAGTATCATTAGGAAATAGTATAAAGCAGAGTTTTCCTCTTCAATGACAATACCGCAGCCCGTATTATTACCGAGTGAGACCAGCACGTGCACGGGAGTATTATGAAACCGACCAACCCAGTGTCCTGAAGAACGTTGATGTGTATATTGCAATACTGACATTCATCGGGCGTGGAAAGTAATTAGGAAGGAGACTGAAACCACAGCCAGTAGCTCTCTGACAGAGTCCTTTTCATTTAGAGGATCTTCTGACTAAAAGAAGTTGGGGGATTAAATGATAAAGTGATGAATAAGCGGGTTGTTTATGATTTCCTAGTAACTAGACTTTTCCTTTTCAGTATGTGCATTTTTATTCTTTATATCTGTGTCAAAGTACTTAAATTGGCTTTTGCTTGGGTTTCGTTTTCTACGTTAGAATTTAATCACGAACAAAATGCCACATCATTCTTTACCCAAACATCATGAAATCATTGCAGATGAGGTGAGGAGATAAAGTAATTGGATTAGAAATGGGTGGTTTAAGTTTACACCGTTTTATTATATCAGGAATTTTTGATATTTGAGACGTAGATCTCCACAGCTGTGCGATTGCTTGTGCCCGGGATGCGTATATGAAACCAAGTTCTGTAATTTTGTTATTTTTAAATGCGAAGGAGGGTAAGTGTAGATGCTCAAATCTATTGCCTAAGAACGCTTCATCTGAAGTAAAACAACTGATGGATCAATTTATACAACACAGAGGTATGATCCTTATTATATTACTAAATACTCTTTTCTTTGATTCTCTTTCTCTCACTTTGAGTTTATAAGCATTTTAGTGAATAACGGCAGCAGTGTGTGGGCCTAATGGTTTGAGTCTAAATATTTTCTATCCGTAGTTTTCCCCTAATCTTAAAAAATACCACTTTACATATTTTTTTTTTAGTCTGACAAATATACAGACCTGTTGCGGACTATTTGTTTATAAAGTGTTAAATTTTCAGTAGTATATATATGGAGGTTAACCTCCTAACCCATTAAATTATTTGAGAAGGAGGAAAAGAAATCTGTTGCTTAAGAAACATCGATATCAAAAAACAGTCCTGGTTATTTTGAATTTTTCCTGTGTTTATGCTGATGTTAAATCATTGCATAAGAAATTCTTAGGTAGTATTAGAGAAGAAGTGTGCATTGTTAACTATAGAAATTTAATAATCTAATCATGTTGAATGAATTGTGTGATTACAACTTTAACCATTATTTTTATAAGTGTAGTTCATTTTAGGTTTATTTAATTCCTAAATGAACCAGTATAAATCAATTTTGAGGGTTTTGTTGAAAGTTTTAAGTTAAAAATTTGTAATATAACTTTGGTAGCTTATTTATAGAGATGATGTGTGGTGTCTGTCAAGTTCTTTACAAAGGAACTAGGAAAAGGTTGGGTTAATGTAGATTTTATAAAATTCCCTGGGATTTCCATCAAATTTATTAAAAATAAGCCATTTAGTCAATGGTTTTTTATTAGAAATGCTGTTTTAAAACTTTGTATCGTAGTAATTAAGCTTTGTATTCATTTAGATTGGGCTGCAGGTACTTTTGGTACTCTTCATGAAAACAAAAAATCAAAATGTAATAACTTTAATGTATTTTTAAAAATAATTACAGTATTTTAAAATGTGTATTTACATCTAAACAAGGGAATTGTTAATAAAATACTTTTGTGACCCGTACACTAAAGGAAGCTTTGAGGGAGCCTCTGGTTATCCGTTAATCTACTAACGATTTGTGAAAGGTTCAAATTGTGGACTGTTTCTGAAGAAATCCAATATTGTTGTTTTTCAAATTAAAATCCTAAAGTCCTTGAAGAGTTTCTTACTGTTAGGAGTAATCTTTGAGTGTGGGTATTGTGTCTATTTTTTTATACCCCTATTGTAGCTAATAGTGCAACTAACTGAAGTAACAAACATGATTGGTAATTATATGCAATGTGTGACATAAAGTACTTGACAAAAGGTACTTGAAGATACTTAAACATTTGATTATCAAGCATTTCAAATGCCTGCCATCACTATCAGCATGAAATATTGTAAAAACTATGAAATGATACTATAGAGAAAGAGATCAGTTTCATCCTGATTTTAATATGGATGATGAGAAAAATGACTAATTAGTAAAGTTTAAATTCATGAAAAAAATTTTTTTTAAGATTTTATTTATTTACTTGACAGAGAGAGCCACAGCGAGAGAGGGAACACAAGCAGGGGGAGTGGGAGAGGGAGAAGCAGGCTTCCCGTGGAGCAGGGAGCCCGATGTGGGGCTCGATCCCCTGGGATCAAGACCTGAGCTGAAGGCAGACGCTTAACGACTGAGCCACCCAGGCGCACCTAAATTCATGAAATTTTTATCATAATTGAAATTAAGGAAACATCCTTTAAAAAAAAAATCTCCAATTCAAATTGTTCATTAGTTCCAGTGTAACCTTAATTAGTGAAGTGTTAGCCTGAGTTGGCATAAGTGAGACTATCTGTTATCATATAGAAATCTTTTCTTTTTGTAAAATACGTTCAGTAGCGGAGATACTGAGTGACTTGCGTTTTATAGAGAGGAACTCTGGTGTCCCTAATGTTTCTTTGGGTCTGTGTTTCTGACTTCTTTTTAGTTCTTCTTTGCTTTGGTGTTAAGGAATTCCTTTTGACACCATAAATATTAATAATAATCCTTCAGTTACTTGTGATTAAAGGCTTCATGCTGTAGACTCCATAATGTCTTCACATTCAACAAACGTTAGTGCCTGAAGGAAAAAGCAGTGATTCTCCAAAATCCATTACATATAGATCTTTAAAGAGTATGGTTTTTCATGTTTCACTGAGTTGTCCCTGACACTCTGACCTTTAGGAATATTATTGATGGGAATACTTACACACTTGTTAATGTCCTCTTAAAGACTACAAAGGAGATAAAAAATAAAGTTACCGTCTCCATTTGCTTCAGTAAATAACTTCTATGTTAGAAAATGTTTGTTTTCTGGAAAAAAATTAACCGGGTCTTAGAACTACCTTAATGGTCGTTCGTACTGGAAGATGAAAAGCACCCTCCTTTGTCAGATAGTGTTTCAGCACGGAATCACTCTGTAAGATGCCTAATTTTGTTCTCTGTGTAGGACACAGATGTTTTCACCTCCAAAAAGGGGTAGCGAGCCCATAAAAAGGAGATCAGACCTGTTCCCAAAGAATATGTGTGGCATAGTACACTCTTGGAGAGGATTTTGAAATCAGCTAGCTTATTCATAAGCTAAGAAAGCAGTGCCATTCAACTTACCAGCAAGAAGTATGCCTTCCAGAGTAGTAGTTCTTTGACTAGACGTGAATAAATTAAACATTGTGTGTGGTTTCTTAAATTGGACTCTTTATTTTGAGATCATCATAGATGGGCGTGCAGTTGTAAGAAGTGAGAGAGCCCATGTGTCCCTATCCACACTTTCCCCCATGGGAACATCTGTGGAACTCTAGCAAATACATATCCCGGATATTGACTCTTCCTCGTGTGTGAAAAGGCTTTTTACGTCTATCCACATGGCCAAAGCACAGCACCATTATTTTTCTTTTGTTCTGAATAAAGGATAGCAGTGCGTAACCATACACATAAAAATTATCTTTAAGGTTAACCTAATAAATACATAATAAGATTTCTGTTACTACTTTGGGGGCACAAAGATTCATACGATAAAGCCGTTCATTTTTGAATAGTTGAATCTTATGAAATTCTATACAGAATGCTCTTTGCTTTCCTGTACAGTATAGTTAATTGGTCTGTTGGCAGATTTTGTTTGGATTTTTTAAATCAGAATCATCTATAGATTATATTAAGTTGAAATCTCAGTAATTTTGGTAATTAGCCAATATCACAATGACAAAATTTCTTTGGAACGAATGCAGCCATTTTTGTTAGGAATGAAAACATGTTAAGGTTGATTTAGCAAACACATCACTGATTTTAGATATATTAGATTATTAGTTCTCAAATTTTACTGTCTATAAAGAATCACCTGGGTCACTGAAAATGCAGGCTCCCCATCTCCACTCTGCTTTCTAGAACTTCTGGGTGGGGCCTAGGGATTTGCATTTATAATGAAGTACCACAGAGGGTTTGGGTGCAGGTGGCCGCCCGCACTACACTCTGAAAAACACTTCCTTAGATAATCCAGCATTCTACTTGTAAAGGCAGTAAAATGTTTCCGTTTTTCCCTGTGTATAAAGAACATCATTTTCATTTTCTAGATTTTTGTTCAAATATGGAATTAACTGTTTTTCATAGTCTCCTTACTTACTGGAATTTGTAGATTAGTGTTACAGCTCGGTAACACCTCTGCGCTCCAGCTGAAATCTTTTTTCAAGCCTATGGCCAAGAACTTGGGAAATGCAAAGGTATTTGTACAGTAAAGAAGAGAGCTAGGGGTAGAGACAGACAGATGCCCTAAAAGCACCACCTTCTATAATTGCATTTAATCAAGTTAGGCTGGTTGTGTTGTTTTTCCATCAAGCCTTTTTTATTTTAATGTAAAGTAATGACAGAAGTAATTGAAAGCAACAAGTTAGGGATTAGAGATGAAGGTAGAGAGAAAGGAAACAGTAGCAAACACCAAAACAAAGAAAAACTAAAGGTGATTTATTTTAAACAGCTTAGGAGTTAGAGCAGTGTCACGTGAAGGCGGGCATCCTGCGTCCCTGGAAACCAGGTGAAGTGATGCTCAGTAAATTGTTTTGAAAGTTCAGAACGGGGAGAAGTTTTAGAAACATTTCCGTCAAAAACTGATTTTAATTTTATAAACGTAGCTATTCAAAGCAGAAGATCACTTCATGACTCTAGAAAATTCATCTGTACGCCAACATTTTACTTCCCAGAGAGGACGGAAAAATGAGGTGTGACTTGCTCGCTCAACTTTTGAAGAATAGGGTTTGAGAGAAGGGTTTCTCAAAAGCTAGGTAATTATAAATACCTTGTCTTCATTTGCTTTCATTCATTTCTGGTTTGGGTAGCCCTCTCCGTTCGGCTTGGCTGTGACATACTGATGTTTTAGGAAATTTCTTGCCATACAGCACAGTTGAGACGTTGGTTATTTAGATACTGTATTTACCTGTTTTCCCGATACGGACACATCAGAGCTTATAGTGAATCTCTTACATTTTCCTGCTAGTTTTTTTTTTTTTTTAGTCATCTTATTTATGAGGTTAGCAGAACAAGAGCTCCCGTTTGACTGATGGTGTTAGGAAGTAAGGACAGTGAAAGGGGACAGAGAGGGATGTGTACCATTGTAGTCTGTTCGTACAGATCTTTGCATGTGCTGATGGCTGTGTTTTAACAATCAGCATTTTATCAACCTAAAGATGGTCTGTGAAGCGAAGTTGTAGGGTTTAGTGTACATTCTCTGTTGAAATCTTTTCATTTGTGTTTATATTTTTCATTTAAAATCATCTGAACTTCACGTTTACTTCAGTTGTCCTAAGAACTTTGGTTTTCGCTTTTTTTTTTTAAGACTTTATTTATTTATGGTTTTTGCTTTTTTAAAAAAAATATTTATTTGTCAGAGAGAGAGAGCGCACAAGCAGGAGAAGCTGCAGGCAGAGGGAGAAGCAGGCTGAGCGAGGAGCCCAGTGTGGGGCTCTGGGGCTCCATCCCAGGACCCTGGGGTCATGACCTGAGCGGAAGGCAGACGCTTAACCAACTGAACCACCCAGGTGTCCCAGGCTTTTGTTTTTAAATCAGTAAGAAGGCTCTCTGAGGCTCCATGAGGGCATGAGCCATTACATGCGTAAAGAGGTTCTTGGGTTGTTCTTTATCTTAAATTGTTCTACCTGCAGCTTGGGAGGATGTTGCAAGGCGGGCCTCCTCACTGCTGGTCAGAGTGTAAATTGGGGCCATTTTTCTAGAGGGAAATCTGGGAAGCATAGTTTAAAATTCTTAAAAATGCCAGTTCCCTTCAACCCAGCACTTAACATTTCTAGAATTTTTTTCTCAATAAGCTACCGAAATGGATGCAAATACTTTATAAATATACGAGACAGAATTTCAACATTCAAAAATGGGTTCGGTTAAAGTAAACTGTGTTTTTTCCAGATAATGGAATGCTCTACAATGTCTTAAAAGTCACATTTCCAAATACTGTTTAACGACACAAGAAGTTGATGTGTGTTAAATGAAAAAAATATTAGATTTTAACAGTATATGTGTGATATGTGTATGTATATGTCTGAGTGGTAGATCCAAAAATATTTGTACTTTTTTACCCCACGATTCTCCTTTTGGAAATCAATGTATCCTAAGTGAAAGAAAGTAAATAAATATTTACACCTCTTTTTAAAACACTGAGCAGAGATGAAGAGATTAAAAATAATTCTCCCTGTGCAAGTTACTACATATTTAATGTTTTAATACAGAAAATTGGATGGGTAGTATTAAAACAGCACAGTTAGGATGCTTATGTGAGAACGTAAGAACTTTCTAAAATACGTCACAGCAAAATGATAAATAATGAAGGGAGGATAAATACATAGCATTAAGGTGAAGTGGAACGTCTACTATATTGGGTGTCAAAAGGAAGGGAGGATTTGAGTCCTAACATTCTGGGGGGAAAAATCTCTTCCAAATTAGGAAATCATTGCTATTTTCAGTTTTAAGTGCAGTTTGTAAGTCTAAACCAATTGACATGTCCTTCAAGAAATTGCCTATTTTCTGTTTTGTTGGTTGGTTTGTTGGCTTGTTTTTTGTAATTCTATCAGAGATCTTTAATTCCAGAATGTTCTTGAATGGCAGAGGCAATTCAATATAATATATTTCAACATACTTCTACAACCTAGCAATCTTTCTACATTAAAATAAAGTAAATCTCAATACTCTGATTCCTGTTCTTTCAACTATTATTCTTATTTATTTGAGAGAGAGAATGAGAGAGAGAGAGCATGAGAGGGGGGAGGGTCAGAGGGAGAAGCAGACTCCCTGCCGAGCAGGGAGCCCGATGTGGGACTCGATCCCGGGACTCCAGGATCATGACCTGAGCCGAAGGCAGTTGCTTAACCAACTGAGCCACCCAGGCGTCCCTCTTTCAACTATTATTCTTAAAGAGATGATCATTAAAGGAGACACAGGAATAGAGTTTCCTTGCAGAGGAAATAACATCACTCAGTAATACTATGTTGGTTTATAGTTCTTGTCTAACTTTTTTCAGTACACACCCACAAATCGGCCTACTATATAGGACATGCCATAATCTGACTTCTTCTTTTCATACCAAGTCATGAACTTCCCAGGTCAGATATTAGCTGCATTTCTGTGAATCCTATCGTACTGCCTCTTATTATATCGTACATAAGTATCCTATCCCCTGAGCTAGGCTGTGAGCTGGAGCTGGGGTCTGTGTCTCTCACTGCCTTACAGTCTCACGCTGGCTCCTGGCTCTTGCTCAAGCATAATGCTGTATGGTTCATAGGGTATTGATTAAACACAGGGACTCTGGAGTCAGACTGTCTGGGTTCGAACCCAAACCTTACAACCTAGGTTAATTACTTTACTTTCTCTCATCCTTCAAATGCTGATAACGGTACTACTACATACCTACCAGAAATGTGGTGAGGATTAACCGAGATAGTGGTTAATGCACAGAACACTTCATACAGGCTTGGGAACAGTCAACCCTCAGTACGTAATAACTAATAGGAGTACATGGTTCCTGATTTAAGAAACGAATCAGTGCATTGCCGTAGCCTTATCAGCATAAAAAAGGCATGTCCCAGTGGTGCTCTGTATTTTGCTTGTCTGTTATATTCATTCAATTACAAAACTAACCATAGATTTTCACCTGCTTTGATAAAGCTGTGAATGGTTATCATGAGAGACATTTTACGAGCATTTTAATGAACACTCACAATATTCACCGGGATCTGTCAATTATTTGTTCATAACAGACTTGCCGGTTACCCCGTACGAAATCTATTTCCTGCATCACTACATCCATAGCTGTGAATGTGCACTGTTTTTTTCCAGCAGAAAGCTCATCAAAATAAAAGGTTTTATAATTTTATAATAGAAGTTACATAAGAAAGTTTCAAATGAAATAGCCCAGTTACATTTTTTATGCCTAAATGAGCCAGTGGGATTTCTCGGCTATTAAAGGGTGTAGTGATTGCAAACTTACACGTTTTGTTCATCGCCTTCAGGACTGAAAGTGGAAAAGCTACAGATGTGCACATTTGAAGCCTTATTAAACCAGGGAGGATCTCTTTGTTACCTCCACTACTTAGTATCGAAAATGGTTTCGGCTTGTAACATTTACTGGATCACGGTCTGAATGTCTGTAAGTTCTTGAACAAACTAGAGCATGCTACAGTAATAATAAATATAAAACAAATACTCTGAGAAACCTGAATGTCTGTAAGTTCTTGAACAAACTAGAGCATGCTACAGTAATAATAAATATAAAACAAATACTCTGAGAAACCTGAATGTCTGTAAGTTCTTGAACAAACTAGAGCATGCTACAGTAATAATAAATATAAAACAAATACTCTGAGAAACGTGGACTTAGCAAGCTGCAGCTGCGCATAAACAAATCAAGCTCTGGGAAATATCATTTTGGAAAAGTGTTCCTAAAAGCGAAGAAACCTTTTATAAAAGGAGCTTCTTCCAGAAGTTTCTTTGACCTGTGATCTTTGTAAGGACCTTCCACCCTCAAACTCCCCTTCCAGAGCATTTGTGGTGAACATTTTACATTTCTAATGTGTTTTTGGAAAACCTAAAAGATTTTTTGTGGTTTGGGAAATGTAATGTAACATTTAATGCTTTAAAATATTCCCAAACCATGTGCAAATCCTTTTTTAAAGAATGTAGCCACATGTATCTGTGTAATTTAGTCTTTGTGTTTATTATTTCTCTCCTTTTTTATTATAAAAGAAAACTTTAGAAAGAGAACAAAAAACCATAGACCCACCACTCTGAAACAAATCGTAAACTATAAATTAAACCATTAATTTATAATTAAATTTAGAGTGAATCATTAATCATTAAATCTAGAGTTCCACATGGCCCTTATAAAGAACATTTTCCCTTTTCATTTATAAGTGATATTAAAATAATATATTCTCGTTTTCATATTCCTGCTTATGTTTTTATTTTTAATTTTAAGCCTTTTATATTAAGAGTAATCTCATTGACCTGTTATGAGACCATACAGAATTTAGATTATTAAATGTGTAATATATGTGGCCAATAATCTTCAGTGAGCCTGTTCTTCATTTAATTGCAGCATTAGATCTGGTTTCTTGGTCCCACAGCTTTCAAAACCTTCGCTTGCGGTGGTATTTTCTTTAAAAGAAAACTTTTAATAGAATTAATTTTAAGTCGTCACATTATGATAAATGATGAAGGAAATGATATCTCAAATATATTTAACTTAGCATTTTGAAAAAATAATTGATTTAAACTAGATTCTGCTTTATTGCTGTTCCTCATATATTCTTTTGAAAACTCACACATGGATATTATCTAGGATTTTTCAAACCTGATTATAAGTTATAGTGCTAATTTATCTATTCTTACTATGGAATAAAAGTCACTGGCATCTGGATAGGCTAAGCTAAATGGAGTAATGGTTAGATAATTTGGCATTGGAGACTATTTTCTTATAAAGACATTTATTATCTAGCATCGTTTTATATCATTACAGATTTAATTACCTTTATTTGCTGTGGATTTTGTGGGAGCAATCGTGGTTGTTGTTACTTAATGTTTTATCCTGGCACATCAAATTGAGAATTTCTCTGCCTCCCTTAAGAGAAGCAGTACGTGATCTGGAAGATTGTTTCTTAAATATAAGATTGCATTAAATTGGGGTGCCTGGGTGGCTCAGTTGTTAAGTGTCTGCCTTCGGCTCAGGTCATGATCCCAGGCCCTGGGATGGAGCCCCGCATCAGGCTCCCTGCTCAGCAGGAAGCCTGCTTCTCCCTCTCTCACTCCCCCTGCTTGTGTTCCCTCCCTCACTGTCTCTCTGTCAAATAAATAAAATCTTAAAAAAAAAAAAAGATTGCATTGCATTGAGAACTGTGGGCCATTTGACATTTCTAAAGTGACATCTCTCATTAGAAATGCCCTCAATTAAGTTTTAAAATGCTTCATCTGTAAAACATGACTTGGGATATTGTTTAAAATTTAGTCCAGAGCCAGCTTTTCATCCATTGTTATTTTACCATCATTGTTGCTAGTTTGGGGCCCATCCAGGGCTTCCTGTGTCTCCCCTTAACCAAGAGTAAGAAAGGGAGGACAGGCATCTCTTAGGAAACCTGCCCTCCCACTAGTGTATTTAAGAAGAAACTCAAAAGAAATGTAGTCAGTAAAACTAAAACCTTTTTTGTTTGGAAATATTTCTTTAAGACATCAACACTCTCCCTTTAACTCATATTTGTCAGAAAATTAGATTGCTACTTTACACAGGTAGTTGTGTGAACATAGAAAATTGTGTGTGTGTGTGTGTGTGTGTATTCCTAATATTCTAAAAATTGCCTCTGAGACAGAAAACTGTGATGCAGACAGGAGCTATACAGGCATGTAATCTGTTGTAATGCTTTATTTTTAAAAATGCTTAATTTTTTATATTGAAGCATAGTTGACATAGGGTGTTATGTTAGTTTCAGGTGTACAACCTAGTGATTCAACAATTCTGTATATTAATACTGTCTTTCACCATACACCATTATTACATCTATTATAATTCTTTAAATATTGATGACCAAATGCCACTTATCTAGCTGTATAATCTTACTAATAAATTCATAGTCATATCAGTTACTGTAATTCATAGGCATTTTGAAATGCTGCCTGCTTTCTGGGGTCCAACTGATATTTGGCAGAAAAGTTAGAAATATTTAAGTTCTTTTTATGTCATTTTTAATTCATTAAATGAAAACTTTTAAAGGAAGTTGCCCTTAAAAAACTCAAAACGAATCTCTGAACCTTATTGTACCTTCTCTTTTTTACTAACTCCTAGTAAGTAGGAATTTTTAGCCACATGTCTTAGAAAAGTAAACATTTTTACCAGTTTGGTCCCGATCGGAGGAGGACTGGAAATATTTTGTATGTGGATTGACCTCTTTGTTATTTTCAGATCATTCTGGAAGGTGGTGCATGCGCATGGACACTTCTCAGAACACAGTGACCATGCTTATGGTGCATTACGGGTTTTTGTTTGGCTTTTCAGGAAAGAAGCCACATACTTAAACTTTTGAGGGTTCTGGGATATTACCCAATGTCCTGTGCAGTGTGTGTGACAAATGTCTGGCCCTACCAGAGGAATTTTCAGCCGTTCCATGGCTTTCAGCAGAGGGATGCTAGACCCTCCTCTGCCGTGCGGATGGTCCGGCTCCGCGTTTGGACATACATTCTGAACGTATCAGACTCAGAATTAAGGCATTTCCAGTAAATCAGGCAGAAGGGAAAACAGTGGGAATATAGGAACAGGAACAATTGTAAAATCTGTCAGAAGTATGTCACTTAGTGACTGCCGTATAACACTTTCTTAAGCCCTCTTTGAAAATGTCCTGGTGTATTTTATGTGCTATTTTTATTCTTTGATGCAAGCATTGTTATTTCTCTTATCATTTATTTATTATTATTTTGACATTATAGTCATTGTTTTAATTCGCCATACAGTTTTTTTAACTGAAATTCATAAAAGAAGCACATTTTATATTACACTTGCTTTAAACATGAAGATTTTTAGGAAGTTATTTTGAACTAATTGTAGTGAATCGATAAGAGAATTAGGATCATGGGGGAAACGGGCGGCAGAGGAATTTTGCTAAAGTTGAAATCCATTTTAAGTGTTGCCCCATCACAGACTCTCAGAGGTGGAAGGAGCAGGGAGGGTCATGGAAAGGAGAGGTCTCAAGTCACTTTGCTAAGATAACATTTGCTAAGAAAGTTGGTGTCTCCTAGCAAACCAAACCCTTTCCCTTTTCAGTCGCACAGTCTCCGAAGTTCAAAAATAAACTGTAATCTTAGAAGAAATGTGTTAAGCTTTCAACATGTTAACTGAAAATTTACAGAAAGAACGTGTTAACTGTTTTTTCAAAGGTATATATTCTCCAACAGGCAGAATGAACGGGACATGTATTTTTTTCCCATTCCTCTCCACCACCACCCCGCCCCCCCGCCCGGCTGCCTGCCTTTTGCTCCCCCCTTCCCTTTCTCTGTGCTGTGCAGAGCAATGCGATGATTAAACCAACAGGTGCCAGGAGTTGCTGGAGCAAACTGGCTTTGTGCCCACATGCGTACAGTGGAGATATTGTATCATTCCAGGTTCTGGTGTATTGCTGTGTCCTTAGGAGGAAAAGGATAACCCAGTTGAAATACATACTGCAACTCCTGAGGGATTAAGTGTGTTTCCTTTGCTTTATAGTTCAGAATTTTACAGTTTCTTTGTTGGGGAGTTCTCAGATTGCTTAATGATTTCTCTAGCCCCTCGCCCCGTTGTGACCAGATGTACGATACAGCCGCTGTAGACTTGCCAGTTTTATTGCTCAACGTGCGGTATAACCTTTCCTTTCCTGAGTATCCTACCCTTCTCCTGCCACGGAGTCCTAGAAAAGATGATTTTGCTTATTTCTTGCCTTTTAAAAATGGTCGTGTCCTCATTTTTCTTTTTTTTTTTTTTAAAGAGAGGCATTTAAACTCTTTGTCGTATTTGAGGGGGCTGTTTCCGAGGTCAGGCTCTCGTCATATTATTTTATCACTGTTCGTGTTGTCAGTAAGCACGCCTATTTTGTTTTACAGTTGTGGAGGGATCCACAAGGATTTATTAATCTGATAGCCTTGTGTCCATATTAGAGTAGGATGAAGTATATAACACTAGTTGAGGAAAGAGTTTCTCATCTTTTAAGCCCTAGTTTTAAAAAGTGTGTGTGTGTGTGTGTTTAATTTTGCAATCTAAATGTCTGTTCATATCAATAGCCTTTAGTGGGCTTTAGTGCATTTATTTGTTGTTTTTCACAACTGGCCTTCAGAATAAACTATTTTAAAAATGGTTTTTTACAAAGATGGGATTATAGTCCTTGGCAGCTGTTAGAGCAGAAATTCCTTAGAGCTTATTTGGAGGTTTGGGAGGGCTCTTAACCTCACCCTGGACACCCCCTGCTACTGATCACGCTGGCTCAGATGTGGGCTCCAGACTTCACGAACACTAGGAAGAGAGACCGTTGTCTCGCTCTTCCGGGTGCTAACCTTGTGCTAGAGTCACGTAGTGACATCAGGGTGTATGTGGGGCTGGGGGGAAATTAAACATGTTTAGGTACAGATGGGGGTAATCCAGCCAAACGCCGCAAGCTGAATATGCCCTAGAGAAAAGGGATAGTTGATGGGACAGCTTTCCTGGGAGGTGGGAAGGACCAGGATCGCCAGCCTGGGTGGAAGAGGAGGCCTGTGTCCACAGGGGTGAGAGCACGAAACGACAGTGTCTTGTTAGATGTCATGCATGGATGGAGGCCCGGGGGATGCCCGAGAGCAGCCAGACGTGGAACCTCCTTGTGGAGAGGCGCAGGCCAAGTTGGCAGGAGAGGTCGTGCGGGCCAGCCCAGGCGCGGAAGAGCCGTGTGAAACCGGGGGTCATGAACTTGCGGTGGGGAGGGCGGGCTTTCCAGCGCACCCCCAGACCCCCCAGCACCCTCTCGGAGAAAAGCCGACTGCGGGGCAATGCAGCAAGTCCTGGGGCGGTGGCAGAGGCAGCCTGGGGCCCGCTGAGCACGCAGGCGGGGATGAGCGAGGAGCTGGTGGCCTGCAGTCCGGCGCGGGTGGACAGGTGGCTCCGAGGGCTGAGCGGGGAGTGCAGAGCTGTGGCCAGTGACAGCCCCTGCGGGCCGGCTTGTGTCTGGAAAGATGACTTTGGCCCCTGCATGAAAAATTGGTCCCAGGGCTCCCTACTGGCACCAGGAAGTGGTTAGGAGGCTGTTGTAACCTAGGGGAGAAGTGGGGGCCGGAAATCAGGGAGAGGCTCTGCGGCCACGCGGCGGGAAATGGGTGCACTTGAGAAATGCTCAGGATCAACATTTTGTCCTCCTGTGATTCTTTGGCGGGGGCGGAGGGGGGGTAGGATTCTAATTGGCTAAGGCTCCATAAGTGTGGGTTTTATGGTACATCAGTTCAGAAATTCTTTATTAGTTAACCTAAAGAGGGTCTGTCCAGATAATGTATTTGTTATCATTTATGCAGAATTTTTTATCTTTTTTTTTCTGAAGTAGAAAACACATGGTCTTTATAGACAATTGTAAAATACAGAAGGGTAAAGGATAATAAATCACCCCGTATCTTTCTACCCAGAGACAAATCTTGTAAATATTTTGATGTATTTTCCTTCCACGTTTTTTCAGAAAGCAGTGTTACAAATTGAGGTCTCTCGGGCAGGGGAAGGGGTGACCTACTATACCGTTTTTGAAGCTGGTCAAAATTGATGAGACGTTCTGAGTTTTGTTACTTACAGGATGTGGTACTTTGGGTCTCTCCTAAGTGCCAGGTAACCTTTTAGGCCTTCCTGTTATTTTCCTTTAAGAGTGAGGCCTTCACATACAGCTCAGTAAGAGATAGATGGCTTGAGTCACATGTTTATAGGAGCACATTGCCCCCGTCACCACCTGGAATGGAAAGCCACTTCTGAGGAATACCGGAGCACATGTATGCTTTTTGCTGCACATGCCCCCTGGGGGAAAATCCATGGGAACAAGGAGCCTTGCTTTACTTGTTTATTCTAGGTCTGGCAGAGCATTGGTAACAGCCAAGGAGGATGGCTGACTGGGGGTCTTAGCTGATTTGTAAGCCGAAAGTAATGGCCTGTGGAATCCTGCTGGATAAGGGGCCTCTCCCTGTGCTTTATTTTTTTTTCAGCATCCCTTTTAACTTGGTCTGAGATTGATTGAGACATTATCTTGGACCTTGGAAGCTGTGAGCCATATTGGAATGACAAACACTTGTTGACAGCTTTGACAAAACAGATGGAAAAACAAACCTCCCGACAAGGTTGTTTCTCAATTGAGTCTCGGGAAGAATGTTGCTCTCGTGACTCGACGTAGGGAAAGAAAAAGTTGCGGCTTGTTATCAAAGTCAATATTTTCTGAGCCTGACTTCCAGTCATCTCTAGAACGCATCTACTTTTTGCACAGGGTTTAATTAATCAGAGTAAGAATAGGGAAGTTCCTCACGTGGGGCCGGTTGTATTTCTATCCACTCTTGGTATCTGTGTCATTTTCACTCGTGAAATTCGGTAGTATCGTAAGTACACATCGTCTGTGAAGATTAATAGGTATATTTTATATCTGAGCATCATCTCTTTGGAGTTGTAATAATTACTAATATGAAAGCATGGTATAATAACTCATAATAGGCATCTAATAAATATTTATCCATTGGTGTGAGCGTGTCCCGTATCTTCAGCATGTGAGTATGAGGAAAAAACAACGATCCATTTACCATAGTATTAAGTAGAACTATTAAATTGATTCCTAAACTGATTACAAGACACAGATTAATATAAATTATTGCATTCATATTGATTAAGGCCTTTCAGATGCTTAAACTGGGAATACCTTTTCTGTCGTAGGCAAGTTACTTTCTAAGTATGACGTGTGAAACGAAATGATTTGGGGTTGTTAGTTTTACCGTGAGTCATAAATAATTTCACTGCTTCCGTCTGCCTAACATCTTCCTACTTTCTTCTGGTAATAGAATTTGCCTTTCCTATAGAGAAGATAACATTTGCGGCTTAAGGAGATACTGCATTGTGGTTTCTCTCCACCAACACCCCTCCCCTGCTCATAGGATAGTCCCCTCCACCCCGAGCCATGAGGATGGTTCTGGACTTTTCTTTTAGAGCTGTCAGGAAATCAGCTTTCTGCCTGGGTTGCCAGGAACATGGGAGTCTAAGGCTGCCAGTGCTGTGTTGGCTGCCCCATGGAAAGGGCCTGCAAGCAGGAATATGCCAAGCACATTTAAGAGATGGAAAGAGCCGGAATCATGGTGGCACATTTGACACAGAATCTAGTCATTCCTTTTCGTTTTTTTAAGACTTTATTTTATTTATTTGACAGAGAGAGAGAGAGCCAGAAAGCACAAGCAAAGGGAATGGCAGAGGGAGAGGGATAAGCAGAGTCCCCACTGAGCAGGGAGCCCAATGCGGGGCTCCATCCCAGGATCCTGGGATCATGACTTGAGCCAAAGGCAGACGCTTAACCATCTGAGCCACCCAGGCGCCCCAAAATCTAGTCATTCCTAAAAGCAGGTTGTCAGAGAGAAAGCTCTATTTCTCTTTGTGCCACTCTGGGTTATCTTTCTACCATTAGCTGCCCCAGGGGCCCTCGGGGTAAAACAGAATATAGGATCTCCGGAGGGGAAGAAGCAGGAGGGAGGATATGACTGATTGGAAGGAAGATGGTGAGGTAGGGCAGCTGAGTACAAAGGAAAAAGTTTAAAATGAAAAGAATTCCAAAAGACTGCTGGATTTTTACTAGGAAGGAGACTGAAAAACTTGTTTTTGAAAATGAGCATAAATGGAAAGTAAGTTGTTTTCTGAAGGAAAAAGCAAAGTATTATTCCCTTCTGTGTAATACATTGCTCTACATTTGAAATATTTTCCAGTCTTCATGTATTAGGCCATTGGAGGCCAGAGGTGCAGTCCCATGCAGGGTTGATGGGAAACTGTGAAGGGCCAGAGGTAACTTGACCCCAGGAATCCCTGTTGGGTCTCTTCTCCACCTCCCTTTATCCTAGTCCATGGCCACAAACAACCTAAGAGAAGGGAGGACGTATTTTCCTGGGCTTTGGTTTGTGAAATCCGAGGAAAGATTCTCAGTGGCCCAGTTCAAATCAGATACCCGCTCAGTAAGCCAATCACTGTGTCCAGGTATGGATGCTGGGTTATACGGCCATTTGAGATCCAGTGAGCAGAGCCTTTCAAAGGCAGGTCAGGTACAAGCCTGGCCCCTGAGAGAACCAGTGTGGCCTGAGCTGCTGTCCAGATTGTGTTCACTATGGTATATTTTACTTCTACCGGTATTCGACGTAGTCAGGGTCTATGGAAAAGGGGACAGAACAGTATATTCTAAGGGCTAGCAGTACTGCACTTGTATTTTGTTTTAACACAAGTTGCAAGAGTCTCACTTCACTGTTCAGAAGTAGTTGGAGCCAAGCGAAATGATAAGAACATTATGAAAAACTTATTATAAAGCACAGGAACGAAATGTGAGTAGATTAAGCCAGCTGGAGGTTCTAAAGTCTTTAAATATCTCTTCTAACTATCCTACACTTTATGTTTTGGAAATGTGCTTTAAATATCTAAATGGAAGCAGTAAACCTAACTGAAAAGCATTGTAGAAAATGCATGAAAAACGGAATCAAGTGGCATACTGAGCTCTGGTCCCTTGGGGCTAGGAAGGCTTGTCGAGCGCTCACTGAAATGACCCATCGGTCTTGGCTCACATGGTTAGCATGGTCTTTCTACCCAGAAGTTGTTTGTCCTGCTAAATGTAAGCCTTCATGGAAGTCAGAGGCTCCTGCCAAGGTCTGGTACCTGTAGTTGGATTGCACATTCTCGTTCATTCTAGACCCCAGTTCCCATCTTTGGATGGCTGGCGTGCCAGGAACGTCGACAAGCTAGTATCCTTTCTTCATTCAGATGAAATCACTCATTCAGTTCCTGAACTAAGACTTGAGAACTGCCAAAATATTTCTTTATATAAGAGTTTCTGTGTTAGGTTAGATAACACCTTACCAGCGTTTGAATAACACGGTTTGTAATTGGAATCCTCATTACCCCTGTGAAATTAAATTAATACGTTATGAAGGAAAGATTATTTCAAATACCTATAGAATGTGTTTGAATGTCGCGGTAGGGAGGGAATTTAAACAGAACATTTTAATTACATGTAACTTGAACTAGTTCAATAAAGAGTAGAGACTTTCGGGGGCAAA
The DNA here is from genome assembly GCF_964656455.1 of Halichoerus grypus. NCBI lineage: Eukaryota > Metazoa > Chordata > Mammalia > Carnivora > Phocidae > Halichoerus > Halichoerus grypus. The sequence goes on from NC_135713.1 coordinate 157,493,696, forward strand.
GAATTCTTTAACACTTATAAATCATTGTAAAGTGAATGTAATACAGTCTACAGATGTACGTATTCATTTGCCCTGATGCTTCATTGAATAAATAACTTGTGCCTATTTGCATAGCTCTCTTTAAACATTAAGAATTATAGATGCACGTGCCTCAGGAAGCCTGTCACTCAGAAGTCCAGATAAGATGAGCATATTGAAAAGTTAAATACTTTTAAATAGTGGCACTGTTGAGAGGAACAGAGAAGAAGCCTGTGCTGGGGTTTGATCAGGTCAGAACCACCGTGAGTGATGTAAGGGATGTATTATGGGGTATTAAGCCGATGCAGTACTGGGAGTGAGGCTGTCTGGTAAGCTGCTGGGCCTCTACCTGGTGCTGGGCCGAGGTAAGCAGGACTGTCAGAGAGGAAAGTAGGGATGGGGGGTGGGGGGTGGGGGGGAGCCACCTGAGATCTGCAAGGCTGAGCTGAAACTGATCAGAACAAACCAGAACACAGTGTCTGTGTCTTGCTGCTTCCAAGCCCGCAACTTGGATGACGCAGGTACGTTCCCGAAGAGCGGGTGCAGTTCTCCGTGGAACAACACACAGCCTTGGCCCGGTGTGAATGAGAGGCGGACGAGCTCAGGGACTGTCTGCTGCCCAGGGAGCTGGTAGGAGCTGGAGGCTACAGCCGCGGTGCCCCTCCAGGCCCCAGGGCAGCCAGCAGACCCTCAGCTGTGGAGTGTGAGACTTCAGTTCCACCTTCCAAATCCCATGCCGGCTCTGTGGCTCTCCGGAACGTCCAGTTGTGCAGGAATGGGGGGGTGGGGCCGGCTGGTTCCCGGTTAACTGAACTGATGCAGCACAAACCCAACAGCCGTCATGGTTCACCCCTTGCCAGCTTAGCACTTGGACACACGTTTCGATCAAACTTAGCTTCCAAAGAAGGCGATAGCAAAATTGCGTTTACGCCGAACAGGATGAAATGATCCCTCAACCCAACATTCACTAATCCAAAATTGACTAGTCCTTTCTGTGTCTTTGGGTGATGTTCCTCTCTCTTCAAGCTGGGTCACAGTCCCCCTGGATGTTGTACAGCCTAAATTCTGAGACACGAGGTGAAATGCTCTTGGCATACATTCAGTGGTAGGAGAATGGGAGAGAGGAATAAACACTTAGGTTTATATATACAAATATGATTATATGAAAATAAACGTATTCAGATTCCTTGTGTCTGCCCCTGGTCACAGGACCACAGCTGGTATTTATAACTACCTTTTTCTACCAGCCATTCCATATTCCCTTTGTCCTTGGCAAGCACCTCAGACGATTGTAGTTCTTGGCACCGGAGATGACCCAAAAGTGAGTTCTAGAAGGGTCTGGATGTGGAGCTCTTAGACACTACTAGTAGGAATGTAAAGTGGCAGGCCCCCTTGGTGAAACTGTACACTTTAAAAGGCTGTTGGGTGGGCGCCTGTGTGGTTCAGTCGGTTAAGCCTCTGCCTTCCGCTCTGGTCGTGATATTGGGGTCCTGGGATCGAGCCCCTCGTGGGGCTCTCTGCTCAGTGGGGAGCCTGCTTCTCCCTCTCCATCTCCCTTTGCCTCTGCCTCCCACTTGTGCTCTCTCTCTCTCAAATAAATAGGTAAAATCTTCTTTAAAAAATTAGAATATAAAAATAAAAGGCTGTTGGGCTAGAGGGTAAAGCAGGATGTTGATTTCTTTCCATCTCCATTGCCACAGCCTTGTTAGGCCCTCACCATCTGTCACCCGGGCCATTAACAGCCAAAACCATCCTCCAAGTGGCAGTCACAGTGATCTGCCCAAAATGCATCTCCTACATGTTAGCGTGGCATGTGAAGCTCTCCACGATCTGGCTCTTCACCTACCTCTGGAGCTTCCTTTCCAGCCATCCAGTGACCCTGATGGTAATGGTAGTTAAATGTGTCATTATTAAGCACTTGGTCCATGCCAAGCATAATGCTGTATATCAATATCTTATTGATCCTCACATTAACCTGGCAAGTTGCATGTTATTAACCCTCATTTTACAGATGAGGAAACGGGCTTTCAGTGTCACATAGCCACTAGTCGTTGGTGAAGCTGAAATGTAACCCTCATCTCTCACTGCAAAGCCTGGGTGGACCTTTAACCTCTGTGCTGTCCTGAACTCTTTCTAGCTACTCGAGCGTATCATGAGGTTTCTGCCTCCCGTGCCTTTCTTTCTGTATGTTTCCCCTTGCGTCTAGACTGCGCTTTTCTTCCCTCCAGTCCCCTTAAAGCATCTGACTCCTGCAGAGTCTTGAAGGATGTTTGCCCTGCCTGCCTCCCGGCTACTTCAGAACCCGTTTTAGCACATCTCCCTTTCACTGTGCTGGGCACATTATTATAATCATCTGTATCCTGGTCTTTCCTTTAGGTTAAAGGTCGGCAAACCCTTTTCAGTTAAGGGCCAGAGAGTAAATATTTTAGATTTTGTGGGCCATGCTGTCTCTGTTGCAACTGCCCGACCCAGCCTCGGGTGTGAGAGCCAACCATAGCATGACTTAGACAGTGGGTGTGGGTGAGTTCCAACACAACTCTGCTAATGGACACTGAAATCTGACTTCGGATAATGTTCACATGTCACAGAATATTCTTCTGCTTTGGATTTATTTTTCCGGTCATTAAAAAAAATGTAAAAAAAAAAAAAACTTACCGTCTTGTGAGCCGTACCAGGAGCAGGTGCAGGTGGGACGTGGCCCATGAGCTTGCCGACCCCTACATTAGAGTATGAATTTCTTTTTTTTTTTTTTTTAAAGATTTTATTTATTTATTTTGACGGAGAGAGAGAGAGAGAGACACAGTGAGAGAGGGAACACAAGCAGGGGGAGTGGGAGAAGGAGAAGCAGGCTTCCCGCCGAGCAGGGAGCCCGATGCGGGGCTCGATCCCAAGACCCTGGGACCCTGACCTGAGCCGAAGGCAGACGCTTAACGACTGAGGCACCCAGGTGCCCCTAGAGTATGAATTTCTGGAGAGCAGATCCAGTACCTCATTGTTAGGGTGACCATACCAGTGTGTCGTCCAGATTGGGATGCTTTTGAGAGCAAGAAGGTTGCTGTTGATGATGCTGGGATCACAGGGGTAAAGGGGGAGCTGCCCCAGGCAGAGAGAGGTAGTTACGCTAGTCACAGTGTCGCCTTCTTGGCTGTGTAGTTTCATCAGGGGTCCTAATCCCTCAGCCCTGGTTCTTGACTTTAGTGGCCCATTTCCACTGGTTGATTCACAGGCTTGGGGGTGTGTGCAAGGTTCTGAAATCGTCTAGAGCATGAAAGCTTTATACCCGCAACAATTAACTTCCTCTGAAGGAAGCAACTGTATGTTTAACTGTGGTTTTCAGAGTGGATCGAAGTGGAACCACGCATATTCTAGACAATTAATGCTTATAATTCTTTTAAAGATTTTATTTATTTATTTGAGAGACAGAGAGAGCACGAGTGGGGTGAGGGGCAGAGGGAGACGCAGACTCCCCACTGAGCAGGGAGCCCAATCCCAGGACCCTGGGATCAAGACCTGAGCCGAAGGCAGATGCTTAACTGACTGGGCCACTCAGGCTCCCCTTTTGCATATAATTTTTAAATATGTCTCTCCCAGAGAATTTTCCTCCATTGAGTGACAAGAGTATGAGTTCGTACAATCAAAATTAAAATGACATTTACTGTGGACAAAAGTATAGAACTGAAGCAGAAAAGAAGATTGTTTCATGTTATATTAACGTCTTCTGTCTTTTTTTCGATCTTTTTGCAGTTTTTTGAGGTGCCGTTTGATTCAAACATGAATAGGACAAAGAACAGACCTCTCGTTCGTGGACAAATCAGGTAAAATCACGAATAGAAGTCTCTTTCACCTTCTAGAACATTCCTTTGCTTGTTTATCCTGAATCATGTCCCAGTCTTTTGCCTTGAGTTGTGAGGGGAAAGTAACACCCTCCCAAAGGGACACGTTGATTTGTATGCGCAGTACTTTTCAACTCTCCCCAAAATGTACTACAGAGCACTTAAAACGGATCTAAGATTTGCTGTTCTGTTGTGGGAGTAACTCATGCAATGGATTTCTTTATGAAATTCCATTTTGAAACACGGACTTGTTTCACTTGCAGTGGCTGAGGATGAAAACATTCCATTAACACAAATGATTTCAGACAAATCCATACAGGGTCTCCAAAGAAAGATCTGTCTGAAGCCTTAGTTTTTCAGACAAACTGATAATGCTGTTATCTGCCGAATAAAGCACTACCCCCATTACTCTCCTTTCTACCAAATTCAATTAAGTAGAACTAAAAGGCATATAAATATTTTAATATCACTAATGGTTAATAATTAAACATTTTACTTCCTGGAGACCTTGAAACTGGCATTTAAAAAAAATTTTTTTTTCAAATCCAGTGGATATCATAAGCCAAGAAGAATAAAAAGAACCAAATGGTTTTACTGACGATTCTAAATCAGTGAATCCTCTCCTATTTCCAGGCAGTGCCCTGATGGAGCTTAAAATGTATTGGGGTAACTTTGGATCCAGTAATCACACATATTCAGTACAACCATAAAGGGGACAAATGCACGTACAGTCAGAAGTCTATGTAAAAATGATTTTTAATATTAGCTGTTTGGAGCCGTTCAGTTCTTTAAAATACCATTATATTGCAAAGAGTAATGAAAACATGTAAGAACAGATAGTCGATTTCCTTTTTTGAGATCAAATAGAGCCATCTGCTGTGTTTTTATTTAAAGTGTCAGAAGTACTTTTATCTGGGTGGAGTTGTTCTAGAAGAGTAAATACAAGCTCCGTCACCCAACTCAAAAGCTAGAAGCTGCCCGTGCCTCTGGTCAGATCACTGGGAAGTCCTTACACCTTCCTGCAGGGAAATCCCACTCCCCCCCCCCCCCCCCCCCCCCCCGAGAACCGAGGGAGATGTGGACGAGCCCAGCAAGTAGCCCTTAGGCGTCTAATGATCAGATAAAGGCCTGCCGTAGTCCTCGTATCTCATCTTCCTCTGCCCAGTGTGGTCACCTTCTGCACCCAGGAACGCCAAGTCGACCAGTGCCTCCAGGGAGAGGCGCACACGACCTTGTGATTGGCATCGGCAACGCCCATCCTTTACAGGAAAGAGGCTGCCGCACAATCATTAGTCTTGTTAAACCGGTACCTTCGTCTTTTGTTTGCAAGAAATACCTGGGCAGAATCTCATCTATGCTAATAAACCTTAATTGCTACCTAAAATAGCCTCTAAAAGGGCAAATGTTAGGGCTGAAAAAAGGACTCCAACTTCTGTGAAGAGCTGGGATGTATTTTATTAAACAGATACAAGGAGATGTTCCTTGAGCCTGGGGCAGAAGAAATCTTGCCCTAAGAATCATAGTTTTAAAACTGAAGACTTTAAGGGGCGCCTGGGTGGCTCAGTCGTTAAGCGTCTGCCTTCGGCTCAGGTCATGATCCCAGGGTCCTGGGATCGAGCCCCGCATCGGGCTCCCTGCTCAGCGGGAAGCCTGCTTCTCCCTCTCCCACTCCCACTGCTTGTGTTCCCTCTCTCGCTGTGTCTCTCTTTGTCAAATAAGTAAATAAAATCTTTAAAAAAAAAAACAAAAAAAACTGAAGACTTTATATCTCGCCACTTAGGGTTTATTATAACCTAGTAAATGATTTCTACACAGATATTTTATAACTGGGTGGCCGTGGGGGGGTATAGTAGAAAGTCTTATAGACCACCCATTAGCATTAATTTCTCAGCTTTGGTGGTTCTGACATTCACAATGGCTATTGGGCATTTAAGTGCAAAGCCCAGCCAGTTTATTTTGAAATTCTCGATTTGGCATTTACTGCCCCATTTGACTTGGGCTGATCTGCCTTATTGAATCTATCCCACTTCATAGACTTTGCAGTTTGGTGTGTGACGGGTCTGGGAAGGAAGTCCTTGGACGTCTTTGCTGATGATAGCTGTTTCCGTCTTTGTACCTAGGTTGGCCCCTCTCCATTCTAACGAAATACTATGAGCATTTATAGGGGGGAAAATATATATAGAGAGAGAGAGCATTAATTTTTTTAGGTGATTAACAATTTATTTTGAAAATTTTTACTGAAGTAAATAAAATTATATTCTAAGGAGTTAAAGTAATACACTTAAGGAAAGAAACATGCCTGGACTAGTTGTTCTGGTTTTTTGGGTTTTTTTGAGAACCCAGGAAATCAGTACAGTTGTGCACACGTGTGGCTGCCATTCTCTGAACTTTTCGTCGTTTCTTCCAGAAAAACGTGTTAGGGTGGGTGGGCGCTGAAAGCTTTGTGGAGCTGACCCAGAAGAAAGTGCTTTTTTGCTTGTTTAATTTAGTCTTTATTCCAGAGAGGATTAGAGGTATTGTAAGACTATATTTTAGCAAAGCAGAGAGACGTGTATAGAAAATCAGGGTTATAGAAAATAGGATATGCAATAAATGGTAAGAACCAGGAAAGATTCTCCAGTTCACCTCGTTAATAAGGTTGAACTGTGGATTTCATTCTGCATTCCCGGTGAAATCACAGCTCCATCGTAAGGGTAAGCATTGCGTGTATTACAAAGAAGTGGCAGAACCAAAATTTGGCCTACTCCATTGGACTCCCTGCCCTGAGTCCTTAGCAACTACACCTAACTGTCTCCAAAAGTTTCTTTGTCCATCAGAAGATAACCCTACTCTAGGGAGACGGAACTTCTGCCTCTCCATTCTTAAAAGATAAGATGGGACACTTGGTGATGATCTTAGAAGAATGTCCTCTGTGACTTCCATGGAGGAAGCAAATCATTTTCTAAGGCATCATCTCTCAGCACAAGCCAGGGGAAAATACCAAAGAACGGCTCCTGCTGTGAGAACCACTTAGAGTGAATCTCCTTGAAGCAAGTGGGGAGGAAGAAGCTCGTGGTAGACATACTGGCCTAAGGAGCATCTCTAGTGGTTCAGCTTGATCCAGGGATTAAAGGTTTATTTATTTATTTGAGAGAGAGAGAAAGAGAGGAGGGGCAGAGGGAGAGGGAGACAGAGAATCAACAGCAGACTCTGCACTGAGCATGGAGCCTGATGCGGGGCTCGATCCCATGACCCTGAGATCACAACCTGAGCCAAAACCAGAGTCAGACGCTCAACCGATCCCGCCACTCAGGGCCCTGATCCCGGGGTTAAACTGAGACCGTGAAAGAGAGAGGAGAGAAGGTGCCAGTCTCCTGTGTGTCAGGCAGTGTGGGGAATGACCTCCGCCACACGACACGATTGTGAAGTGGGCTAGCGGTGGAGTGGCCATTTGTCCGGTTTGCCCAGGACAGTCCTGCTTTACACCAGAATTACTGATGGCGTCCCACTCTCAATAATGTCCAGGCTGGATGATGACTCTGTGCCACCTGATATAAAGGGATGGTGGGGATGGCTCTGATGTTTACAGAAGTCCCTTATTTTTAAGTCTATTTCCTATAAATTCCAATTGCTTTTTTTTTCTGACTAGGGGAGGGAAAAAAAAGCACATAAATGGAAAGTATGTTGTGTCTAAATCCGTTTGTAGATACACACCGTGACACATACCCCTCTAAATAGCTTTTTAAAGATGACACTCGGTGTCTTTACATTTGTTTATAAATTAGAGAAGATAAATAAGGTCAGCTAACTGGTATGGACATTTCTGGCAAAAATGTCACGGTTCTGAATGACTTGTCAGGAGGGAGTTGGGCTTCGAGCTCCCTTTTGATTCTCTGGCAGAGAACAGAGCGTAGAATTCATGTCACATGTCAGGAACTCACATTGAAGGGCAAGTCAACTCACCTAAGGAGTCAAATCCACAAGTCACATAATGAAGGTAAATGTCAAGAGAAGTTTATCTTCTTATTGAAAGTCAGATCCAGTGTGATCCAGTTTTAACTTGGTGACTGGAGAAAGTTAACCAGCAATTTTTTAAAAAATCTGTATAATAGGAAGGCATTTCAGTCTTCAGATGTTCTTCATATGGTAGTCAGGGTCTAGTGAAAAATGTTACCTAACAGACTCGAAGCTTGGGCAAGTCACTGAATTAACCTTTCCCCACCACCTCTCCCTCCTGGAGGGATCGCGGTTCCGGCCTTGTTCATCTCACGCCATCGCCGTGCAGGTAACAACAAGATCCGTAAAATCATGCAAATACATGTGCATTGTTGGGAAGAAGGTTTAAAACTCAAGGGAAAAAAAAAAAGGGAGTTATTTGTAGAAATTTCACCTATTTCCAAAATTTGCTTTAAAATGTAAATATTCCAATACTTATCAGGCCGCACCTTCATTGGTGGTCGCTAGCCTCCTTCTGATCTCATTCTTTCTCTGCAGACACTGCACTCTACACTGTCTAAACCTCCGGCCCAGACCGCTCTTCTGGGCGGAGACCCTTTGAAAGTCTCTTTTGGGGTGCCTCCGGAGGCTTCTCAGCTTCCACAAGTACATATCCCAGTACATCACTTCCTCTCCCACGCTGGCTTTTTGTTCATTCACATTCCAAAGTCAGGTGCCTGTAAGTCACTCTAGACTTTCTGTCCCGCCTCCTTCATCCGACTGTGGGCTAGACTGTGTCTTTCCAGCCCCCAGAAGCACTCTGGAGTCTGCCCTCTCCCCCTATTTTTAATGCCACGATACCACAGGGAACAAAGCGGACAAGAATCCCTCACATCACGGAGCTTCATTCCGGCCATCACACCTGGCAGATTGCTGCTGCTTAATGAGGGATGGGTGCACCGATGGACGGACAGATGGACAGACGTTAGAGACGTAGAAATGACCTCCCAAGCGAGGGAAACACAGAAGCGAAGACTCTGAGACGGGGATACTTGGCACACAGCATCAAGGGGATGAGGAGGCCATTGGGACAGGCGTGAGCAATCAGTGAGGAGAAAGTGTGAGCATGAGGGTGGGGGGTGGGCTGTAGACCTTGACAGACGAACCGACTTTGGATAGGATAGGTGGAGAATAGAGCAAAGGTCATACCAGGCAAGATGAGCACGAGGAGCAAAGGTGCAAGGAAGGGAGGGCAAAATATGTGTTTAAGGATAAAAATAAATGACTTGGCCAGACTCAGAGGGAAGGATTTGAAGGAGCATGGTGAGGAAGCAAAGCCAGGAAGGAGGCTGAGAAAACGTGCCTGCCACACCAAATTGTAAAGGCTGTTTTGTAGGGATTGGACCGTGGTCTGCGTTGTGCTGGGGCTCTTCAGCACAAGACAAGAAAAAGAAACAACAGGCCTGTGTCTTGGAAAGGAATAAATGAACTCTTCATTCACGGACAGTGTGACGGTTTACACGGAAAATTCAAATGAATCTACAAAAAAGCTACAAGAACTAGCAAGTAAATATAGCGGGGGGCATGAGACGCAAGGTCAAGACACAGAATCCGGCTGCCCGAAGTTAGGCAAAGAATTCTTACATGAAACACAAAAAGCACAAAAAGTAATAAGTAAATTAGACTTCACCAAAATAAAAATTTTTGCTCTCCCAGAAACACTTCTGAAAATGACTGGACCAGCCGCAGAGTGGGAGAAAATATTTGCAAAGCGTGGAGCTCATGAGGATCTTGTGTTCGGAATACATACCCAGTCCCTAAAACCCACTAACAAGAAAACAACGGATGAAACATTGAAACAAACACTCCACTAAAGAAGACATACCCGGGGGCGTCTGGGTGGCTCAGTTGGTTAGGCATCTGCCTTCAGCTCAGGTCAGGGTCCCGGGGTCCTGGGATCGGGTCCCGCATGGGGCTCCCTGCTCAGAGGGGCGTCTGTTTCTCCCTCTCCCTTTGCTCATGCTCGCTTTCTCTTTTTTTCTCAAGTAAAATCTTTAAAGAAATGTAAAATAAATAAAACTTAAAAAAATAAAGAAGACATACAGATATCAAATAAACACATAGAGTTTTCAGTATCACTAGTCATTAGGGGAAATGCAAATGAAAACCATAGTGAGACAGCACTGCACACCTAGGAAAACAGTTACCATTTTTAAAGCAATAATACCAAGTGGTGGCAAGGATGTGGAATGACCGGCCTCCTCCTGGGTTGCTGGCGTGAATACAAAGTGATGGAGTTACTTTTTGTAAAACAGTCTGGCAGATTCCTATAAAGCAAAACGAGATTTTCCATATAGCCCCACTCCTGCGTGTCTCCGGAAATAAATGTCCGTACAAAGACCTGTACATGAATATTTGTAAGAGTTTAATTTGTGATCACTGAAAGCATCCTAACTGTCCCTCAGCTGGTGAGTGTGTGTAGGTACAATGACGTGGATCCAGTTCAAAAGCATTGTAGGTAAAAGATACCAGAGGTACATCCTGTACGATTCCATGTGTATGACATTTTGGAAAGCCAAAACTTGGGGGACAGAAATCAGATCAGTGGTGACCGGGAACTGGGGGAGAAAGAAGGGGATTGAGTACAGAGGAGCATGAAGGAACTTTGTGAGGGGACAGAAATATTCTGTATCTCGATCGTGGCAATGGTTACACAATTGTACATCTTTTTCAGAACTCAGAACTAACCATATGCCTGAAACATGGGAATTTTACTATGTGCAAAATGACTGGATTTTCAGGGCACTTGGTTTTCCCTGGGGATCATATTGATGTAGATTGCAGAGCATAAGATGCTGGACTCAAAATCCAGCTTCTCTACCTGCCCCACCAGGTGGGAGCGTGGTAGTAAACTGCTGTATTCTCTTCTGTAAAATGGGGATAACGCCCTTACCTCGCAGGGTTAGATGAGAACACGACCCTTCTTCTAAAGCAGACGGTGAATGACCATTCGGTCATCACTGTGGTGGTTACTACTTTTTCAACAACCATGTGCTGAGCATCTCTGGGTGTTAGGCCCCGGCTAAATGCTGGAATATGGCTGACATGACCCGGTTCCTGCCCTCATTACGGTCCAGTGGGGGAGGTAGAAAGTAAACCAGTGAACAAATAAGTTTTAAAAGGTCGTTCTAGGTGGCCATCAGTTGTGCAAAGAAAATAAACAAACGGGTAATACAGAGCAATTGGTGGAGACCCTTTGAGAAGGAGAAGTAGAGGGACGCTGCTCTTGAGGAAGTGGCCCATGCGTTGAGACTCGAAGGGTAAGGATGCAGAGAGTGCGGCAGGTGCAAAGCCCAGGCGGTCAGGGTGGGCCTGACACGGTGAGGAGAATGGAGGCTGCAGTGGCCAGAACGAGCAGAGTGCTATGGGATGAGGTTGGAAGTACAGCACGGTGAGAAGTCTGGCTTGAATCCTGGGGGCGGCGGGACGCCGGAAATGAATCCTAACTATGAAATCGCTGTGATCGCATTTATATGTTTAAAAGAACTCTAGAATGTACCATAGCATCACAAGAGTGAGCAGAGCCCTGCTGCTGGCGCAGGGGAGTGGACGATGGCGTGGACCCGGGCGGTCACAGCGGAAGTGAAGTTTGTTGTTGCTCCATTCAGAAGGCGGGCTGGCCGCCCTTGCCTGCAAATTCACTTGAATTGTGTCTGCTTTGCAAAGCCTTTCCGTCTTTCCTGTGGATCACGGGTCTCCCACAGATAAGCCCCGCCCGTCCCTGCCTCCCTGCCTCTGTTCCTCCCGTTCCTCCACCTGCCTTCTCGAGTTTTCTCTCTTCCACAAGGTCTCCCCTGTCTGCACGCATCTCCACCTTTCTTGAATTCTGCAGCCTCCGTGCAGGCACCATGTAATCCGTCAGGAGGTAGAGTAGCAAAGCAGACGTGAGAACCAAACCCCCAGAGAAGTAGTAGCCCCACTGTCCCGTCAGGCGCTCCCAGCCGTCACAGCAAAACTACATGGCTGTTCAGTCCGCGAGCAGTGCCCGACGTTTAGACAGAAAGGAATAGACCCTGCAGGGAAACAGACCTCTCTAGGAATCCCCATCTCCTCCCCGGGGAGCCATAGAAGCTGAATGGTCTGAGCGCCCAGCCATCTAAATATAGACCCACCTTTTGTTGAACTCAGTGATTCTCGAACTTGAGTGGACATTATTTCCCAGAATTGGACATACGTAACCTTGCATGCACTTTCTGGATCGCTGCAGGGGACTCTGAAGGATAATTTTGAGTATCATGTATTTTCACTGTAGGGCTGACCTAAATAAAGGAGACAGACGGCAGCCCTACTGTGTTTCCAGACCCTGAGAATGCATGTGGTCCTGCGACGGGTCTGAACCAGCCTCAGTACTGCCTGCCCTCTGTTCCCCGAGCGGCCACCGCGGCTTCGTCTGCGTTGTTCCCGGTGATGGAGAAAGTGACGTTGCGTGCATTTAATAGACGAGGAATAGTAAGACATTGACGGTTTTCGAAAGAGCCAGTTACAGTATGTGCACACCTGTTACGTTTTAGGCGACAGAAACTTTCTGCAGTTGTGTTGAGAATCAAAGGTGAAAGTCTTTACAACTACAATACCATCTAATGAAGATAAAATCTGTAAAATTATACTATCATTTGTCTCATTTTCCCAAAGAGGATACAGAGGACAATACTTTTAATGATCTCTTTTATTGCCTGCATAAAATGCCGAGTCTGTATATCGAAGGTTATCACTCACCATTAATAAAAGAAAGACTGTCTTCCTTATCAACTGTGGTCCTAGTGGATAGAAAGATGGCTTTTTTTTTTTTTAATACTAAGATGACATGTTTAAGTCCATCCTAACTCTTGCAGGCCCACAAGAAGGGATTATTTACTCCGATTGTCTGTTCTAGAGAACACTGGGGCCTTAACAGTAATTGCAGGTGGTTAATAGAAACATCCTTTTGCAGCTTCCGTTTACCAAATGTAATTCCTGTGGAAACATTTGACCCCGTGCCTTTCTGTGCTTTTTACTTCAGCCCTGGGGCCTTTGTGGCAGAATTATTTATCAGAGTCTTTAATGGCTTGGGGGCCACTTGATGAATTTGAGCACATTGTACATCACATCACTTAGGAAGCATCCCAGATGCTCGTGGCTAAACTCGGGAGTCCTGGTGCCTTTGGCTAGAGAACTCTGGCATCTCTGTTTGCATCCGAGGACATCTGGAGAGAGTGGTTCCTGGGGGTCTGAGTGGCGCCTCACCACAGAGTTTATCCCTTGTGAACTTGGAGCCAACTGCCTCTCTTCCCCTGGGGCTGAGCAATCCACAGCTCCAGTATCTGGGGCACGTGTTGTTAAAGGAACTTGTCATGGGCAAAACCAAGAAGCGTGACGCCTCTGAGCCTCCTGTCTCCCGTCCTTCCACCCCCTTCCATGTCACAGGTATCCAGCACCCTAGAACTCCTTCCACTCACTGGAGCTCCCTGACTTCCTGCAACGTGGGTCCTAATTGGATTAAATGGATCTGGTAGTTTGAGGATGACCAAGGTGAGGGGTCAGAGGAAGGGGGGGGTTAGAAGGGGATGTTCCCCAGTAGTTCTTCCTAAGATGCACCTCAGTTCTGCTTAGGAGGACCAAGTATTTTTCCATAGCAGATAATAGCTGGTGGAAGCTGACACCTGTTTTTTGGCGGTTGTTGGGAACCCCTGAGGCCCTTGTGACCCCGTTTCTACCGGTAGTCCCCAAGCTGAAAGACCTAGAGACCAGCTTGCCTGAGAGCAGGTGCTGGGCTCAGACTCTCCCTGGGGTCTCTCTCACACCTCTTCCAACCCCGCCACCCCATTGAGGCCCTTCTTTCTGACTTCATATTTGGACACGTGGTCCTTCTGTCTTGGAGGAAAGTCTGCTAAATCAGCTGCTGCATCTAGTTTTTCTCTTACTCTCCTTATCGCCAGACTTCCCTCAGGGCTTCAGTGACAGGTTGGCTTCCTCACTCACTGTCCACGTCTGCTTTTCTCTATACTTCCAACTTCATTTTCCTCTCTCGGTGCCTTGGCTCTTCTGATCCCACTTTCCCTTGAACGGACTCAGCATCAAAATGGCAGCCTCAGCCTTAGCCCCCCGGGTGTCCCGGCGGAGTCCTCTGCCCCGGTCCCAAAGCCTTGTGAGAGGAAACAGGATTGTCCAAGCTTGGGCCAGATGCGTCATCCCGGGTCCAGTCCCCTGGGGCAAGGGAAGGGGATGCAGGGACCATGAAGCGGGGGGGGGGGGGGGGGGGGGGGGAGTGGGGAGTCACACGGAGGACCTAAGGCTACTCCTTCCGCTGAACTTGAGCTTGCTCTTGGCCAGATGTGTATCTCAGGCGCTCATTCTGCTTTGTCGCTTTCTAGCTATGACCCACCTCCCCCACGCCCAGTGTATACACTTTATGTCCAATTCTTTCCGTGAAGATAATAGATTTGATATTTCCTGAGTCTTGTGTTTTGCCTCACATACGGAGAGGTACGCATCCTCCCTCGCCATCCTCCATGTGTTTGACAGCTTGTCTGTGGGAGCATTGCCCGGTTCTGTCAAAGCCAGAGTTTTCTGTTTTAGGTTCTCTTTTAGGTTCTGTTTAGGTTCCATTTCTGTTTTAGGTTCTCTTTGTTTTCAGAGAAGACAGAGGGTTGCAGACACCTTTAATCGGCCCTCTTTACCTATTTTGAGGTCCCTCAGACTTAAATTTCTAATGTATCCTAAACATGTATTTTTTATTAAGTCATAACCTTTTTCCTAGTCTATCCTAACTCAAATGAATTGTTCTTAAGAATGTCAAGGTCTAGTGTTTCTTCTGTATATTTTAGAATTAAATAATTCCTTTGTCTAATTCAATTCATTAAGAATTTATTGATTACCGATAATGTTACCAGCACTGGCAAGTTCTGTTTTTATAATGCTCAGAAGGCTTATAATCTGGGTGAAAAAATTAGCCAGATGCATAAAACGCTTTGCAGACGGCCGAGACAGCCCACCAGTACGCACTGAGTGAAACGAGGGAATCAGGACAAACAAGAAGGGCTCTGGGAGGTCAGGAAAAGGAAGTCCGGGTAAGGACAGCCTGGATAGCAAAAGAGCTTCCTGAAAGCAGGCCTGGGCCGAGCCTCCTTCCTTGTTATTTTGAAACACATGTGTATTTTGATGACCTCTCCTGGAATTAGCCATTTTGCAGCTCGGTGATGCTGACAGGGAAATAATGCATGTCCACGTTCGTCTTTTCAACTTAATGGATCAGACGAGGGTGATCCATAACTGTGAAGCTGTAGGTGTGGGCTGCAGGTGGGAGAGATAGAAGGATAAGAGTGGACTGAAAGGTTATTGAGACAGGACAAATGAAAACACTTGGGGTCAGGGTCGGACAGTACCTGGTGTTTAAATAAATGACGGAGATGGAGTTTTCGAAGTGAAATGAATGGATTGTTTAGTTGGCATTATTAACTTAAAGAACGGGGTTTAGCTTAAGCATTATAGGGATTTACAAGAGACATTTTTCAAATTTACTGAAGGTTTTACCAGTAAGCACTTAAGCAAATGTAAACATTTTGCAGGCTGCAGGGGAGCTGAGAATATTATTCATCAGCCAGGCCCGCTGGTCCGGTGGACAAGTACCCAGGCCAGGCGAACGCCCCGCAGAGTTTCTAAGGATTGTTATGACTAGTCTCTGGATGTGTATATACTGCAAATGTAATAAGAACATAAACATTTTATAAGTATAGAAATTTCTTTCTTTTTAGTGTTAGCCAATCATTTGAAGTGGCAGGAAGAACAAATTTTGTCTCAACTTAATAATCATGGTGCTAAGGTAGAGAGTTGTGTTCTGAAAATCATTCCACATGACGAACCGCTCAGGATGAAGAGTCAGCAGAAAGGTTTTGCACACGTCATTGTGCTTCGCCATGGCAGTGGGTGCAAGGGGAGCACTGGTGTTTTCTGGAAGGGAACGTTCCTTTCTCTCATTGTCTTAAGGAAGAAGAAAGCATTTACAGTTACTCTGAAGCATCGTGAGTTGTGAACATTTCTCGCCAGCCGTCCTGGGGATGGGGGAGTCTTCAGTTCCCATGTCCCATCTTATAACCAAAAAACATTCAGATATTCTCATAAATATAAATACAAAGGGTTAACTATCACATCCTAGTAACCCAGTCAATCCCTTGTGGCCACTTGAGCAGTAAGTCCTAGGAGCCAACACCTTTCATTAATCACCTGGAGTCAGTGAGTCTCACATGCTGTCACTTTATCTCTCTTCTCGAATGAGACGAGGTGAAAAGATCTGGCATGATGGAACGCCATTCCCGTTGACCGGTGGTACATGGGGGTGGTCTGAAGGCGGTGTTCATTCCTTCGTGTGCGTGGTTTGTAAAGGTCTGTCTCAGCCAACATTTGGGGCGCACTGGCCTTGGATACGGGGAACAGAAAGATGAATAGTCCAGAGTGCAGGCATTAAAGCAGTTCGGATGTGGTGGGATGGGCGGGAGGACTGAAGGACTGAGATGTCTGTGAGAGCCAAGGGCATGAGGACCACCCGTGGGCCAGGGTGGGGGGCAGGAAGGAGAGCAGGCTGATGGGAAACATGCCTGGAGGACTTATTTGGATGTGGAGGCCGAATCTCAGAGGCTGGGAAAGAAATGGCCACAAGAGACTGAAGAAAGTCCCGGAGGGGTCAACTCTAGGGCAGTGGAATGAGCGATCTGTACTTGGTGGCGGAGAACTTTCACTGGGCCGCTTATTGCAAAATGGCAGCCAACAGGCCAGATCCTGACGAGACCTCTTTTGTTTGGCCCGCTCTGCATTTCTACTGTTGCCAGCACTTAAAAAGCAGAAAATGCTAACATAAAGCCCCAGGTTTCTGGGCTTCTTTGCACGTTCCCACATAGTATGTGCCGGTCAGACCTGAGGACCAGTTCCCACTGTTTGTCACCACTCCTGTTTCTTCAAGGAGGCCCCCTTTGCTCCGTAACATCGCCAGCCTGGGCCCTGTGGACGTCCCTGCGTCTGCAGACACTGCCCTAGGCCACAGGCTCCGGTCTGAGCAGCTCTGCCCGAGGTGGAGTCCCCTGCACCTTCGTCTGGGGGTAGCATGCACCTCCAGGTACTCTCCCGAGCTGCAGGATGGGTAGTTTTATTCCCTACCCTCGCTTCTTTTAAATTGTGTTTTATTAACGCTTTCCAAAGACTCCTTAAAATTCAGTGACCCTCACTTTATGGAGGTGAACAGAACCGCTTTTTGAAATAGAATCCTATAAATTAAAAAGGGGAGGGGAGGGGGTAGGAAAATTAAACCATCTGGCTCAACCGGGAAAAAAGGAAAACTATCGAGGTGTTACGGGAGCTGGGGGTAGTGGAGGAGTTCAGGAGTTTGAGAAATACACTGAGACAGGACCCCCTACGCTAGAAACTTGGTTTCCATGGACGGGATCAGACTACAGAAATCACTTCTTGAAAATTCATACAAATGGGTTATCCTTTATTTAGGCTGAATGGAGGTAGCGTAACTCAAGAGTCCCCATTTGCTTTATCCTTGAATTAGAAGGTGGCATTGCATCTCAGAGATCAACAGTGAGTAAGGCTCATCATCTTCACTCCCCCACCCCTGCCTACCTTGCTTATCTCCCTCCTAGATTAGTAAGATTCAGTTGATTTTCAAAACTCATTCAGCTCAGACCTGCTTCGTTTTCTTCCTTGGGGGGAAAAAAGTTTTTCTTAATATAATGCCACAGCCCCACGTCCTGACTATAGTCATGCCAAACATATATGCTTATTCTTGGATTTATTTATTTGAGAGAGAGAGAGAGTGCACGCCGGGGGTGGGAAGGTGGAAGGAGAGAGAGAGTCCTCAAGCAGACTCCCCGCTGAGCACAGAGCCCCTCATGGAGCTCGATCCCACGACCCGGAGATCATGAGCTGAGCCGAAATCAAGAGTCAGACGCTGACTCTTTTCTTTTAAAATATGATTTGTCTCCACCTTTTCTTCACCTGTTCCTTAAATTCTGAATTTTCATCAGTCCTTGTGGTAGCTGTAACTTGAATCTTGTTCAGAAATAGAAAACTCCTGAATAAGATGCTGGGGAAACATTTTCAAAACAGTTATCTGTAGAGACTTTCCCCCCAAAACTCAGGTCAGAGCTCAAATGTGGGATTTATACAGGAAATTAAAGCTAAATTGGCTTGGTTTGATTAAGGTTTGGGGTTTTCTTTTGTCTTTTAAAGAAGGAGATGTTATTTTGTAATTTAAAAACCATTTATTCTGGAAGAATGACCAAGAAGTATGAGACTAATTTTTGTGTAAACCAATTACCTACAGAGCTGCTTACAGTATAAAGCCTTCTTGACTTAATGTAACGTTTCGTAGACCTCTCTGACACATGACTTAAACAGAAAGAACACATCTCTCCGGTCCATTATTTCAAAGTCAAGTAATTTAAATTACGTATATTAAGTGCAATAGTCATCAAATTAAAGCTTGCATATTTTTTTTCTCATTTGTTCCCAATTTCTACAGAAAATTCCACTTCAATAGAGCCACTAAGGATTGGTGTTTAGTAAACAAAGAAATACAGTATTTTAAAGGAAGAATAAATAATTCATAGAAATGTGTGGACAGATTCTCCTTCCTCTAGTCTGTTGTTTGTTTTTGGGAGTAGCCTTGGGCAGGAAAGGGAGAAGGAGAAGGCCACCTGTGCGCTGACGCTCAGTAGAAAGATATCTCAATTTGAAATGTAATTCAGTTTTGGATGTGAGTTTGGAAATAAATCATCACTCACCTCTCTGCATGAGCCATGAACCTATTTGCCTGTGTGAATGAATATGAAAAAATCGTTTTAGTTCAATGGCTACATTCTTTTTTCTGCCACCTTCGTCCCTCCCCCCATAGTGCTGTTTTCCTTATTCATCCCTTTATTCCGTTTTATTGAAAATTAGAAATTGTTTGCAATACCATTACACCCCATTCATCTGCTTTCCTAATCTTTCCCGTGTCAGTTATCTCTGGTGACAACCATTTGCAGAGATATGAACTCCCTCTCCTTAATAAAGGCCATTACAGTGTTGCAAATATGCAAGAGCACCAACATTTGAAAGGGGAAAAAAAAATGTTTTCCGTGTGATCCATTTAGTTTTTCCTGGTGCTGGTTTATTTTATTTTATTTTTTTGTGATTTATACAATAAAGTTAGATTCTTTTTTTTTTTTTTTAAAGATTTTATTTATTTGACAGAGAGAGACACAGCGAGAGAGGGAACACAAGTACGGGGAGTGGGAAAGGGAGAAGCAGGCTTCCCGCCGAGCAGGGAGCCCGATGCGGGGCTCGATCCCAGGACCCTGGGATCGACCTGAGCCGAAGGCAGACACTTAACGACTGAGCCACCCAGGCACCCCTCCAATTTTTTTTTTTTTTAAACTTTATTTGACAGTGAGAGAGGGAACACAAGCAGGGGGAGCAGGAGAGGGAAAAGCAGGTTTCCCGCCGAGCAGGGAGCCCAATGCGGGGCTGGATCCCAGGACCCTGGGATCACGACCTGAGCCGAAGGCAGTTGCTTAACGACTGAGCCACCCAGGCGCCCCTAAAGTTAGATTCTTAAAGTTATTGAAAATAAAAATAGTTTTGCCATTTTAATTATTATTAGAAAATGCTACACAGGGCGCCTGGGTGGCTCAGTCGGTTAAGCATCTGCCTTTGGCTCAGGTCATAATCCCAGGGTCCTGGGATCGAGTCCTGTGTCGGGCTTCCTGCTCAGCGGGGACCCTGCTTCTCCCTCTGCCTCTCCCCCCACTGATGCTCACTCTCTTTCTCTCTCTTAAAAATGAATTAAATCTTTTTAAAAAAAAAAATGCTACACAACCATCGTACTTTTATAACTCACAATTGAGATGCATTCTTGAGTCTATATACATCTATTTTCATATTCTAATATGTATCCGTATGTCTTCGTAAGTTTGAAAAAATTAAATTGGGGGAGCAATTTACTGCAAGTTTATCAGCCCTTACCTTCAGTTCTCCCTTTTTCCTATTTAGATAATGCCGTCTCATTTTGCCAGTTCTTCATGTAGCCGATGTTACAGTTTGAGAATTCATCGCACTCGCATTTGTTTTAACGTCTACCTTCCTTTTGGGACTAAACATCGCCCCCCGTTTTGTTCACTGCTGTATACCCACACTTAGCGCAGTGGCTGACTGTACCAGCAGTGAGAGAAATCGTAATAAATGAATGAGAGACCGCGTGAATGCAGGGCGCTCATTTGGTGAGCACTGTGCTAAGTGCTTTATTTACGTTCCTGCATTTAATTTTTAACTCTAGAGTACCTCCCATTCTACAGATGAAGAAACTAAGACCAGCAGGTTAAATAATTTGCTCAAGATCATACAGCTCAATGAGCCAGAGCCCCTGCCTTCCCCGCGGTCTTGTTCCTGAGCCTTTTTGTGTAAGCCACTTTGATGTGAGCTCCAACCTTGCCATCGAAAGAGCCCTAAGACACCCCCGATTTTACAGTTGAGGACACTAAGGATCAGAGAGGTTAGATAATTTGCCCCCTTTTACATAGCTAGTGCAAATCAGAACTTGAACTCAGACCACCTGATTCCTGTCCACCATGCTTAGTTAGTTCTGCTCCGGTATGGAAACCAGAGTGTCATACTATTACTACAAAAAGAACATGAACGCATTTTAAAAACATTTTTGGTATGAAAATGTTCCGGGAGACACAATAGCAGAGATAGTACAGCGAACCCCAGCAAACTTGTCACCCAGAATCCACAAGATCATCAAGACTTCAACGTGCTTGCTTCATCTCACCCTTGTCGTGGTGAAAACACTTAGCAGCATGACTAGGTTAAATCAAGGTGGATGGGGCAGAGGGATGTACCTACAGTTCCTCTGTGAGTTGCAAACAGCTAGGCTGCTTCCCTGTATTCCTTCCTCTTAGAATATGTCAGGAGACATATATCAAAAGACAGCGGGAAATGGGCGACCCACCCAGGCCAGCGGCAGGCAGCACCGAAGGTGGAGTGGAGATGGAGGCCTTCTGTAGGCTCAGCCTCCGTTGGCTTGGCCAGATGTAAGCCAGATGGGACAGCACCACCCTGGTGATGGAGGTGGAGTGGAGATGGAGGCCTTCTGTAGGCTCAGCCTCCGTTGGCTTGGCCAGGTGTAGGCCAGATGGGACAGCACCACCCTGGTGATGGAGGTGGAGTGGAGATGGAGGCCTTCTGTAGGCTCAACCTCCGTTGGCTTGGCCAGATGTAGGCCAGATGGGACAGCACCACCCTGGTGATGGAGGTGGAGTGGAGATGGAGGCCTTCTGTAGGCTCAGCCTCCGTTGGCTTGGCCAGATGTAGGCCAGATGGGACAGCACCACCCTGGTGATGGAGGTGGAGTGGAGATGGAGGCCTTCTGTAGGCTCAGCCTCCGTTGGCTTGGCCAGGTGTAGGCCAGATGGGACAGCACCACCCTGGTGATGGAGGTGGAGTGGAGATGGAGGCCTTCTGTAGGCTCAGCCTCCGTTGGCTTGGCCAGATGTAGGCCAGATGGGACAGCACCACCCTGGTGATGGAGGTGGAGTGGAGATGGAGGCCTTCTGTAGGCTCAGCCTCCGTTGGCTTGGCCAGGTGTAGGCCAGATGGGACAGCACCACCCTGGTGATGGAGGTGGAGTGGAGATGGAGGCCTTCTGTAGGCTCAGCCTCCGTTGGCTTGGCCAGGTGTAGGCCAGATGGGACAGCACCACCCTGGTGATGGAGGTGGAGTGGAGATGGAGGCCTTCTGTAGGCTCAGCCTCCGTTGGCTTGGCCAGATGTAGGCCAGATGGGACAGCACCACCCTGGTGATGGAGGTGGAGTGGAGATGGAGGCCTTCTGTAGGCTCAGCCTCCGTTGGCTTGGCCAGGTGTAGGCCAGATGGGACAGCACCACCCTGGTGATGGAGGTGGAGTGGAGATGGAGGCCTTCTGTAGGCTCAGCCTCCGTTGGTTTGGCCAGGTGTAGGCCAGATGGGACAGCACCACCCTGGTGATGGTAGAGCGGCGAGTCTCAGACTTTGACAAGCCTCTAGGTCACCTGGACCCCTTACAAGTCCCTAGGTGACGCTGATGCTCGGGTGGGTCTGGGGACCACACTCCAACAGAACCCTGGGCCCCACCACAGAGAGTTCCAGCGCGACGTGGGGAACCCCAGGAAGCCTGTCTGGCCTGTCTTCTCGCTTTGCTTCAAGAAATCAGGCCTCAGAGCAGCACTTGAAATGGAAGCCACCTGCTTAGGAATTTAGATGATAAAAGGAGCCAAAGGACAAATGGGAAAAAATGTTTAAGAAAAAAATTTAGGGCGCCTGGGTGGCTCAGTCATTAAGCGTCTGCCTTCGGCTCAGGTCATGATCCCAGGGTCCTGGGATCGAGTCCCACATCGGGCTCCCTGCTTGGCAGGAAGCCTGCTTCTCCCTCTCCCACTCCCCCTGCTTGTGTTCCTGCTCTCGCTATCTCTCTCTCTGTCAAATAAATAAATAAAATCTTTAAAAAAAAAAAAAAAAAGAAAAAGAAAAAAATTTAAGCAAAATTTTTAAACAGTGAATGATAGAAAGGGAAATAACTCTGGGTATGTACGTGTGTGTGTGTGTGTGTATGTGTGTCTCCAGATTTGAGATACTTTCCAAGACCCATCCAGAAGTGGGAGAGAACAGATGGGTTTTTTGATCAAGGGCTGAGCACTCCGATTAGGAGAAAGAGTATATTGAGTCGTGGACCTAAAATAACAAGAAGTCGATCTTGAACAAAATTATCCTTCAAGTCTTTGAGATGTAGCCGGGCTTTTATGTGTACTAAGGCAGAAAATCATAGTTGTGTTTAACTGAGATGAGAAAGGAACACACTTGACTAATCCTTTTCTGCATCAGAAATAGATCTCTTTATTAAAATGGCTAAATTTATGGCGCCAAATGGGTGGCTCAGTGGGTTAAGTGTCTGACTCTTGATTTCGGCTCAGGTCCTGATCTCGCAGTTGTGAAATCAAGTGGTGCATCAGGCTCCACACTCAACACAGAGTCTGCTTCTCTCCCTCTGCCCCTCCCCCTGCTCATGCATGCACTCTCTCCCTCTCAAATAAATAATCTTAAAAAAGAGATAGATCTCTTTATTAAAACTGCTGAATTTAAGCCACTTTAATATCACCGTGATTGCTAAAGATTTCATGGTAAATCAGACTTTAAAAAATAGCCCAGAGGCCACTTGGGACACATTCTCTTCATCCCAGAACCATCACTGTTGCTAGTGCTCTTCCTGCTTGCAGTGGAGGCTCGCCATTCTCTTCCTCGAAAATACCTAACACGAACTTCTCTTGTGAGGTGAGCAAATGCTTGTCTGTCTTTGCTGGTCCTCAACGGCAGGCAGAGGGGTCCTTGTGAAAATCACATCTGATTATTTTCTTCCCCTGTTGAAAAAGCAGAGAAATCTTTTTTGACCCTGCATTTGCCCAGAGGCGATGTTCAGGTAGATGTCTCAGCATGGCCTTCCCGGGGCTCTCTGACAAACCGCCCCCCCACCCCTTGTGCTGTGCCCCCTGCCTGAAACACTGCCCTCCATCCTTCCAGCCCCTCTCCCGCCCACCCAGCACTTCTTGCTAGAATCCTTCCCTGCCCACCCCCAACACCCGCACGCTGTCCATTCGTGGTCCCAGAGTGCCTGTCTTTTTAACTGTCTCACTTCATATAAGTACCCCCAGGACAAGGACCATGTCTGTCTTACTGCCCACATTCTATCCTAGGTCTGTCCGTGGTTTGGTTTTTTTTTTTTTCTTTTTCTTTTTTAATATAGTGCTCCCCATTGTTTTCATCTCAGGAAGTGCAATGGGAAGTTAGGCTATTTCTACAACGGGGTAAACCAAAGGAGCTTTTAAACCCATAGGAGGCGGCTCCCAGTGGAAGGCAACAGCCTAAAGACTCCAGCTGCCCCAGACCCTCAGCAGACCCAAGAAATCAGAGAATCAGTAAGTCGTATTACAGCCACGTGCCCCCACCTATCAGTTGGATTAAACGAATGAGCCAACAAATAAGTCCCGAGTGCAGATCCTGTTTCCAAGTTACTTCACCTGTGTAGTTGACCCTTGAACAACATGGGTTTGAACTGCGCGGGTCCACATACATGCAGATTTTTTTCAGTAAATCTCTTAGAAAATTTTTTGGAGATTTGCAACAATTTGAAAAAACAGACGAATCGTGTAGCAGAGACATTTCAAAAAAATTGAAAAGTTAGGTATGTCATGAACACATACAGATATGTAGATACTAGTTTACTTTGTCATATACTATCATAAATATATACACATCAATTATAAAAAGTTAAAATTTATCAAAACGTACCCACACAGGAGAGGAACCATGAGAGAATGGACTCTGAAAAACAAACTGAGGGTTCTGGAGGGGAGGGAGTGGGATGGGTTAGCCTGGTGATGGTATTAAAGAGGGCACGTTCTGCATGGAGCACTGGGTGTTATACGCAAACAATGAATCATGGAACACTACGTCAAAAACTAATGATGTATGGTGATTAACATAACAATAAAAATTAAAAAAAAAAACCCACACAGACATTTGCAGAGTGCACATGGTGCCATTTGAGTAGAGAGAAAGGTAAACAAATGTAAAAGTATCGAATCATAACCAAATAAAATTAACTGCTGTAATAATTTCCTAACCACCTCTCATCGCAGTTGTGGTGAGCTCAAGTGTTGCGAGCATCCACCTAAAATGCCATGGGGTGGGGGGCGCCTGGGTGGCTCAGTCAGTTAAGCGTCTGCCTTCAGCTCAGGTCGTGATCCCAGGGTCCTGGGATCAAGTCCTACATCGGGCTCCCTGCTCAGCGGGGAGTCTGCTTCTCCCTCTATCCTTCCCCACTGCTCATAATCTCTCTCACTTTCTCTCTCAGATAAATAAAATCTTTAAAAAAATGTGGCGCTAATCATCTCTGCATGAGGAGTTCATCTCTCCAGTAAATTGTGAATCACAGCAAAAAGGGGTCTCTTGCAGTTCTCACTATCAGTAGTTAAGTTTGGGGGGAGTCAAAAGTTACATGTGGATTTTCTCTTTTTTATTTTTATTTATTTATTTTTAGAGCGAGTGTGCGAGTGGTGGGGGGAGGGGCAGAAGGAGAGGGAGAGAGAGAGAATCTTAAGCAGGCTCCATGCCCACCTCAGCGCCCAGCTCAGGGCTCGATTTCACAACCCTAAGCCCATGACCTGAGCCGAAATCAAGAGTCGGATGCGTAAGTGACTGCGCCGCCCAGGCGCCCCTGGATTTTCAACTGTACATTGGGGGCAGTACCCCATCCACCTCACTGTCTAAAGGTCACCTGAGTCTTGGTTTCTCGTCTGTGCAATGGGAATAATCCTATCTGAATAAACGTGTTTTACTTTGTTAATTTCTGTTTTGTTTTTAATGCCATACCCAGTGTTGATACAGTTCCTAAAAATAGGCTTTCTCATGTAGTGCTGGTGGGAGGGTAAGCTGGTCTAAACCCTCTGGGGTATAGTATAGACTGGCGGTACCAGTCAGATCCCTAAAAATGTGCCTGTCATCTGGCTTAGCTATCTCACGTCTGAGAATTTATCCTCGAAATTTATCCTAATCAGAACTATGAACAATAGTCTGTCTGTAAGATCTTTATGCCCACATTATTTCTAATTTCAAAAAGGGAAAAATATGAAGTGTCCAGAAGGGGTATGTTGATTGAATTAATCGTGGTATATCCAGAGATACACCACGTAGGCCACTCTGTACTATTAATGATGATGATACAAAAGACTTCTGAGTGGCACAGGGAAATTATTAAGACATACTGAAATAAAGTAAGGAACAAAACCACAGTTCAGTATGTTCTGTTATTTTTTAAATAGATATGTCATTTAAAAAAGGCAAAGAAGATTTAAACCAGTGTGTTTCACTGAGTAATTTAGAATTTCGTATTTGTAATCTTCAGTAGTTCCAAATTTTCTGAAAAGAACAGATATTACTTCTATAGTAGATGTTTTAGGAAAACAAAAGCATCACAGGAAAGTAAACATCACAGAGTTTGCAGTTGGAGCACCTTTGCCCATAATGTGAGAAAACCATGAAGTTCACCGATTCAGGCCGCCTTGTACCAGGAGGAAAAATGTGTCCCTTGAGCCTCCAGGTGCTGGGGATGGTCGTGGCTACCTGGGTAAATAGCCTCCTTTTTCCTTATGTAGCTTGTCAGTCTCCCCAATTTCCATCCGTGCCCCTGAGCACACTGATGGAAACACCAAAATTAAGCCTCATGATTTTCTGGGATGCCTACAAGGGTCAGAAACTAAATTTCCATGTGAAATTGCCTATCTCAATAAATTAAATTCATGTGTGCTTTTCTAAAAGGGCTTTTCATAACACTAATACCTTTGAATCCAACTGGCTTCCACAGACCTAGGAGAAGGAGCGAACAACCTTCTTCTTTTTTTTTTTTTTTTAACACAAGGTCCAATTCAGGAAAAATAAAAATGTTTATGAGCCACATTTTTCTCCCACCCAAAATAAAACTTGCTTTTTTACAGTCCCATAGGAAAAAAACAAAACAACTGTTCTTATAAGCTATAAATGACCTTATTGCAAGAAGGACAACAGTTGTAACATTTTCACTGCTTTTTGGCCATCTTTTTCTGGGCATAGGTGAGATACAACAGCACAGAGCCATCCTCCTGATTTTTCATCTGGAGAATGGGGCCACTTAGTGTGGTCGTGGGCTTTCTCTGGCAGGAGCAGAGGCACTGGGGGGAGTTGTCAGGGTGGGATGGACTGGAAGGACAAGGCAGGATGAAAGTCCGAGGGGGCCCAAGCGACTGCTGCAGTGGGAAAGAGGGACCCCATGCTCCAGAAGAGGTAGCCAGGAGGCAAGGTGGAAATTCACCATCCACATGGAGCATGCTTGAACAAGCATCTTGGCAACAGTGTATCGGCATTTGTTCTCTTCTCCATCAAAACTCCTTCTCGCGGGGCACCCGGGTGGCTCAGTCAGTTAAACGTCACCCTTCCGCTCAGGTCATGATCCCCGGGTGCTGGGATCGAGCCCTGCATCAGGCTCCCTGCTCGGTGGGGAGCCTGCTTCTCCCTCTCCCTCTGCTTGCTGCTCCGTCAAATAAATAAATAAAATCTTTAAAAACAAAACAAAACTACCCCTCTGCTGGGTTCCATCTTCAGGGGTGGTGGCCACAGGATCTGATCTGATCGAGTGGAATCATTGAGCCCCATGCAGTTGTCTCAGAGGCGGAATTATGGCCTCCATAAGGAGAAGGCAGGCTTGAGGGACCTGCGTGGGTTTCTTAAGAAAGAATAAGTAGGGGCGCCTGGGTGGCTCAGTCAGTTAAGCGTCTGACTCTTGATCTCAGCTCAGGTCTTGATCTCAGGGTTGTGAGATGGAGCCCCACGTTGGGTTCCAAGGTGTTGGTCATGGAACCTACTCAAAAAAATAAAAATAAAAAAATAAACAAACATGCATATAACTGGGAACTTCTAGATCCGATTCAGCTACGCTCTCAAAAAGTCTTTCACAAGATTCCACAGAAAGTCCACCTTAAAAAGTGGGCCGTGATGAGAATCGGTCTTAGAATCCTCACTGCCAGTCGAGAGTTGTATTTGACCGTTACCACTGCGTATATAATATCGTAGGACTCCCCTCGAAATCCCGTCTCTGAAGCCAGCTGTGGCACGGAAGGAAACTCAACTGGAAGTGCCCTGTCACCGCGGAGCGGCGCCCTGGAGTTTCGCTGTTGGCACGGCGCTGGTCCCATGCTGAGCCTGTCATTCATTACAGATAGATGCACGCAGACACATGATCGTTATCCATTACTGCTAATTGGGTGATGTTTTTCAATAAAGTATAAATACACGCGCAGAAGGGCTTCCAGAATTAAGACACTCGTTCCTGCCCAAATGCTACAGTATTGTGTTGCGGGCGGTTTATCTGCAGCTGTCACGTCCCTCTCAACTGTAAAACGGAACCCTGTGTTGGGGCGCTCAGGCGGTTAAGCGTCTGCCTTCAGCTGGGGTGGTGATCTCAGGGTCCTGGGATGAGCCCCGCATGGGGCTCCTTGCTCAGCGGGGACCCTGCTTCTCCCTCTGCCTCTGCCCCTCCCCGGGCTTGTGCGCTCTCTCTCTCAAATAAATAAATGAAACCTTAAAAAAAAAAAAAGCAACCCAGAGCTCTGTGCCAAACAAGCACTGGTCTGGGTCTGTCCTTACTCCGGCCGGCGGGGGAGAGCAGTCCACCCTCTCCGGGGCACAGATGAGCCGAGTGCCGCCCAGCACCCCGCAGCCAGGAAGGGGCCCAGCCTGCGTGCGAACGCCCGGCCGTCTAACCTCGACTCTCTAACTTCATCCCCAGCGGGCAGCTGCAACAGCAACGGCCAGAACGCCTGCAGACACGACCCCCGCCCCCCGATTTTAGGTGTCGCGGAGAGAATGCCGCGTAACCGGGAGCAGGGCGGGCCAGCACGCCGCCCCGGCCCCGCCACTGACCGGCGGATGGTTCGCTCGGACGGCGCGGGCCGCGCGCCGCGTGCCTCCGTGGACTGGACACTGATTGCCCTGTGTTCGCTGCTCTCTTTCAGCCCGTTGCTAGCTGTGACCTTTGCCACTTGCTGTGCTGTTCCAGGAGTCGCCCTCCTGACCTGGGGTGTGAACCCGCTCACGGGAGCCCTGGGGGTCTTCAACATTTTCCTGTATACCTGCTGCTACACGCCGTTGAAGAGGATCAGCATCGCCAACACGTGGGTGGGCGCCGTGGTCGGGGCCGTCCCGCCGGTCATGGGCTGGACCGCGGCTACCGGCAGCCTCGACGCCGGTGAGTACTTCGCATCTGCTGTGTCCGCTTGGGCCGCAGGGCGCGGCCGGGCGCCCGAGCCACGCCCTCCGTAGCGCCCCCTGCCGGCGAGCGCGAGCACGTGCTAGTCAGAGGCGCTTCCCGAACTCTGGTGCGTGCTGGTCCGTCTTAGTCTGTACTCACCGTCTCGGCAAACGGGCGGATGCGGCGGGCTGACTCTGAGTGCAGAGCCGGAGGGAGACCGTGTCGTCCGGCTTCCGGGCGAGCGTGCGCTTTCCGGGGCGGGGAATGTCTGGGGGAGACGCTAGAGGAAAAGCAGTGACTGCACAGGTGGAATGAGAAGCAGGTACCTAAAAATCACGGATCAGATTGGGGCTGATGATTCCTTTGGGGTGTCCCGGCATGGTGGGGGAGTGTCTGGGACGAGGCCTCCGGCTCTCCTCTGGAAGCGGACGCCCCGTCGTGGACAGCTCCCTGCATCAGCTCTTCACCCCCTGGTGGAGGAGCAGACCCATTTTCATTAGTTTCTCATTTGCTTTTATATGATTTGCTTAAATTGTTCATGGTGTCTACAGACCCTTGAAACACATCTACTTTTTGGTGGTATGTCACAACGAAATTTGTGGGGTGAAAAGAGCTCATTTTTACCATGTGTAAGGGAAGCTTCACAGTCTAATTAGCCAAGTAATTAGTGTTTTTGACCAACACTTAGGAAGGAAGTGGTGAGGTTTCCTGCAATATATGTAAGTACATATTTTTCACATGAGAGATCAAAAGGCAGTTGACCATAAACCATTGCCCCGTAAGCCACATTTCTGAAGCTTTTCATAAAAGCCCTTGCACTCTGACTTGGCAAGCTTACAAAGGCGATTACACCTTTAGCATGATCGTCTCTGAGAACGGTTTTAATATCCTGTAAATGTTGGAGTTTCATGAATCTACAAATAAAATATTCTAGACCGTACATGCTCGTTTGCTCTAAGCCCCCAAGCCTGAATCTTGTCCGCGTGGGAGCCGTGGCGGCTCGGTGGTCGGGAACCAGCGCTGCGGGGCAGGGGTGCCCCCGGGTTCGGAGCCCAGCTCCACCTGTCATTAGCCGCGCGCCCTTTGGACGTTCTGGGCTTCTGTATGCTACTGTCTCCTCCTCTCCCACGTGGTCCCTTCTCATGGAGTTGTCATGAGGATTAAGTGAGTTATTATTAAGTATTCCTCATTGGTACAGTAGATGGATTCATACAGATCGAGAAAGCTCATGAGATTTTATTGATTTGCAAACTCTGAGCGGTTTGTAATTGTTACCAGGCTTGGTGGGAAAGACCGCTGGGTCCTTAGTGATGGTTGTCTTGGGCGAGGGTGGAGAAGGTGGGAAGCATGGGTTTGATATCCCTAGACTAGATGGTGTCTGAATTTCCCCCCTCGTTTGCACCTGCATACCACGAAATTCCTGGTCAGATTCCTCCTCCTAGTTCTACCTGGAGCCCCAATCTTGACCCAAACGGCTGTCGCCCCTAGCTTTTTTTTTTACTCTAGTAAAACCTAGTTCTCCCCTCCTGTACCTTTCCAGAACTCTCTAGTGATTGCCCAGACGTCCGAGGTGGGGCCCCTGAAAGCGACCCCTCATGTGCAGCGATGTGGTGCCCCAAGTCACCTGCCTATGTGATGGACACGGCCCCACACCCTGCCAGGAGTGCCAGAACCTTATGCAGGTTCCTCAAACCCAGCCTAAAGGAACCAGGCCCCCAAAACTACCTTTTCTCTCTGGGAACTCCCAGACGGAGTCAGGGCTGGGGCCAAGTAGGACAGCCCCGGAGACCGGTGTCACTGAAGATAGGTGGGGGCAGTCCGGTCCAGGGCCATGCTGAACTTGGTCACCTCTGTCATCTCTCGGTCACCTAGATTCTTGCTGAGGGCTAGAGGTCTTTATTGTACTCCCAGGCGGTTCCCTCAAGAGGATTTTGAGCCTCAGCGTGTGTTGGCTAGAGTTGCATCCCCAGAGGCCAGAGAAAGAAAGAACTTTGCAGACGTCTTCTCACTTACATGTTCAGGGACGGTGTGGATTTGGTTAAACTGCTAATAGTCATACTTAAAATTTTAAAAAAACTTTTTAAATTTGGGATCTAGTCTTTCTGTAATCCAAATTCAATCATTTGTATACAGATTCCTTAATGAGGGATAGCTAAGGGCCAGACGTAGGTTGCAGGGTAAAAATGCATGTTTATCTTGAAAAATGAGACCCCATCACCTACCTGAACTGACCCTGACATCAGGCAGAGCCATCTGAAACAGATTGGTGTCACCACAGAGAGAAATTGGTTGAAGAAGGTTGACCTCTATTACATCCTTTTTCTTCAAATCCTAGAGGCACATGGCAGGGCACACAATTATGGCTTGGTGTACCGCCTCCTGAATTCTAATTCACCCCCGGGTCCAGTCCTACACCTGAAGTCTTATCAGATTTACAGAGTGTTACTTTACATAATGCTTTAAACTGCTTCCAAAAAAAGGGTCCAAAACATTAATTTGCTAGAGCAAACTCGAGATAAGCAGCAAGTCTTGGATTAAAATTGAATGAACCAATGAATCAATCAGTCAATCAGTGAATAAGTACCTTCCATTTTACAGCTGACAAAACTTGTTTAATCCCAAGTCAGTTGCCAAATATTTATTGAGCCTCAGCTATGTGCCAGGGCCTATAAAGGAGGAAGTGATCCAAAGAAATAAGGTAGAATCTGAGAGAATGTAGTTTCAACATTGATATCGCTGGGATTTTAAGACACTGGGTTGAATAAGATTATATATATATATATATATATAGTTTTGTCACCTTCTAGAACTGTACCATCCATTAGGATACCCACTAGCCACATGTGGCTATTTAAGTTTCAGTGTCAACTAAATAAATTTAAACACCGAGTTCTTCAGTCCCAGGAGCTATATTTCAGCTGCTCACGGCCACACGCGGCCAGGAGCTGCCGTACTGGTGGCACAGAGAAGAGCGTTTCCATCCTTGCGGAAAGTTCATTTGTCAGTTCTGCCGAGAAGGACTCATCGATGTCCTTATGAACCTGTGTGTCCCATCTTCCTCGTGAGTTCGTGCTTTAAATGCTAGGGCATCGAAGGAGACTGCACCTGTGGTCTCCACAAATTCTAAAGCAGTGGTTATCGAATTTGAGTGCACCTCAGAATCACCTGGCAGGCTTGCTAAAACCCAGGTTCCTGGGCCTGAGAACTTGCATTTCTAGCAAGCTTGCCAGGTGATGCCAATGCCCCTGGTCCAGGGACCACTTTAAGAACCACCAACCTGAAAAGACAGAACGGGAGAGAGCTCTGGCTGTCAGGATATCTTGGAAATACCTCAGGATTTGGGCAGAGGGAGTGGGTAGATGGCATGATTTGAGACGCACACACCCATAGAGATTAGGTCTCTCCTCTGGGTTCTTATCTCAGGGGACATGCTTGCTTTGAAAGCGAGCGCCCTGCTGAGCAAAAAAGTGGCCCCACACGTTTCCCTTCCGTGGTATCTCCAAATCGTTTTGTCTTTGACCCTCGGAAGAGTGATCACTTTGGAGAAGCATATGAATAGAAAAGTCTTTGGAGTACTCCACTGAACCGCAGTGATAGGAAGGAAGAGAGGAGGGTGGAGGAGAGGCAGGGAGACCACCCACTCAGCTCATCAGCCTGCTTCCTGGTGCAGGTATCAGTGAGGACCTACTGTGTGCTGGGCACTGAGGAATTCGGACTTGATTGAAAGGCACTAAAGACCCCTTGGCGGTTTAAGCAGGAGAGCAGCTGGGCCCGGAGTTGGGGTTTTATCCAACAGTGGGCCGTAGGTGGGTTCTCTGTGGTGTTGGAAAGCAGTACTTTGCTGGGCCCTCCTTGGTCCTCCCAAGCCTGTGTGCCTTCTGTCTCCTCCTGCCCCCTCTCCAGTAGGCCTCTACCTGTCCTAGGCCTGGCCTGCACCTTCCTGCCTTCCCTAGTCACATTTCACCCCTCAAGTATTTAGTGAAGCATCCATCAGCTCCTCCTTTCCAAGAGCACCTTGTGAATGCCCGTGAACCTCCAGGTGGGCGTGGATGTGGGGTGTATGTGTGAAAGGGGGCCGACTCCACTGAGTGCCGTCCATGCTTTTGGTCCCTCAGTCACCCTGACCATGGGAACCTCCATAAAGGCCCCTTCCTGGGCCCGGAAGGTGGTCGGCAAGATTGGAGAGGAACAGCCCAAGGTGGATGGGCGGTGGAAAACCCTACAGCCTCCAGACCCATCTAGTTGAGAAGAAAGATAAAAAACAAGTGGCCCTAGAAAATGATTTGCATCCCAGACGGCTTGCGGAGTAAGGAAATGTTAATGTTCCAAAGTACTTTTCCCCCTTCTCAGCGTCTAGATGATTTTGTGGTTTCTGTGGTGGCTACAAGGCCAATTAAGACCTCCAGAGGGTCTGAGCCCTGAAGAGAGAGATTATACTGCCTTCCGTCCTCCAGTCAAGACCGAAAACCTAAAATAAGCATAAGGACATCCCATGGGGTTCTGATCCCCCCCCATAACTACTTTGTTGTTTCTTCACCAGACAGTGAAAAAGCCTTTCTTTTTTTTTTTTTTTTTTTTTTAAGACTTATTTATTTGAGAGAGAGAGAGAGCACAAGCAGGGGGAGGGGCTGAGGCAGAGGGAGAAGCAGGCTCCCCGCTGACCAGGGAGCCCAGTGCGGGGCTCGATCCCAGGACGCTGGGATCATGACCCGAGCCGAAGGCAGACGCTTAACCCACTGAGCCACCCAGGCTCCTTTCTCATTGTTCTAGCTGCCCCCCGGGGCGGCGTGGGTGCAGAGCGAGTGTGCCTGCCCTGCCCCATAGGTACCCCAACACTTGGACAGGGAGGCTGGATTTGGGGTGGGAGGGGAGCCAAGCGGATCACCGGATAGAAACCGGGAAAGCCAAACCAATGTGAGTTCTTGAGATCTGCTCTTTTGCCGCTGATGCTCTTCTAGCTGGAAAGCGCTAGCTTTGCACAAACAGCGCGCGGTGGGGTTTTTGTCCCCAGCGGGGCTGTGTTGTCACATGCTGGGCCCTAGCTCAGAAAGCCCCGTTTGCGGCCAGTCGGCCATAATGGTAATCACCATAATGGGACTGTACCTGTGTCCATTTCTCTCCGAGACGCGGGGTTAGGCCTTTTCTCCCACCTGCCTAATTACTTTGCCTTCTTTTTTTTTTAAGCTGAACCGCTATTAGCAGAAAACATTAAAAATGCTTACCAGCAAAAATAAAAAACCCAGGAAGGCCAACCAGGAGGGCTGCTTTCTGGCCCCCGGTGTGGCCAGGACAACAGGGGGAGAAGTGACCTGCATGGACCCGGGGAAGGGGTCGCTTTGGGGCGGGGGCGCCGCAGATAAAGTGCAGGGAGCAGACAGCCCAGCTCCCAGCGGGCCTGGAGCCACACGCATTAGGCTTCTCAACAGTGTTTACCTCCAGGGACGACTTTCGTTTATCTTGGAGGCTTCGGGGTAAAGTACTTCCCCTCCTCCCTGCCAAAGCCACCTCTCTCAATCTCTCTCTCTCCCTCCACCGCCCCCATGGCTTTAAAAAGGCTCTATTTGGTCATTTTCCCCCAATCTGACCCAATCCCAGGTTTTGGGAGTTTGTGGAATGGGCCAGGGTGACCGGCTTGTAGAGTTGATGTGTAAATTGCCTTGCGTTTGTAATTCAAATGTTGTTGTGTGGTAAACATTAATTATGTCAGCCAACATTCAGTTACAAATGAGGACTCAGCCGTGGGCCCTTATCGGGAAGTGACATTTGGCAGATGGATGGTTTTAGTAACAAAAAAAGAGAAGGAGGGTTTTTTTTTTTTAGCCTCAGCTGGTAAACTACAAAATGTTAAATACTGTTTCACTATATTTACCTCCTTTATTCCAAGATGAGAAGAGAGAATAGAACAGAGGGAATGTTCCATTCACTCGCTCATTCAACAAATATTTATCGAGGCCTTCCTAAGTACCTGGCTCTGTTGAACCCAAGCACTTTCAAAGAGTTCCTTAAGAACACTGGTTCAGTTTGAAATGAAACTTGAAAGTGAGTGTCTGTGTTCATTTTGTGTGAGATTTTTTTTTCCCTAACTAGCCTCAGAGGGTCGCATTAATTAAGACAAATGACATTTTTAAAGACAGGGTGAACAAGGAACATTTTCATGGGAATATTAGCAAACCAAACAATATTAGAGCCCTATGCTCTTCGTAGACAAAACCCACAAAAGGCTGAGAAAGAACGTACTAGAAGTATGTTGCTAGACCCAAGACTGGGTATAATTGGAGGCCACCTTTGGTACGACCAAGGAAGTGCGCTCTGCGAAGTTGACCAGTTGATCAGGGCTTTTAGGGAGCCCAGCCGGTGCCTTCCTGAGGGAAATGATAATGCCAGGTAGACACGGTGCCTGGCCCCAGATGCACGTTTAGTCAATACTGTTCAGGGAACAGATTAGTATTGGGATAAGAAAGATGGAAATGCCCTCAGATGTGAGCTGGGGGAGTACAGAACATTGGGATTTCTTAGAGAACCTGCAGATGCCCCAAACTAAACTTCCCTGTAGGGAAATGATTAAAAAAAGAAGAGGGGAGCAGTTTTTTTTCAGAGTCAGAGCTCTGTGCTTCCTTTATCCCTGTCTCCCTTCGGATAGAAGCCTCAGGTGACTCTGTGGGGACAGGTGACTCTGCAGGGGACGGGGACGGTGGGCGGTGCGCAATACGGTGAGGGAGAGAGGGAGCCTGTGCCCTGCTCACTGGGCCTCTTCGTCATTCCTGAGTCACTTCCAGAGAATTCTCCCAGGGCAAGCTGTCACTGCCTACTCCGGTCCCTATTTTCAGAGGACCCGCAGTCTTGCCTTTTGTCAGTGCGCAGTTGATCAACTGGCCCCCACACCCTCTTCCCTTTATGCCCAGCGCCATCGAAGTCTATTACACAGTGGAAGCCGACCTGTTTCACAAGCTCCTTTGTGTTCACCCTCAAAGGGAAAGCTTCGGAATCTGTGACCATGAAGCTTTGGGTTTGGCTCTGCTCCCCAGCCAGCCCCCAGTTTACATAACCACGTACCCCTGAGAGCACAAATACAACCAGCCTGGGAACAGACCAGCTACCAAGGGCCACATTTAGAGGGAGCCTATTGTACAGGGAAGGCAGGCCTCCCCAGCCCCGCACCAAGGTTCACTGGAGCTGTTCCTTTGTCTTTTCCAAGGCCATGGGTGGGCAGTGAATGACAATGAATGGGTTTGGGGTCGAGGCGGGAAGGGGTTGAATGTGAGCCCACCGGGCAGCAGAAGAAGCAAGCTGAAACCACTGAACCCCGTTTCAAAAGGAATTTTGTTTTCGGAGAGCACACACGGGGACTCAGAGCTCCAACTTGAAGATGTCTGTCTCCATCCTCTTGGGAAACCATGTGGTTGGCAATTGCCTCTGGTTGGTTTGCCAACAAAATGATGGATGGACCCTGTGGACAGGTGTTTCTCAACCCGAGCAGAGGCGGCAGTGGTTGAGGTTCCCCCCCCCACCCCGCCCCTCGGTCCGTATGGTGTAAAAATGATTGATAGATGTTTTGAGAGGGTTTAAAAACGCATGTATTTGCAAAGGGCCGCTAGGAAGACATTGGTTAGCCTTGCCCCACCTAGCCTTACACATCACTTACACACACCTCTCTAAGGCTGACTTAGGTCTTCCTCCTCTGTGTCCCCCACACTCTATCCACCTAAGGTGATCTTCAGAGGCCGTCCTCCCGTTTTGTGTTGTCTCCCTCCCTGGCTAGACTCCAGCTGAGGGCCTTGAGAACACACTGCACCTATCGTCACATCGTGGGTACCAGAAGATAGACCCAGGAACAGCAGACTGCTCGGGGGTGGGGGCGGGAGGGTGGGGAAGGCTGAGCGCAGGCCTTTGAGTCAGTAAACTGTGAGTGCTCTGTGTTTACCCCACAAGGAAGGTGGGTTCCACCACAGCCCCCGGATTAATCCAAGTCTTCCTGTTCCGGTTCACCTTATCTTGATGAAGAGAGCAATTTGTTTTACATCTTTTGTACGAGCAAGTAGAACCGTGTGGGGGTGGTGGTTTTCTGATTACAATCCATTAAGGCTAAGCTGTGATTTCTAAAGCTCTTTCATTTGTGACATGAGCCAAACCCACACCCAATTTCCTCTCGCATAGAAAGCAGCATGCTACTCTTATGAAAATGATTTTTTTAATTATGTTATTTTAAGCAGAAGCATAACCGAAAATGCATATTGAGCAAAACAGAATACTCCAGTTGGCACACAAAAAAGCGGGCTTTTGAGAAAGGCGAGCAAGAGCCCACATTGGGGCCTGGATCATTTTAACTGTTTCCAGCCTGGTTTCCCGGCCGACTTTGCTTTTCCTCAGCTCTTTAAACACAACGGCAGAAGGGCTACTGGGCCCTGGCTTACCCGATTCCCCTCCCCCGGTTCTGAGTCTTCTCTTGCCAGGACATGTCTCAGCCTTGTCCACCCCGCCCCCCCATGCCCTGGTTGTCATCCCTGAGGCCCATAATCTGTTCAGACCCTTCGGGTGTGAGGCTGGTCCCGAACAGTGAGCGGTTGCTCCCCGTTATCTCATGCTCAAGACCTCAAAAGTGCCCCAAGGCCCCAAGAATCTAACAGCGCCCCCTCTTTACTGGTCCTTTATGATCTCCTTTCCCATCAGCACACAAAGGAGAAGTCCAACCTTCTTCTGTCCTTTCCCCCTTTCCACAGTACTCACTGTGGAGACAGAGACTGTTTGTGCCTAATGGAAACAAACTTTTTTTAAAGGTCCCAGGACCCCCGATAAACAGGCAAATGCAGTTTCTCCTTCCAGCAAGCCCCGTCTCTACCCAGCAACATTGACATTTGAATGGGTGCCCAGCGGTCCGCTGTTACCAGTCGATGTGGGAGCAGCATCCTTCTATTTTTTTTTTTAATTTTTATTTTTTTTTATTTTTTGGTGGGGGGCAACATCCTCCTAAAAGAAGGTGCTGGTATATGTGAATATCCCTGGGTGGGCCCATTAAGGAATCTTTCCATCTGTAAGAGGAGAGTGATGTCACCCACTGGAAGGTGGTTGTGAGCATGAGTGTACATATAATTCCTGCACCCAAGGCCTGGCATGTGACTGCCACAAGGCATTTAACTGGGATGTCTTGCAGGCACCTCAAACTCAAAATAGCCCCAAATAGAGCTCTTTGTGCCTCCACCGTGAACACACTCACCTGTGTGTGTCCCCCGTGTTCCCCACCTGAGTACGAGGATCGGTGTCTGCCACCCCCATGACACCTGATCCAGCCTATAGATGCCCGCGTGGCCCAGTGGTGAGCTTTCCACTTAGTTGGGGCATGGTGCCAGCCTTTGGGAAGGCCTTCCCTGAGCCGTGAGCCTCCAGCCACCCCATCGTGTGGCCCTGTTCTGACTGTAAACAGCACTCATCACTGTCACAAGTGCTCCTGTCTGTCTCTCCCTCCAGACCTGCAGCAGGGCCCGGTCTTTCTCCCCACCGCCCGTTAGCATCTGGAATGGCACCTGGCACATGGCAGACGCCCTCCATCTATTCACCAAGGGAATGGAGTCCACGAACAGTGGCTGCTTCCATTATTACCGCGAAAATTGGAGTTATGTTTACATGAACTAAAATATATATGTATCAGGTTATTTATAGACTGGGTTAAAATGGATTGGAGGGATTTGGCAGCAACCCTACCGAAACAGGGACACGCGCATCGAGTCTTGGTTATTTTGTAATTTTGGAAGGCTGTAAAGGAAACGACAGACTTACGGAACCCACGAGACCCCGTCACTGGATCGGAAACCTGGCCCAGTCCTCCGAGTCTGCGCCCACACGAGTTCTCCTTGTAATGCCACAACTGTCCGATGCAATGAATTCAGAAATGGGCGCGTGTCTGCCCCGAACAATATGGGTAAAAGTCTCCATTCTGTCTGGGAGGGGACGAGAAAGCCTGCCCCCATTGTAGCCGCACAGCCCATACTGTAGAGGAATACAGATCAGAGATTAAAGGAGAGGCTCGGTCCCTCTGATCCTCCTCGGCGTGGGCACCACAGGGCCCCTGCAGGACCTTGGAAGCCCCAGCTTGGTTTTCTGCACGATTCTGAATTATTTAAACTGCCTTCTCGCCTGCTGAGTTCTGTTTTCGCAGTAGTGCGCCCCCCTCCCCTTCTCTAGACATTCCCACAGACAAGGGGCTTAAAAGATGCTCATTACCTGCAATAGGACCGTGGTTACAGATTTTCAATCTCTGTGCCAGCTGGGCCAGGGTAGATGACACAGTGGGTTAGTGAGCCCTCAGGTCCCTGACCAGGGACCCCCAGGAGGCACTTGGGTGTCAGGAGCAAGGCATCGAGGCAGAGCATCGCAGAAGAGGGAGGAAGGGGGGAGGGGAGGCAGAATCCTAGTAGTTGGCCCTGTTGGTTCACAAATCAGTGCTGGAAAACAGCAACCTCGGGTGGCTTTTAGTAAAGCCTTTCTTTGTACACGTGGGCTCCCGCCGATGCGTGTGAGGACCCTCTACTGCGGTGGCATCGAGCACTTTCTATATTCTACTCCAGAGATGCAGAGGAAAATGAATGTTCCCTTCAGGAATTTGCATTCAAGCAGAAAACACAGGAGCACGTAATGATGGGACACCGGGGTTTACCCAGTGGTAGACGCAGGTCTGAGTAGCTTCCAGACACACATCCTGGCTCAGACCCCTCTTCACGATTCCCTGGTTGCCATCTGGATGTCCCAAAGGCGTGTCAGGCCGAACACACTCAAGGTCACACTCATGCGCTGTCCTTCCTGTCTCCCCTGTTTGTCATCTCTAGGAATGGCATCTCCACGGGGCCCCTCTTGATACCTCCCTCTCCCTCCCCTCCTTATTTCACACTCACTCCCTGTCATGTGGCCTCCAGAAGGCCTCTCAGGTCCGTCCTCTTTCCACCCCATTGTCATCACCTTGATCCCAGCCCTTGTCGCCTCTCATCTCGGCCTCTGGTCGGGCCTCCCCTACCTGCTCGGGGCCCCTCCAGTGTATTCTTTCACAGATTGGTCAAGTGACACTACTGCCCTTTCCTCACGCCCCACCCCCCAACACGTGTGTGTGCCCATGTGCACACACTCACACAGCCTTAAACACGTCACCATCTCTCCATGGCTCCCTGTTGCATTTAGGATCGAACCAGGACTTACTTAGCACAGTCTGCAGACTTGGGGACCCCACCCACCCCTCCAGCCACACTCGCTTCCTTTTTTGATTTTGATACATTTTTTAAAAATTATGATTCAGGCCAACTGACCTTTTTTTCTTTCGATTGACAGTTCTATGAATCCTAACACATGTTCTCATCTCCTTTTAATACCCTGGCTACACTGTGCATCTTCCTGCCCCTTCATGACGACCTCTCCCTCTGCCAGCCCCCAGGAGACCAGGTCACTCATCCTGCAGAGCTCAGCTCTGACGTCCCTTCCTCAGAGATGGCTCCTCTGCCCGCCTCAACTGGGTCTTGTTCTGTGTCCTCATGGCACGAACTTTTCCTGCACAGCTGCTGAGTGGTGATATAGATTCGCTAGTGCGGCTCTTGATCTAATGCCCCCGGTGGTGAACCCCACCCCCACCCCAGGAGGGGCACGTGTGGATTTGTGCTTGCCATCCTACCCCCAGTGCCCGGCACAGTGCTCGCCACTTAGTAGTAGGTGCTCAGCAAACACTTCCATGCATGAGTAAATGGGCAGGGAGGTGCTCAGCAAACACTTCGTGCATGAGTAAATGGGCAAGGCGTCGCCTGCATGGGAATGAGCAGCCCTGCAGTCAGGACTTGGGGGTGGTGGCTTAATGTGGTAGGGGAGCTGGTCTCCACATCAGACAGGCTTGTTCTGAATCCCTCCTTTACCTCTTTTTGTAGAATTTAACCTCCTCTGAGCTGTGTTGGCTCACTTAATGAGCATAAAACCTAACAGCCTGTGGGCAGGATTAAATGAGCTAAACTGCATGAAAGTCTCTGTCTTAGTAGGTGCTCCAGAGTGGCAGCCTGCATCCCGTCCTCGTGGGTGAGGGGAGGCCCTGCGCCAGAGCGGCTAAATGCTGCCCGAGATCCTAATACATCCTCCTCAAAAACCTGCAAGGCCACAGACAAGTTCTCGTTCTGCTCAGGGACCGTGTCCCCTTCTGCCGCTCCGTTTACTGAACACATGCTGTTTTGGTACCTCCTGCTTGCCCTGTGGTGCAGGCTCGGTGGAATGTGCCGGACCCCTGCCCTGGAAGCGCCGGGAGTCCACCGCGGAACAGTCAGGGTGCTGAGCGTGGGCCCCGAGCTACCTTCAGTAGGGCCTTGGGAGCAGGGAGCTGCCCGCCACCCTGGGGAAGGACCTTGTCCGGGAGGCCAGGCCGGCTTGGGACGTGGCCCTGCGCCTCCCCCCAAGCGCCTCGCTCGCAAGGGGAGCCGAAGCCCTCCCACGGAGGTGCCCCCGGCCGCTTCTGGGGTTGTCACCCTGCGGTGCGCACCGCGTGGACGGGAGCCCCAGGTGCTCAGTGTCCTGGGGAGGGGGGAGGTGGTGCGAAAGCTGGGGGGTCCTGGAGGCTCGTCTGCGGCGCCAGGCTGACCCGGACAAGCAGAGGCGAGAACAGAGACTGGCAGGGGATCTGGGAGCCGCGGGAGTGCGGAGGGAGCTCCGCGGGGCCGGAAAGGATGCTTCTGTGCCTCTCTGACCACAGCCTCTCTCTGCTTCCCCCCTTTTCCCCCGCAACCTGCATGCAGGAGCCTTTCTCCTGGGAGGGATCCTCTACTCGTGGCAGTTCCCCCATTTCAACG
Organism: Halichoerus grypus; assembly: GCF_964656455.1. Lineage (NCBI taxonomy): Eukaryota > Metazoa > Chordata > Mammalia > Carnivora > Phocidae > Halichoerus > Halichoerus grypus. The sequence continues at coordinate 157,535,146 of NC_135713.1, forward strand.
CCCTGAGCTGGGGCCTCCGCGAAGACTACTCCCGCGGCGGCTACTGCATGATGTCGGTCACGCACCCGGCCCTGTGCCGGCGCGTCGCCCTGCGCCACTGCCTGGCCTTGATCGGACTGGCGGCGGCGGCGCCCGTCCTCCAGGTCACCACGTGGACCTTCCCCGTCATCTCCCTCCCCATCAACCTGTACATTTCCTACCTCGGCTTCCGGTTCTACGCGGACGCGGACCGGAAGAGCTCCCGGAAGCTGTTCTTCTGCAGCCTGTGGCACCTGCCCCTGCTCCTGCTGCTCATGCTCACCTGCAAGCGGCCCCCGGCTGCGCGCGGTGCGGGGGGAGAGCCTCGGACTTGAAATCCCCGGGGGCGCGTGGGGGAAGAAAAGACAAAACCAAAAAACGCGTACAGGGAGACGCACATTGTTTTTTTCTTTTCCCTTTGCGGTGAGACAATATTTTGGTAATTCTGGAGCTCCAGAATGGGAAATTGCTGGGTTTTAGTACAAGATCGTAAAATGATTTGGTGCTCAGTGATCGCCCGACGATTTTTTTTTTTTTTTTGAATGATAACGTCCAAAATGCTCCCCAAATAAGAAATAGGTTGGCTCAGGTGATGAATACAAAGAGAATCTTTTTCTCTTGAGGAGTCTTTATATATTTCTTCCTCCAACACCTCTGTTGTTTTTCTTCTTCCTCCTGTGGATGTACAAGTGCACCTCTTCCTTTTCTGGCCACACACACGCACACACACACTCCCCACCTGGCCAGACGCAGGGAGCACTGGGACTCTGTCTGTGGTCCTGTCCTCAGGTCCCTGGAGGGCCACGTCGGAGGCCATGCGCGCTGCCCGTCCTCCCTGTGAATGAGCCAGGGGCTCCGGCTCCAGCTTTTTCTCACATATATTCTCAGCCACATATTCCCCCAAACAATAATAGAATACCAAGGATGCACTGCTGCCCGACTTTCGAAGGGAGAATTCCAAACGGTTGCCTAGGGGATCTCGGGCAGGACTGCCAGCCCCCGGCCCACCCCCATTACGTATCCGCATTTCAACAACTCCAAGGAATCAAAGGCATCTTTATAGTTCACTTGAAATACAGGAGGTGTCTGGAGCGTTTCCTTCTGGAAGGGTGGCGCTAGACTTCACACCCGCGGTCCATCTGCCTCTGACCCGTTACTGTCCCCCTCCGGCCACTGCTGCCCACCAGGCAGGGAAAGCCCAAAAAAGGTGAGCCGGCCTAACCAGCCACATAGCTCACATTCTTGTCCCTTTGGTGAAAAACACAATTCTCTCCAGGTACCTTCTGAATTCAGAAATCAGCCCCCATACGTCCAATGGCTGTAAGAGCCAGAGGCTTGGGCTGGACTCCTGGTGGGGGTGCATCCGGTTCCGGGAGTTGTTCGAGTTAACCTGTAGCCAGGTGTGGCCTCAGTCACCTGTGGTTCCTCCCATCCGTCCTTCACCTACGCCACTAGTCTGCTGTCGAACCCCACTTGCCGGAAGGCCTTGATGCTTAACAGGATGTTTGCATTACTCCATCTCCAGGGCACTGTACTGCCCCGTAGGAACTCATTTCGGGGAGTTTAAGCAACAATCAGACGGTCCTGCAATGTGCCTGTTCTCAGAAATTTCTAAAGCGACTGCAGATACCATCCGACCCCTGTTTCTACTTATCTGCAATATTACCTCTTGGCTGTATCCAGGTTCTTGACTGTGGGGAACATGGCATAGGAATATCTGCAAAGAACATTGACACCTTGTTGCAGCCTTCAAATTTGTAAAATGCCTCCATTCTCTTTTCCCGCCCCAATAAACCGGTATGTAAGAACAGAAGCGTGTGCGAGGTTCTTTCTTTAATCACCTTGTATGGAGTTTGCACCAGTCCTGGCAGACTTGCTAACGCTTGACTCACTTTTATGAGCTAGCAGACGATTAGAACGCAGTCAGCATTTCTGTGTCAAGGTGGTGGAAGTGAACCCACTGGATTTTTTTATTATTATTATTTTAGTGGGAGAGAGGGAAAGAGCAGGAGGAGGGGCAGAGGGAGAGAATCCCAAGCAGACTCCCGGCCCAGCATGGAGCCCGATGTGGGGCTCGATCTCCAGACCCCGAGATCATGACCTGAGCCGAAATCAAGAGTCAGATGCTTAACCGACTGAGGCACCCAGGCGCCCCCACACTTGATTTTTAATACCTGTCCACTCCAAAGAATAATAAGCTTAATGATTTTTAAGAAGAAGAAGGGCCATGACCCACCCACCCTCACCCTCCCTTCAGTTTGGAATCCCCCAGTCTCTCCCTTCTTCCTTCAAAACCACCACAGAAATCATCCTCAGGGCCTCCTAGGCCTGTCATTCTCCTGCTCGGAAAATACCAACGGCTTGCGTACCATCCCCACCAGGCAAATGAAGTTCGAGCTTCTCAACACTCAGACCGAGTTTTCTCTCCGGGGATCTTCGATGTGAAGCCACCTCGAGGATTTCCCGCCACGCCTCACACCTCCCTGAGGACACCCTGTTCTCAGATAAACCACCCCCCCACCTCCCCAAACCCCTGTCCCATAGGTCCCAGTGTGGTACGTGGATTTCAAGCTCCAGTGACTGCCCCCCCACCCCGCTGCCGTCCTCCAGGCCCCAGGATGTTGCTCACTCACCCGGAGGCCTGGGGCACCTCATTTCTTCACACCTGACCTTGACCACCTTTCCTAAGGACACCGTGCTCCTCATCAGCATTACCCAGGTGAGTGAAGCCTGTTCTTTAATGGGGTGTCTTTGGGAAGTCTTGCCTATACAACAGCTCCCTTGGGGTGTCACTTAGGACATGCATGCAGTATGGCCTCATGGGACCCAAAGTTAAGTAAAAAATTTTAAAAATCTCTGTGTTTGCTTCCCCTGGTACTTCCCAAGCCTACCCTTCCCAAGTGCAGGACCCTCCTCCCCGGGGATCGCCTCCCACCCCGCCCCTGAATTAGTGGTCAGGAGCACAGCCTGGGACATGCTCTCTGGACTAATCAGTTTTCATCTGGGTGCTTCAGGCCACTCGGCTGCAAGCACAGGACTAGGCCCCCAGGGGCCCTGACGGGGTAGGGGTCACACGGGCGGCGGGAGGGGCTTGAGATAGGAAACAGGGTTCCACTGGGAGGCTGATTATTCTAGAACACAGCAAACGAATGAAAGGGAAAAAGGACACGTCCGGCCACTTCATTATTATATTTTTTTAAAAGCATGCTTCTTAGCACAGTATTCCTTCTGACCCTGGGGAAACTGTTACCAGCCTCCTTTAATTTCAGGAAAGCTACTCTGTCAGTTATAAGGATAAAACCACATTTTACTGACGGTTCTGTCTCTGGAAGCCCGGGGAATGCTTTGCCTGCTCCCAGGATCCACTTTTGTCCTTTCAAACGTACAAACGGGCTCCATAGAAACACCTTTCGATACATGCGCTTTGAGCACCCCATTCGCCCGTTCTGGAAGAGAAAAGGCAAAACTGCCGAGAGCCGTGCTTGGCTCTGAATCTCCCTCCGCTAGTTCACCCTGGTTTCTCCCCACCCCGCCGTCATCCTCCCCTCCTATCTGCTGTGCTAGGAAAACAGCGGGGACCCAGCACTTCTCTGCCAGGCGGCGATCCTGGGAGCAGAGCAAAGCTTTTCCTGCTTGCTGCCCCTGGTGTGACAGGAGGCTCACTCCTCTGTTTCTGCTGGAGCTGGGGTCCCTGAGACCCACCTCTCACCGACTCCCTGACGCGCCCCAGGTGATAGGATACTTGTAACTGACCGCAGGAGGGTTCCTTCTAAGGACATGCTCACGTTCCAAGAGAACAGCTCGTTTGACTTGAATGGAGATCGGGATGTTGCCTTGGTTCTTCCTTTGGAATTTGAGGCCCGCTAGGGATGACCCACAAGGTTCTGCTTCTCCCGGGAGCACATTCTCTCCTTCTGGTCAAGTTAGTGGTGTCAAGCAACCAGGCGTCTAAGGCAAGAGGAAGATAAACAGGGTCCAGCCATCGGGATGGACACTCGGAAGGCTGCCTTTGGAGTCTTTCCCATCAGCTGCAAACTGTAGGTACTTTTCTATCCGCTAATCTGCCTAGGGTAGAGGTAAGCAGGACCAATACACTTGCTTAGTCTTTGTTGGAAACTTAAATATATTAGTTTCCCAGCATCTTCAGGCCACAGTTTTGTAACCAAATAGAAGATGTGAAGGGATGTTCTAGATCAAAGAACCTCCGGCCCTCACTTCCTAATTCAGGTTCTGTCCCACGGTCGCTGGGCCCCACCAGGCACATCACAGAACATCCGAGAGGTGAGGCGCCTGGCGGCCTCTGACCTCCCCGAGCTTGCGTTCTGATGGGCCCAGCCTGGGTCACTGCTCATGGCGACCCATCGCGGAGGCCACCGGCTGGAAAATGTCCTCTGACTCTGACCACCACCCTCCTCCTCTGCGGCCTCCGGCTTGGGTTTTCGACGTTGTTTCTGGGCTTTGCCTGTTCTAACTGGAGACCGCCACCCAGCCAAGCACCCTTCCCTCTGTGTCTGTCTCCCTTAGGACCCATCAGTATGCAACCTGCATGTTGTATTTACCTGTTTAGAGACCATGCCCTGCTTCCCCAACACCCCCATTAGACTAAAACCCCAATAAAGCAGTGCTGTGTCTCACCGCGGTGTCCACTGGCCCCTAGAACCAGAGCTGACGCGGCAGACGCTTGGGCCGTGACGGAAGGAAGGAGTGGGTGGCTCTGGGGGCGGTGGCCGGAGCTGGAGGAGGGACAGGACTCCCTGCTGGAGTCCTGGACCAGCCCTTGAGGGTGGGGAAGAGTGGCACCCGCCCCGTGGGACTGAATCTGGGGCAGATGCAGCTTCCTGCTCAGCAGAGTTGAGCCAAGATGAGTTACTGTCATTTCTTGATTTCAGTCAGTCTTTGTTTTCCGAATTGCGGTGCATTTTTACCACTTCCTCTGTCTTCAGGGCTGTCTTGGCTCAAGTACTCAGCAGCAGAGTGTCCTTAGTCGAGTGGACTTCTTGGCCAATATTTCTCTCTCTCTCTCTCTCTCTCTCTCTCTCTCCCCACCCCCCCACCTCCCTCTTTTTTTTTTTTTCACTTTTTCAAATACTTAGTGTCTTGCTACCTTCTTCCCCTGAAGTCACTGTTTCGACTCCTTCCCAGCAACCGTGAGCTCAGCTAACACCTGTGGCATGTGAGAGAGAGCCAGCCTGCATCCCGGGTCAGCTGAAATGAATGGAGCCCCACCCGGTTCATACACTGGGGGACCCATCTGACAAGTGCGAGCCGAGAGAATGGGGGCCCCAAGCGCAGAGACGGTCAAGAAGGCGGGTTGGCCGGATTGGGTGGGTGAAAACGGGGTGCCAGGCCCTGCGGGCTGGGGCAACTCCCGAAACTACTTAGGAGACAGCGCCTTTCACTAAAGCAAAGCCCAGTGCAGAGTTGGGGACGGGCAGAAGCAGGGAGGGTAACCCCGCTCCACCCCAAACATCTCAAGCTGGCAAGGTGACCAGGACAAACAATCCAAGAGGCATCAGCAAGACACAAACAAGTCCCCCCCCACACACCCCTTCCCAGCTACAACAAACAAACACAAACCAAAATAAAGCATCAAGAGAGAGGAGAGGCACCTCCCCACCCAGAGGGGGTGGGTTAACTCAACAGCTATTCAGTCGCTTATGGGCTGAGCAAACAAATATCCCAGGGTGCTATTTTGCTGTGCATCAGGCCTTATGCGGGATAGAGAGACGAACCCAGCTCCGTCCCTGACCCCACAGAGTCCACTCGAGATTTGCAGGGTGAGGGGACTGCAGTGGCGAGGTGGGAGTTGCAGGGACACCCCCTTTCTGACCCGGAGCGCTTGGATGGTCTTCACCATCTCTGGGCCCCACCGCCTTGCTGTGGGGGGTTTGCTCAGCCCCTCCTAGGCCTTCTCAACACCTACTGCTCCAGGATCCTGGTTCTTGGGTCTCTCAGTTTCACTCTTTGACCCTCTTCTCTGGGCTCTATACGCATCGCACGGCCGTCTGGCTGTGGGCCCTCACCCTCTACTAACGACACCTGAGCCAAAGTGAGCCTACAACTCTCCGTGCCCCACTGACACCTTCTTCTCTTCCCGGGGCTCGTGGGCGCCCAGGTATCGTCTTAGTTGGGCTCTGCGCTCAGGGAAGAATTCGGCGTCGGCCACTGGTCATCAGGCTGAACACGGCAGAGGAGGGGTCCTGGGGGGCGAAGGCATTCCCAGCACAGGCCAGGGTGAGCAAGGCCCCGCAGGACGTTTCGTGGAGTGTCTGGAAGTGTCTGGAAGAACAGGCAGCTCTGTGCGGCTGGAGTTAAGGGCGCAAGGGACAGATGAGGGATGAGACTGAAGGCTCAGAATCGGCAGACTTCGTATATGCCTCAGGAAGTAGTCTGGACTTCACCTAAAGGGCAATGGGGAGCCACCGAAGGTAGCAGGAAGATAGCAGGCCGGGTTCGTGCCTTAGAAAGAAAATTCCGGCCATGGCGTGGAAAGTAGATGGGGAGAACTGGGGAGACCAGCCGAGGATAAAGGGTCTGAACCTGGGCAGACAAGGGAAGGGGGCAAAGGCGGGGCAGAGGGAAGCCCACAGTCCCGGTCAGGTGGTTGGCAGAATGAAGATCCTGGGATATTCCGGGGTCCAGGCTTGGGAGCCGTTCACTGATGACCTTGACCACTGGGCTGACCTTCTGCGGAAGACCCAGACTGCCTCAGCCTGCCCCCACCCCTCATGCACACAAGCATGCAGACCGCCGACAGCCTGAGCCTCTGCCTGGAGTCTCCCCACTGCCTGACCCTCAAGAAAATCTTCTTGGCCAGGCTGAGCTGCAGTGACATGAGATGGTGCAGTGCACTCTAAGAACCCGCTTGCTCAAGACGATGTGCATTTTCTTTGGGCTGAGAGCATGGCCCCAGCCCCCCGCCCCCCTCCAGTCCAGTGCCTCTGCCCAAAAGGTTCTGGAACAGGAACTCCTCCCCCCCACCTCCTCCGCACCTTCTCCTTCTCCCCACCCTTCTGAGTCTCTCCAATCTAAATAACCCACCAGCATATTCATTTGTTCACGCCCCTCAGGCTGCCACTTGGCACTTGTTCATCTCTAAAATACAGGTGACCTATCCAGAACTGGACTGGGAGAGAAATCCACAGCTACTTTCCTGGCAGAGCGTGCCCTCCTCAGTTAACCATTAACCAACCTCCATCTCGGTTTGGACTCTCAATCACAAGTGACAGGAAACTGCGGCGGGCCTAATTAAGAGAAGAAATGGGTTGGTTCGTGTAGTTGAAAGGTCCAGAAGCAAGCTGGCTTCAGGCATGGCTCCATCCAGGAGGTGGCTTGTTCCCTCTACTTGCTGTTGGCACAGCTCTTGGCAAGCTCTCTCCCCTTAAGATGTGGGAACGCCTATTAGTCACAAATATTTTTTGACTACTTAACTTGTGCCAAACTTCTTATCCAAACCTAGTAAGAAAGCAAGTCTTGGGGGGCGCCTGGGGGGCTCAGTTGGTTAAGCGTCTGCCCTTCTGCTCACGTCATGATCCCAGAGTCCTGGGATCGGGTCCCGCATTGGGCTCCTTGCTCAGCAGGGATCCTGCTTCTCCCTCTGCCGCTCTCCCTGCTCGTGCTCTCTCCCTTTCTCTCTCTGTTAAGTAAATAAATAAAATCTTAAAAAAAAAAGAAAAGAAGGAAGGAAGTCAGAAGTCTTGGTATTGAGACCCTGGCCTTAATTGGCCTGATTAGGTGCCCATTCTCGGGCCCACTCAGCCTGGTTCAAGTCCATCTGAGCCCATGTACAGAGGCAGTGATCCCCTCCCGTGATGAAGGTTTGGGAAATGTGGTAGGAAGGGGGTTGAGAAAGGGGAAGTACCTTCTCGTTTAGGCCTCAGGGAGACTTTGGGGTCAGGGCACTGAGGAAGTGGGCCCATGGCTGGAGCCCCAAAAGAGAACCCCCAGGCCTTGGGGAGGGGTCCCAGCAAAGGCAGGGCCCAGCTGCTGGGCAGACCCACAGACCCTCCCACCCATCACCACAGAGGCAAACTGAAGGTTTTGCCTATGATATGGTTGTCCTGACCCTATTACACCTACGGCCCGGGAGTCACTGTCAGGAAAGACCATACCTATTTGCAGGTGCGGATTAAGGTCGCTGTTTATCACAAGGCCATTTACGAGATGAAAACCCAGGGCATCTCCCTACCTGTTCTTTACACCGAATCAGCCGCACCGCTGGGATTTCCCAAGCCAGCCCCCCTCCAACAGGGGGAGGCAGAGCCTGAAAAGTACACCCTAACGGGCACCTTTCACCTTTAGGCACTTTCTTCTCTATATAAGATGTTGCTTGGAAGACACTTCTGCTTTCTTAGGAATTGTTTGCGGAAAACTCTTCCCGATCAAAGAGCCAGAAACGAGCCAGCCAGTCCATTTTTCACAGTTCCCCCCCAACCACCACCCGGAGGCCCCAACCCTGGGCATGTGCAGGGAGCGGAGGGTGAGGCCTCTCCCTGCCAGCCCAGGGTCTGTCTGACCGCCCCACAGGCACCCGCTCCCCCCTCCAGACCGTCGGAAAGGGGGAAAACATCTGCCTCGTGCAGTGCTCCCCGCTCCCCCCGGGCAGTGGCCCTCTCCCTCAGAATTGTCCCTGCTCCCTCAGCTAGAAAGGGACACTTGGCATCCCCCCTGGGCGAGGTATTTTAATGCTAATTTGTTGAGCCCAAGAGAGGAGCCCAAACAGATGTGGGCCATTTGGCGGGGCATGTAGTTCATTTGTTAGCAAGTGCAAAAACCTCTTTGGCAGGATATTAAATATTACCTTGGCCATTCACAAACACTTCATATTTCAAGAAAGGAAGGGAGGAAAAGGCCGGGTCCTATAAATCAGCCTTTCAAAGAGGCAGAAAGAGGCAAACATTTGATAAATCTATGTCACTGTAGCGGGAGATCAAAGGCCCTAACATATGTATTTGTGCATCCGGCACTCCAGCGGACAGCTATCCCACACACACCGGCGGCCGGGACCGCTCGGGAAGGAAAGAATTAGCCAACTCTAATCTGCCATCAGCCGCCACTGTGTCTCGGGAGAGGTCCGGGGAGGGGGAGGCTGGGAGAGGGCGGTAGCCGGCGACCGGGCGGGGAGGGTCGTGAGGATGGTGCCATCCGGTCCCTACACCTGCTCCAAGGCGAAGGCCGCTTCAAGACCACCGTTATCGGTGACAGGCCTGCAGCCCCCCAATGTCGAAAAGATTGGCTGTCGGGCACAGCAGTAAGTCAGGGTGGCCGGCCCCGTCTGCGGGGGTCCCAAGCCAGCCCAGGGCTCTCGGGGTCTCGCCACCACAAGCCTGACTTCCTCCTCCCTCTCCCACAGCCCTGTCCCTCTCCTTACTGGTGCGTTCACTTTTGCCTTCGCCCCAGCTTGCATTTTCACGGGGCAGTCATGCTGATCATTTGGAACCACCCGTGGCTCTTGAAAGGCCCGGTGGCCCCAGCCAATACCTCTTGTTCTGGTGGCTGAAGTGTCGTCCGTCATGGTCAGTCCGTGAGTGTGGACGTGCTTCTGGGCGGCCTGTGATGAAGGCTGCTGGGGCAGGACCGTCCATTCCAACTGTCCGTTCCAACTTCAATAGGATGCTTCGGAGTAGCTCGGAATGCAGAGAGGCAGGCGGGCCGTTGAGCCGGGAGTCCAAGCAGACCCCGCACGACGGGTGGGTGCTGGGGTGGCCGGGCTTCCTAGCTTCAGATGAAGAGCTAGTGCTCCCTCCTCACCTGGGTCCCATCCGCACCTTGGCCTGCATCCTGGCGCCCGTGCTCCTTGCATTTCATTGTGCTCCCTTGGCGAGCACGTCAGCCAGATGCTCACGCCTGCACCTGGCCGCTGAAGGTGACTGGAAGAGGATGCCCGCCCCCACCCCCGGGTGGCCTCAGGGCAGCTCACGGTCACGGGCTTCGGCGTGGCCTCGAGGCGCCTGGGTCCCCTCACTGCCTCTGAGCTGTGCGGTCCACACATTCTCCCCTGTCCTCCAGCTCCAGCCTCCCCCACTTCTCTCAGCTGATGAACCCACTCCCTGCCTCCCAGAGAAAGTGAGCAACCCATGGACGTCTGACTCACCACCCACCTTCCAGCATCTTCTCCCAGGAGTTGGCTCGTGGGCAGGTTTCCAGGGGGAGCTCTTCCCTGTGTGTGTGCATTAATCTGATTCCCTCTCCTCTGTTGCGAAGACGTTGCTCCAGAAAACCTCCCCGCTCCTTCCTGCAACACAGATTCCCTATTCTCGGCGGGATCTCTTCCACAAACACACAAACACATCTCCCGTTTAAAAGAGAAACAAAACAAAACAAAAACCCCCTCCTGACCCCACTTCCTTTTCTGGCTGCCCTCCCGTGTCATTGCTCCCCTTCGCAGCAAAATTCGAGAGAGAACCGTCTGGAATTGCTGTTTTCAATTCCCCCTGTGACCTCTTACACCCACCAGGCTCCCGCCCCCACCACTCTGTTGTAACCGCTGGTGTCAAGGTGACCCGTGACCTCCACGTTGCTAAACCCAGTGGGCAATTCTCCATCCTCCGTCCTCACCTGACCTGACCCCTTAGCAGCATTGGACCCAGCTGCGTGCTTTCTGTTCCTCTTGGCTTCTAGTAGCCCCAAGGCTGCTGGGTTTTCTTCCTGCTTCCCTGGTTGCTCGAGGTCAGCCTGGGCTGATGGTTCTTCTTCAATCCCTGACCCTCTTCTTCCTCCCCCCCTCACCCCCTTGTGATCCCAGGCAGTCCCACGGCTGGGAACACCAGCCATACACCAGTGACTCCTGAAGGTGTCTCTGCAGCGTTGACTTTTCTAGCTAATTCCAGGCTTGTCTATCTACCTGCCTCTAGGCATTTCCATTTAGATGTCTAAGACACACTGCAGACCCAACGCGCCCCACCGGACTCCTGATCTCCCCGCCCCACCAACATCTTCCCACCCAGAGCTTCATTCCCCATTCGCTCCACCAAAATCTTTACAGCCTCCTCTCTTCCTCCATCCGCCGTGTCCAATTTTCCTGAAAATGCTGCCAACTGGATCTTCAGGATGGAGTCAGAATCCAGCCCCTCTCTCTGTTGGCACGGTCACGGTCACCAGCATCTCTTGCTGGGCAGGTGGGGGTGCTCCAATGTCTCCCTTCTGACCTTGCCTTTCTATGGTCTATGTTATCACCACTGCTGGAGAGATCATTTTAAATCATCTCCACCGTGCACCCTGCAGTGGTTCCCCAGAGTAAACGGCCCACCAGGCCCTACACGATGAACACCCCAGGACCCTTCTGACCTACTCCCCGGTGCGCTTCCCTTGCAGCCTGCACTCCAGCCTCCCTCGCCCCCCTTGCCATCTTCATGCAGGCCAGGTTCACTTGGGCCTGAGGGTCTTTGCTAGATGGTTCTCCCAGCTGCAACTCTCCTTCTCCAGACGGCCACAGGACTAACCGACCACCGTCCCCTCACTGGTCCTACTGTCCCCCAGAGCGCTCAGGGTGCTCTAACACAATGTGTCCTGGGCTGTCTGTCTCCCTCACCCATTCCTTTCCTCACCGGACGATATGTGCCTTTGGGCACCATCTTTGTTTAGTTCACCTTCCATCCCAAGTCCCTCAGACGATGCCAGGCCCATCGTCGATCCCAAGACCGTGTTACCAAATGAATGACACTGAATGCGTGGGGGATTTTCGGACTAGAAAATTGTTTTCATTGAGTACATTCGTCTTCTGTTACTGCCTGACAAGCTACCACAAACTTGCAGCTTAAAACAACACACCATTTACTGTCTCTGATTTCTGTGGGTCACCAGTTGGGGCACAGGATGTCTGGGTCCCCTGCTCAGGGTCTCACCTGAGGATCTCACAGGCAGGTTCCCTCAGAGGTTCCACCGGAGAAAGGTCACCTTCCGAGCTCCCTCAGGTTGTTGACAGAGTTCTCCTTCTGTGGTTCTAGCACTGGGGTCAGTGGGGCAGCTCTTGGTGGCTAGAGGCCACCCCCACCTCCTCCCATCACTGGCCTTCTCCACAGACCCACTCACAAGGTGGCAGCTTCCTTCTTCAAAGCCACCAAGGGAGAACCCCTCACAAACAAGACATCAGGTTATCACGGGAGTGACGTCTCGTCCCCTTTGCCACGATCTCTACAGAAGCAGGTCACAAATCGCATCTGCTCTTATCAAGGGAAGAAGATCATATGGAGTGCGAACATGGGGACCATGTAACTTTTCTGTCCCCTCCTCTGACCTTGTTTCTCCTGATATTGCACCAAAAGGACTTTGAGAAGTGTTTCAGTTAGGATGGGCTAGTTTACGCCACAGTAACAAGCAACCCCAAAAGCTATTGGTTTATTTTTTTTTAATGTGCTTAAAAAATTTTTTTGTTCAAGTGATTTTGTTCACTTTTATTCAATGATACAGTCCTTCACTATCTCCCTGCAACACATGGCCTTTCCACAGGGTACCATTGTGCACACTGTAGGTGAGCTGGGGGCTCTGTCTCATGTCCCTAAACTCTGACACCCAGACCGAGAGAGGTGCCCCCTCCTTCAATGTTGCTGATTACTATAGCAAAGGGAAAGAAAGCCCTAGAAGGTCTCCCACTGGCCGTCCAATGCTCCAGCTCACAAATGTCACACATTACTTCTATTCAAAATGCCTCCCCAAGGGGCCAGCCCATATAACCCACTGTTTCTAAGGGCAGAGGCTAAGAGGCTTGGAGGAAGTACCCATGATGCTCATAGGAAGACTCTTCACTGGAATGGAGCTAACAGGGAGTTTGTCAGTTAAAAAAGTTGAAAGAAGAAAATTTACCTGAAGGACATTTCGTGTCAAGCAGATAAGCATTACAGAGCTCTCAACAGTCTGCAAGGGTCTAACTTCACGGTAGAAAGTCCAAATTAGTCCTAGATTATTTCGTGATTGGTAATAAGAAACAATGAATAAAGGACAGCTGATTGCACCTAAATGTGCTTGCTTCTTCTTCAAGGTCATTGGTTTTTTTCATTTGTGTTTCTACATTTTTTTAATGTACCTGAAATATCAAAACTTAGCTATCATTTTTTCCTTAATAAATTCTCATGGCTCCTGAAGAAGGTCATTGGTACCTGGAGTGGAATATTACAAATAGCACTCCCTACAATGTGGAATCAGTTATCTAAGTCAAAGTGAGCAGGGCTCCTTCAATCTCTGGTTGAGACATTGGGAGTCTTTGTTATAGTGTAGTGGTTGGTTAAATGTTGGCTTTGATACCTTGGAAGTCAGCCCATGGGGTTATGGAAGCCAAGAGTTTGGGGCTATTTTCCAAAGACTTGCTGGACGGATGAAAATATAGATCTGATACAAAATCTAAAGTTCCTTTCAACTCTGATATTCTTACATATCCTACTTAGGCCTATCCTTGAGGAGCTCACAAATACGACACCATTAAAGGAAATGCCTGTCCCCACCCCCCCCCCTTGTGAAGTGCCCTAAGCTAGTTCTTTATTCATAACTAAATATTGCTCCAATCTCATTGTGACTCAGACTTGTAAATAATCTTAGACAACATTCAGCAAGAACAATAGACCCGGTTCTTAGATAAAATCCTGACTCTGCTACTCACGTACCAGGGAGGACAACGTTGGTTTGCAAAGGGTAGCATGTACCCGCTGCTAAATGGGTGCAGTGGTCATTAGGTAGACACCTTATATCCATTCTACTCCAAGTGATAAGGCTCTTGACCCAACCATTGCAAGCCCACCTCACCTGCAATGAATGGAATTGGCTTAAGAATGGGTGTGTGATGTGATCCTGGCCAATAAGACATGAGGAGAGTGGGCGAGGTGGCTTCTGGGAAAGGTCTCCCCTAGTTTGTAAGACAAGGGGCCACCCCTCCTCTGAGCATGTGGCACCTGGAGGGAATGCCTGCAAATGTCCCAGGGAGTGCAGAGCCAGAAAACCTGCAGCAAATTCAAAGTAGGACCTCTCGCCTTGCTATTTGAGATAATGTCTTGCCTATTATTTAAAACAATTTCAGTCATCAGCAGCCAAAAGCATCCTAATTGACAACATGAAGGGGATGATACAGTCCTTCACTATCTCCCTGCACCATATGGCCTTTCCACAGGGTACCATTGGAAGCCCCAAGAAATGGTTCCAGGAGCTCTGACCCTGGCACCCTCCTTTACCAGCCAATATGGACGAGTAGACGGTAAGTGCAGATGGGGGGGCAGTCTCCTCCAAACACTGCCTGGGAGAACTGATAGAGCATGCTGAGCCACTTGGCTGATATTCCCCAAGATCACAGGCCAGTGCTCCCCATCTGCTGTTTTAACTACTGCCTATAATCTTGATTTATAAGATGTCCACTAGGATTTTTCACCTAATTGCTTTGGATCTAATATGGTCACCTCAATGATTGCAATGCCTGAGATACAGGGATGGGGCTGGGAGTTTAGCTCAAGAGTTAAGGAAGCAGGGTTGGATCCCGGCCCCTTTCCCATTTCGGAGGGCCAACCGGTTTTCATAACCCTCAAGGACATAAACAGGCTCAGTGGACGTGAACAGAAATCTCATTCTCTTTTCTGATGAGATGGGTCTCAGCTGCCCTGGCTGCATTCCGAGCCCTCCAACAGACTTTCTCATCCGCAGCATTACTGGCGTTTGGGGCCAAATAATTCTTGGTTGTAGGTAGTGGGGGCATGTCCTATACGGTATGTACCATAGGGTTTTAGCAGCATCCCTAGCCTCCACCCACTAGGGGGCAGTAACACTACCCAGTTGTGAAAACCAAAAATGTTTCCACACATTGCCAAGTGTGCCCTGGGGGAGGTAATCACTCCCCACACCCTCCCCCGCAGTGAGAACCATTGTCTTAGAATTACTCTCAAATAGCAAATTATCTTGTTATCTTCATCACCAAGCCATCCATTCATCACCTTCATTCCATTAACAGCTCCCTGACTTCGCTATGTGGAACCACCCCCTTCTACCCTCAGGCAGCAGGGTTTGGATGAGGCTGACTCTCCACCAGGGGCCACAGGTGGCCTGTTAGCTAGGCTTGGTCAGTGGGAGCACAGCATCCTCTTGGCCACAGAGGTCTGGTCAGGACTGGTTGTGTGGTCCGACTCATGACTAGGTGATTCAAGCCTAAGACTTTGAATTGAGCTGTTGGAATTGCACTTTTAAGAAAATAAGCCTGGTGTTGCTGGCTGCCATCTTGTCCCCTGAGAGACACAGCCTCTCAGAAAGTAGCCACTGCCGATGAAAGCAGAGCAAAGAGAAGGCGAGAGGCTAGCTCCTGACGACATTACCCGAGCCCCTGAATCCACCGTGTCTCCCTTGGACTTTCCACTTACATGAGCCGATCGATTTCTTTGGAGGCTTACGCCGTTTTGTGTTGTTTCCTTGCAGAGAATCTTTACTTCCGTATTTGATGAGTTTTGATCTGTCAAAAGTATCATTTGCAATCTGTAATTTTGCTTGACCTTCCCAACATCCGCAGCCTTTTTCTGCATGAGGGCTGTAGCTTCCCTGGAAGATTGCACTTTTCTTTTTCCTGCTTTCCCTTCCTTTAGGCAGCTCTCAAGGATGCTTAGGGGCTGAAAGACAAGGATGAGGACAGGAAGAGTAGTTCCCTTTAGAGGAACGAGACCCTCTTCCTCTGGGCCTGAAGAGTAGGGTAAAGTGATGGGGAAAGAAACAGATCATGTGATGGTTAATTTTATGTGTCAATTTGACTGGGTCACCAGGTGTCCAGATATCTGGTTGAATATTATTCTGGGCGGGTCTATGAGGGCCTTTCTAGATGAGATTAGCATTTGAATCCGTATACTGAGTAAAGCAAATTGCCCTCCCCAGTGTGGGTGGGGCTCACTCAATCTGTGGAAGGCCTGAGTAGAACAGAAAGGTGGAGTGAGAATTCGTACTCTCTGCCTGATTGTCTTTGAGCAGGGACGTTGGTCTTCTGCCTTCAGACTCAGACTCGGACTAGAACCTGCATCATCTGCTCTCCCTCTTCTCAGGACTTTGGACTCAGACTGGACCCATTTTGTTGACTCTGCTAGATCATTAGCTTGCCTATCTGGGACTGCAGGACTGCAGGTCTTGAGACTTCTTAGTCTCCATAACTGCACGAGCCAATCCCTTATAATCAGTCATCCAACCAATCAGTCAATCAGTCAGTCAGTCAATCCTGTTAATTCTGTTTCTCTGGAGAGCAGAAACTAATGCAGATAGGTTTGGGCAGAACAAAGGTGCAAGGAGAAAATCTATGCCTTACTCTGAAATAAAGCTTTCTCTCCCTTGCTTGTTTCCACTTCTCTGATATAGATGAGGCCACCCTTTTAATTAACCTTTGCCACTTCACTAAAATGGGATCCTAGCGTCTTAGAAAGTTCCAGTGAAATGAGCTGGGAATGTAGACACAGGCTTCAAGGAATTTTGTGAAAGTCTTTCTGTAATTGGGAATGACTTGGTCACTTCTGCGTTTGCTTTTGAGGGCATCTTTTATATCTTTATATCTTCCCTACATGGGACCAGAACGGCCTGGACAGAAGGTGCCTAAGCTGAGAAATAGAACAAACATATTGTATATGTAAATGTTATAGACTCCTCCCCAAAATGCCGTCTTTATTTGTGGATTATGGGCAGCTATTACAAGACTTACAAAGCCTGATGGTTACTCATAAACCCCGCCGTGGTTTCCTATGTCTAGGGCAGGAAGATTAACATACTTTGAAACTCCCCTAAGAGATAAGACCCCTGCAGCCTAGAAAACAAACATACACCTACAAAGTTTTGCAACAATTTCAGAGGGTCCGTGGATTCCCCAAAGAAATCAGGTCATGGGGAGAAATCAGGCTGTCTCTAATATTGGGGAGGTGGTTTTTTTTTTTTTTTTTAATATATATATTTTTAAGATGTTACTTATCTATTAGAGAGAGAAAGCAAGAGGGGCAGAGGGAGAGGGAGAAGCAGGCTCCCCGCTGAGCAGGGAGCCTGATGCGGGGCTCGATCCCAGGACCCCGGGACCATGACCCGAGCTGAAGGCAGATGCTTAACCGACTGAGCCACCCAAGCAGCCCGGGAGGTGGTTTCTGAATAGATTTTTGTCCTGCTCTTTCCAACTGCCTTTTTTATCCCAGGCAGCTGGCTTCAAAAGCTTCAGAGAGCACATCTATTTGTGTAGTCCACATATGATGGGATGATCACGCATTGAGGAGTCGGGCAGATCCAAATCTGAATTCTGGTCTGCCACTCAGCGGTGTGACTGAGGAGATGTGTCACCACCCCTGCGAGCCCGGAGCCTGCCTCCCCATCTGTAAGATGGAACAATCCCTAGCCATTGCAGAAGTCAGGGCGAACGACTGGAGTAAATAATTCATATCCTTTGCTCTGTGCTGTGCTTCTTCACTGAACTTTTAGTCTAATGATTTTGTTGAATGGCCCAATGGCTTTGGCCTCGTGTAGGCACAGCCAGTTGCTGTGCAATAGAACAAGACGGAAAACAGAATCCTAGTGCCTGAAATATAGGGTGTGGGTGTGTGTGTGAGTTTGCGTGTCAGGGTCTGTCAGGGTTTCCTTGTCTGCTTTACACACTCATCCTAGGCATCTGGGCTCTTTTCTGTTTCTGTGTAGGTGCTGTGTAGACCTCCATACACACACACACACACGCACGCATGCATGCACGCACACGCTCGCGTACACGATCGATCCCCCCTTCCCTCTCCTCTACACACCCCCCTAAATTCTCTTGGCTCCTCTCCATGCAGGGGCTCATCAGCCCTCATTCCCTCTCCACGTGTCCTAGTTTCCTAGGGTTGCTGTCGCCAATTCCCACCACACTAGGGGCTTAAGACAACAGAAATTTGTTCTCCCGGTTCTGAAGGTCGGAAGCATGAAGTCAGTACCGACGGGCTGAAATCAAGATGTCCACAGGGGTGTGCTTCCTTGGGAGAGTCTGGGGGCAGAGTCCCTCCTTGCTTCGCCCAGCTTCCGGTGGCTAGCAGCTTCCCTTGGTTTATGGTTTATGGCCATATCACTCCAATTTCTGCCTCCTTTGTCACATCATCTTCGTGTGCGTGTGTGTGTGTGTGTGTGTTTGAACGAATTCTCTCCACCTGTCTCATATAAGGACTCGTCTCCTTAGGACTCCCCTGGATCATCCAGGATAATGGAGAGTCACACTCTGTCCCCTCACTCTCCCAGCTGAACCCACCCAGCCACTTCCTGCTACTGTCACCTGAAATTCAAGCCACTCCTCTGTCCAGTGCTCGCCAAATAATCACCACCAACAGTCGCTTCTCACCAGCACTCACCTCCACCTCTGGGATCATCTCCACCCTGTATTTAGCCTTCCATTTCTCCTCACATCCCGGCCAGTAATCCTCATTGACAACATCCATTTTTAATGAGCCAGGAGTTGCCTTTGATCTCTTGGCTCCCAGCCTCCCAGCCTCACTTGACTTCCAGCCCCACTTCCCATCTGCCACCCACGAGGGGGCCGCGTCCTTACCACCGCCTGCTCTTCCCCGCACCCAGGTCCAGACAGCAGTTCTATTGGACACAAATTTGATTACCTAAAAATTCCTCAACTGTCCTTTTTCTCTTGTGTGCATTTCTTATGGCTGGGGAGGGGCTTTCCTGCCTCCTCCAGCTTCTGGTGGCTCCAGGCCTTCCTCGGTTTGTGGCAGCTTCACTCCAAGCTCTGCCCGAGTCTCCACACGTCCTTGACCTCTGTGTCTCCTCCCCGCCTTCTAAGAGGACGCTCCTCATTGGACTTAGGGCCCCTCCCTAACCCAGAATGACCTCATCTTTGCATCTATAAAGACCTCTCTTCCAAATAAAGCTCTTTTCCAAATCAAGGGGCTGGGTGGACAAATCTTTTGGGAGACCCCCATTAAAACCACCGCATCTCTCCAGTTTCAAATTGGAAAACCAGGCCACACTGGAGGGCCGGGACCCTGGCTTCCTGCAGTCAACAAGGGGACAGGTGACGGGATCTGGGGTGTGAGGAAATAGCTCCCAGATGATGAACCTTGACCTGTGGGAAATAAGAGGTGGAGAGCAGATGGATAAAGCCCACCCTGCTCCCGTGGACCCCCTGCCACGCTTCTGGAGAAGACTCATGTGCCAGTGAGCAAGCCTGCCCACCAGCCTGCCCAGCCTCTTCTAGAAGTAAATGCCCCCAAGTAACACCTGTCGTCTCCCCGAGCCTCCCCTCACGTCCCCGTTGCTGCCCATCCCCACCTCAGTGGGACTGTGCCTCTTAGACACCTTGTTAGCACCTCACTCCCAGCATCCAGCTTTGTTTTCCGGAAGAATCAAACTGCAACTGTAGCCGGCTATGCCCCAAGTTTCTGTTGAGCGGGTATTGGTACTGGTCATCTCTTCAGATAAGTTGCTTGCTTTTTGGACGAACTTGCTTGTCGCACAGACCATGGCTGATGCACTGAGAGATCTGTAAGCTGCCCCAAGTCCTGTGATGGGGACCTGTCATCCAGGGGGGCCGGGACGACAGCCCTGCCCAGCAGGGACAGTGCGCAATGGGAACATCCAGGATCCCTGTGCAGAGCTGTGTGATGGAGGAGGGGGACAGGGTAAGGAGCAGCTGCAAGGTAGGGAGAGGGGCGGGTGCAGAGTCAGATAGGACAGTGGTGTGACAACAGAGACCGAGACGACCAGAGGAGACAGCTGCAGGTGCACTCCTGGGGCGTGGCAGGGAAAGGGTGACAGTTTTCCAGAGTCCTGATTGGGCAACTGGGCTTCCATCTTGAGAGGCAGTGGGTGGCCGTGAGGGGTACTTCCTGTCCTGCACCTCCCTGCCCTTGGGGTCCTTACACCCAACTCCTGTCCCCTGAGCCAGTGAGGACACCCTGACCCCTTGCAGCCTAAGGGAGCTCAAGGAACACGACCCACTTTGCCCTTAACCTCCCTGGAGCCCCAGCTAAACGTGGGGGCATTTTTCATCATTGCGCCATTACGCCGTTCCCCAGATGAGCCACCGTCATTTAACCCACTTTGCCACTGTGTTCCACCAACACCACCATCCCAGGCTTTCCTGTCCTCTGAGGCTTCCTCTGTGTCGGTCCTGTGGTAGATCCATAGATACCTTCTTCCTTCTACTTCTTGTCTCATTGTAGTGAAACACTTCATTATCGTTAAAAGGGCGTCAAATTTATCACGTTTACCATTTTTAAGTGTATAATTAGGAGTACGTTCACAACGCTGTGTAACCATCGCTGTCTGTTTCCAAAACGTTGCCAGAACGTTTCCAGAACAGAAATGCCCACTAAACACGAGCTCCCCATTCCTCCCTACCCCCAGTCCCTGGTAACTTCCATTCTACTTTCTGTCTCGATGAATTGGCCTTATTCTAGCCTCCCCAGAGAAGTGAATTGTGCAATATGTGTCTTTTTGTGTCTGGCTTATTTCACTTGACATAATGTTTTCAAGGTCCGTCCATGTTGTAGCAGGTGTCAGACCTTCATTCCCTTTGATGACTGAGTCATAGTCCATTGCATGTCTACACCCCATTAATTTACCATCATCTGCCGATAGACACTTGGGTTGTTCCTACCTTTTGGCGATTGTATAAATAATGCTGCTATGAACACGAGTACACACATATCTGTTCAAGACCCTGTTTTCCATTTTAGGGGGATATATATCTAGGATTGGAATTGCTGAATCGTATGGTAATTCTGTGTTCAGTGTTGTGAGGAACGGCCAAAGTGTTCTCACAAGCAGCTGCACTGTTTGACGTTCCCACAGCCATGCATGAGGGTCTGCATTTCTCCACATCCTCCCCAACTCTTGTTACTCGCCATTTTGTTTTTTGTTTTAAAATAGCCATCATAATGTGTGTGAAGTGGGGTCTCATTGTGGTTGTGATTGGTCTTTCCTCAGTGACTAATGATGCTGAGCATCTTTTCATGTGCTTATCGGCCATTGGGACATCTTCTTTGGAGGAATGTCTATTCAAGACATTGACCGTTCTCCGAAGTGGGTCGTTTGTATTTTTGCTCTTGAGTTTTAGAAGTTATTTATATGTTCTGAATATCAATTCTCATCAGATATATGACTTGCAAATATTTTATCCCATTCCATGAATTGTCTTCTCATTCTCTTGATAGTGTCCTTTGATGCACAAAAGTTTTTAATTTTGATAAAGTCTGATGTATCTATTTATCTATTTTCTTTCATTGTCTGTGCTTTTGGTGTCATGTCCAAGAAATCACTGCCAAAGCCATTGTCATGAAGATTTTCCCCCAGTGTTTTCTTCTAATAGTTTGATAGTTTCAGCTTTTAAGGTTAGCCTCTGAACTATTTTGAGTTAATTTTTGTATGTGATGTAAGGCTCCAATGTCATTCTCTGCATGTGGTTATCCATTTTTTCATAACTATTTGTTGAAAAGATTGTCCTTTCCCATTGAATGGTGTGGAACCCACATTGAAAATCAACTGACCACATATGGGAGGGTTTATCTTGGGCTCTCTGTTCTATTCCATTGGTCTATATGTCTTTCTTTATGTCAGCACCACACTGTTTTGATTACTTCTTTGCAGTAAATTTTGAAATCTGGAAGTTTGACTCCTCCAAGCTTATTCTTCCTTTTCAAGATTGTTTTAGCTGCTTAGAGCTCTTTGAGATGCTACATGAATTTGAAGGTAGATTTTTCTATTTATGCAAAAAAAAAAATGCCTTTGGAGCTTTGATAGGGATTGCATAAAATCTGTAGAATGCTTTGGGCAGAATTATCATCTTAACAGTATTAAATTTTCCAAGTCATGAACACAAAATGTTGTTCTATTTATTTGTCTTCCTTTAATTACTTTTAGTGATGTTTTATAGCTTTCAGTTTATAAGTCTTTCACTTCCTTGGTGAAGTTTGTTCTGAAGTATTTTATTCTTTTTGATATCGTAAATGGAATTGCTTTTTTTAAATTTTTTTTTTTTTGGATTGTTCATCATTAGCATATAGAAATGCAACCAATTTTTGAGTGTCGATTACATATCCTGCAACTCTGCTGGGTGTGTTTATCCACTTGAACAATGTTTTTGTGGAATCTGTAGGATTCTTTCCCATATAAGGTTTTCTCATCTGTGGACAGGGACAATTGTACTTTTTCCTTTATATTTTGGGTGACTTTCATTTGTTTTGGTCTAGTTGCTCTGGCTTAGGACTTCCAATACTATGTTAAATAGACATGTGAAAATGGACATTTTTTATCTAGTTCCTGATTTTAGAAAAAAGGTGTTGGTCATTCACCATTGCGTATGCTGCTACCTGTAGGCTTTACATAAATGGCCTTTATTATGTTGAGGAAGGCCCCTTCTATTCTCACTTTTTTGTTTTTTTATCATGAAAGCGTGTTTAATTTTGTCAAATTTTTTTGCATCAACTGAGATGGTCATGAGGAGTTTTTTCCCCTTTATTATATTAATGTGGTGTATTACATTGATCCATTTTCATATGTTGAATCATCCTTGCATTCCAGAAATAAATTCTACTTGGTCATGTTGTACAGTCCTCTTAATATGCTGCTAAATTTATCTTGCTATTATTTTATTGAGGGTTTTTGCATCAATATTAATAAGGGACAATTTCACTGCATCCTATAAGTTTTGCTATGTTGTTTTTCATTTTCATTTGTCTCAAGGTATCTTAAATTTCCCTTGTTGTTTCTTCTTTGACCTATTTGTTAAGAACATGTTATTTAATTTCCACATATTTGTGAATTTTCCTATTTTCCTTCTGCCACTGACTTCTAGTTTCATTCCATTGTGATGGAAAAAAAATACTTTGCGTGATGTTAACCTTTTTAAATGTTTTGTTTTATGACTTTAACATATGGTCTTTCTTAGAGAATGTTTCACATGCTCTTTAGGAAAAATATATATTCTGCTGTTATCGGGCAGAGTGTTCTGTCTGTCTATTGGGTCTAATTGGTTTATATTGTTGGTCAGATCCCTTATTTCTTTATTGATCAATCCATACTGAAAGTGAGGTATTGAAGTCTCCAACTATCACTAGAATTATCTGTTTCTCCTGTCAATTCCATCAATATAATTGTTATATATATTATCTTGATGAACTGGCCCTTTAATCAATATGTAATGTCTTTTTTGTTGTTGTTTCTTTGTAACAGGTTTTGATTTAAAGTCTATTTTGTCTGATGATAGTGTGGCCACAACAGCTGTCTTCTTTTGGTTACTACTTGCACAGATTATCTTTTTTCAACTTTTAACTTTCAATCTATTTGTGTCTTTA
Source organism: Halichoerus grypus (assembly GCF_964656455.1). Classification (NCBI taxonomy): domain Eukaryota; kingdom Metazoa; phylum Chordata; class Mammalia; order Carnivora; family Phocidae; genus Halichoerus; species Halichoerus grypus. The sequence goes on from NC_135713.1 coordinate 157,558,407, forward strand.
GGTCTAATGTGCATCTCCTATAGACAGCATATACTTGGATGCTGTTTTCTTTATCCACTCTGTCTTTTGATCACATAGTTTAATCCACTTACATTAAAAGTAATTTCTGATGAGGAAGGACACCTGCCACTTTGCATTTGTTTTCTGTATCTCTTATAGCTTTTTTGTCCCTCATTTCCTCTATTACCACCTTCTTTTGTGTTTAGTTGATTTTTGTTGTAGTGACACATTTTCCTTTCCTTCTCATTTCCTTTTGTGTGTATTCTGTAGATATTTTTGTTGGAGTTATTAGGACATTATGTTTGATTTTTCTAATTATAACAATCTAATTTTAATTGATATAAACTTAACTTCAATAGCATATAATATACAGCTCTTTTTCCACCTCTTTCTGTTATGGATATTGCAAATTACACCTTTGTACATTGTGTGTCCAACAACATAAATATTTACTTTTATGCATTTGTCTCTTAAATCATGTAGAAAATATGGGGTGCCTGCGTGGCTCAGTCATTAAGCGTCTGCCTTGGGCTCAGGTCATGATCCCAGGGTCCTGGGGTCGAGCCCCACATCGGGCTCCCTGCTTGGCGGGAAGCCTGCTTCTCCCTCTTCCACTCCCCCTGCTTGTGTTCCCTCTCTCGCTGTGTCTCTCTCTGTCAAATAAATAAATAAAATCTTTTTAAAAAAATCATGTAGAAAATAAAAAGTGGAGTTATCAACCAAACTTACGATAATACTGGCTTTTATTTTTGCACATGTATTTACCTTTATCAGAGTTCTTTGTTTCTTTCTACAGCTCATAGTTGCCCTCCAGCATTCTTCCATTTCCATCTGAAAGAGTTCCTTTGCATTTCTTACAGAGCACATCTAGTGCTAACAAACTCTCTCAGCTTTAGTTTGTCTGAGAATGCTTTAATTTCTCCCTCATTTGTGAAGGTCAGTCTTGTCAGATATAGAGTTCTTGTTTGACAATTGTTTTTGTATCAGCACTTTAAATATATTATCTCCTCACCTTCTGGTGTCCCAAGTTTCTGTGAAGAAATCAACAAGTGGTCTTATTGAGGATTGCTCGTATGTGTTGATTGTCCTCTCTTGCTGTGGCTTTCAAGATGTTTTCTTTGTCTCTGGCTTTTGACAGTTTGATTATAATGTGTCTTTTTTATTTTATTTTATTTTTATTATGTTATGTTAGTCACCATATCATCATTAGTTTTAGATGTAGTGTTCCATGATTCATTGTTTGCGTATAACACCCAGTGCTCCATTCAATACGTGCCCTCTTTAATACCCATCACCAGGCTAACCCATCCCCCTACCCCCCTCCCCTCTAGAACCGTCAGTTTGTTTCTCAGAGTCCGTAGTCTCTCATGGTTCGTCTCCCCCTACGATTCCCCCTCTTCATTTTTCCCTTCCTACTATCTTCTTCTTCTTCTTTTTTTTAACATATAATGTATTATTTGTTTCAGAAGTACAGATCTGTGATTCAACAATTTTACACAATTCACAGCGCTCACCATAGCACATACCCTCCCCAATGTCTATCACCCAGCCACCCCATCCCTCCCACCCCCCACCACTCCAGCAACCTTCAGTTTGTTTTCTGAGATTAAGAATTCCTCATATCAGTGAGATCATGTGATACATGTCTTGCCGTGAGTCTGAGTTTACTCTACTTGGAGTTTATAGGGCTTCCTGGCTTTGTATGCTCAGATCTTTCATCAAATTTGAGCTGGTTTGGGTTCTTAATTCTTCACATAATCTTCCTGCCCCTTCATCTCTCTCTCTTTTTCTCTCTCTCCTCATTCTTGGGCTCCCATAATGTGATGTTGATTTATCCACTGGATAGTGTCCCACAGGTCCCTTAGGCTCTGTTCACTTTAACTGTAAGACCTCCAAATGGAAATGTTGAGTAGGGAGTAGAACATAAAACTGTGGCTCAGAGATGAGACAACTGAGCTGGAACAGACAGAGATCAATGGAATAGAATAGAAAGCCCAGAAATAAACCCACAATTATGTGGTCAATTAATCTTTGGTAAAAGAGATAAGAATATGCAATGGGAAAAAGAGTCTCTTCAACAAATGGTGTTGGGAAAACTGGGCAGCTACATGCAAAAGAATGAAACTGGACCACTTTCTTACACCACACACAAAAAGAAACTCAAAATGGATTAAGTACCTAAATGTGAGACCTGAAACCACAAAAATCCTAGAAGAGAGCACAGGCAGTAATTTCTCTGACATTGGCCATAGCAACATCTTTTTAGATATGTCTCCTGAGGCAAGGGAAACAAAAAGCAAAAATAAACTATTGGGACTACATCAAAATAAAAAGCCTCTACACAGCAAAGGAAACAATCAACAAAACTGAAAGAGAACCTACCGAATGGGAAAAGGTATTTGCAAATGACATATCCGATAAAGGGTTAGTATCCAAAATACATAAAGAACTTATACAACTCAAATCCAAAAAAAAAACACCAAAAACAAAAAAACAAAAAACCAAATAATCCAGTTAAAAAATGGGCAGAAGACATGAACAAACATTTCTCCAAAGAAGACATACAGGCAGTCAACAGACACATGAAAAGATGCTCAGCATCACTCGTCATCAGGGAAATGTAAATCAAAACCATAATGAGATATCACCTCACACCTGTCAGAATGGGTAAAATAAAAAAAGCTCAAGAAACAAGTGTTGGTGAGGATGTGGAGAAAAAGGAACCCTCTTGCACTGTTGGTGGGAATGCAAACTGGTGCACCACTGTGGAAAACAGTTTGGAGGTTCCTCAAGAAATTAAAAATAGAACTACCCTACAATCCAGGAATCAGACTGCTGGGTATTTATTCAAAGAATAGGAAAACACTAATTTGAAGGGATACGTGCACGCTATGTTTATTGCAGCATCATTTACAATAACCAAGATATGGAATTAGCACAAGTGTCCATTGACAGATGAATGGATAAAGAAGATATGGTGTATATATACAATGGAATATTATTTGGCCATAAAAAAGAGTAAAATCTTGCCATTTGCAACAACATGGATGGATCTAGAGAGTATAATGCTAAATGAGATAAGCCATTCATAGAAAGACCAATATGATAAGATTTCACTCATATATGAAATTTAAGAAACAAAACAGTGAACAAAGGTCAAAAAGAGAGAGACAAACCAAAAAAACAGACTCTTAACTATAGAGAAAACACTGATGGTCACCAGAGGAGAGGTGGGTTGGGGGATGAGTGAAATAGGGCATGAGGATGAAGAGTACACTTATCTTGATGAGCACTGAATAATATACGGAAGTGTTGAATCACTCTAATGTACACCTGAAACTAATATAACACTGTATGTTAACTATACAAGAATTAAAATAAAATTAAAAAAAAAGAAGACTGAGCTGCAGATATAAACTTGGAAGTCATCAAAGCATAGATGATATTCCAATCCATGGTTTTAATGAGGTCACCTAGGGAGACCATGTAGAGAAAAAAGGGATGGGGGCCCCAAATCCTCAAACCTAACACTTAAAGGCCAAGCAGATGAGGTGAACCAGCAAAGGAACTGTGGAATGCCAACTGAGCTCTGCAAGGTGTCCAGATCAGACCCCCTGAGCCTGGATTCACTAAGACAAATGTTCTCTAGAATTATGCAATGGTATCTAACTGTTTGAATCATTACTCAGTATCCTTGTTTATGCTCTGGAATCATTAAAGCCAAAGGCAGATGGAAGGTCATAAAATGCTGTTTTAAAAAGTCAGCAAATCCTTCCTGGATGGGGCAGAGAGATCCTCAAGGCCCCTTCTGGATCTCTGTTCCTATCTCGCCATGCAGGGATTACTCGGACTTCCTCAGTTGCTTTAGGAAATAACTATTTGTCTCTGAGCTACCAGAAAGGGCTTGGAGGGCTGGGGGAGAGGGAGAGAAAGTCCTTGTACACAGCTGTCTTGGTTTCCATCTGAATTCACTTTGCAAATTCACGTTTAAATTAGTATGTTTTTTCTCTTTTGCAATGAATATATACGTTTATAGTGTCTACACTTAACACCGTCAATATTCTTCTACAGACTGTAAGCCATATGAAGGTGTGGACTCTGTTTCTGTTGTGAACACAGTGCCTAGCCCAAGGGGTGGCTCGAGAAAGGCCAAATGAATGAATGAATGAATGAAGGTGTTGAGCTAGTGCAAGATCCCGAAACTCATTTACTTTAGAATCTGAGGGATCTAAAGCAGAGCACAAACTGACATCATCCACGCATATTAAGTCGGTTGTTGGTTTAATGCAATAACCCCACATGCTTAATTACTTCAATTACTTTGAGCAACAACAATTTGCTGGCCACTTACTCTCAGTCTAAGATTGTGGCAGGCACCAGGGTCAGGGGTAGGGAGGATTTACAAAGAAGTGGGAGAGTTGGTCCCACTTCTAGGGTGGTGCACTAGGATATGTACAAATAGAAGAAAACGAACAACACAGGAGTGGTCTGTGCACCCCCTTAAGGGCAGACCTAGATCAGGAGGCTCTTGGGTAGTGGACTGGAGACAGTCAGGGTCATGTCTGTTTGGCCTCTTTGTTGAAGTCTAGATGACCTTGGGCAAGTCAGTTCACGTTGTTGGAAAGCAGCATTCTCTTTCTTCCATAAAAGGGCGTGCTTAGACTCAGTGCACACAGAAGTCCCTTCAACTCCAACATTGTCATTTTGTCTTTGTCTTCAGGAACTATCTGGAAGGAACAGGGGTTTGTAGAGACCAGAGGTTAGAAGCTGGAGTTACAGAGGCCCTAATATACTTGTTTCTGGCTCAACGATTAACGGCTCTCAGGGCTCTTTCCAAATTCTATTTCAAAAAGGGTAACATTTAAAATCACATCACTTTAAAATGAAGGCAATTTCACATAAAAATCCAATTTTCCAGCTTTGTCGGAAAAAATGGGAAGATCTGACAATACCAGGAAATGCTAGCCCAGAGGTGGTGGGTGCTGCCTTCCCATTTCCTTTGGATGCTCTCAATTGTCTTACCTGTCCTGGTGGTCTGTTGACTGAGTTTCAGAGCAGGTATCTGGAGCGGAAGTTCAAATTTATCCTGCAGGCAAGTGATTTTCATGGACGTACGTCCATGGACAGTGGCTGGGAGCTTCCTAGTGAGGTAGATTAGAATGTCTGAGTGTGTTTCCGATCCCAGAGATTCTGAAGATTCTCTTCCCGCTTCCTTACCTGAGAATCACCGGATGTCATGAGCCACAGTGGAGATGAGAGCATTGCGGGGGAAGCATGTGCAGAGATCATTTACATAATGGCAAGAAGAGCCAGCATCCATTGAGGCAGAAGTCTGGCACTGCTCTAAACCCTTTGGCATTACCAGCCCCATTTTACAGATGGAAACTGAGGCATAGAGAGATGAATGAATTGCTTTCTCTGAGCCCTGGGTTGGCAGGTGACTGAGCCAAATACTCTTACTGCCGATGAAATCAAGGCTGAGAGCTACAGGTGTGTTCAACTAAAACCCACAGAGACTCTCTGAGTGGGGAGAGAGCAGGCTGAAACTGGTGTTGGTGAGCAACGCCAATCTGGATGGGTAGAGCAGAGCCTGGGGGCTGAATGTTAGTTGACTTAATGGTAATGGGCAGAAAAGCAATCCCAGCAGAACATTTTTACTCCAATACAGTGTGTTACTTTTAACACACTGTTAACGTCCTCCAGACAAAGTCTTAAACCAACCAAGTGAGAGGCAGCTCCAGGTTTTATAAACCAACCTCATATTTTGGTAGAATCACGTTTGTGCTTTTGTGCCTAGCAGATGGAAATGGAGTCGGAAGTCTGCCCATGGCCTGTGGAAGTTTAAAAGTTGAAAGTCTGCCCATGGCCAGTGGGCGGAACACTCTGGAGATAAAGCCCACCATTCAGTGCCATAACTAATTTTCGTGGATGGCTTACGAAGGTCAGCATCACTACTTCGCACTCACAGTCTTCACAAAAAGCACCAGGCATCCTGATTTCAGGCAGGTGTCCCAAAAGCTCAAAGTTAACAAATTCATAAAGTGCTAATGGAAGTCCAAAGGAAAAAAAGCCATTCCCTGTATGGCCGACTTTCCCCCCTAATGCACTTAGCAAAGTGAGGGAGCTGGGTGTAGCTTGTATGACAGCAGGAAACTCTCTGGTCTATTACTTCAGCCTGTTTGGTGACTGCCGGGAATTGAAAATGATTGAAAATGAAGAATAGGTTACAAAGGTGATTTCCAGAGGGAGAAAGAGCAGAAGAAGGAAAAGAATGGTCAGACATGGAAGAGAGGGACACATCGATAGCAAAGCGAATGTGGTGTGACATTACTAGGGAGAAGCGAGGGGCAGAGAGGCATAGTATGGAAACCTCTGGAATCAGCAGCCTTTGGATGGGAAACAGAGAGTGGGAGAGTGTACATTTGTATTTTTTTTTCTCAAGGAGGTTGGAGAACCTGGTGACCACTCACAAAAATGGTACCAAACACCTGACTGTAGAGAACATTCCAGGTGAATGTATTTCAAGATTTCAAAGAAGTCACTAGTTATATTTCAATGGGTTTGGTTTGAAAGAAATCCCCATATGACTCCAAAAAGCCAACCAAATGCTACGGCCAATCACTTCCTGCCACTTTAAGAGGAATCACTTTGAAATATCTGGTAAGTGTATGCAGACCTTCAGTATATGGGTTATGAGAACCAAAGATGCCCCCAGATACTTCTGTAGATTTTCTCTTTGATTAAAACAACAAGATTCCTTTTTGCCGATAAGTGAGTACAATCTGGTTCAAAGGCTCTCAAACTACCACCTGCTACTTCAAAAAGCTCTTTAAATTCCCTGAGCAATTTACTATAGGGCATTTGCACTCTTGGGTGTGGTTTCCACGTTTCTAGCCATGCTCTCTCTGTGAGAAGGAAGCGTCAGTCTCTGATGGCCGGTTTCAGTACGGACCTATCCACGGAGGTATTTGCCCTTATGGCTATGATGGTGGAAATGGAGAAAGTTCCTATTTTATACAGATAGGTGGGGGCATTGACAGGAAATCTAGATTTTTGGTTCAATTTTTAAAATTAAATGTTGAGGTGGGGCACCTGGGTGGCATAGCAGTTGAGCATCCGACTCTTGGTTTCTGCTCGGGTCATGATCTCAGGGTCCTGGGGTCAAGCCCCACATCAGGCTCCACACTCAGTGTGGAGTCTGCTTGGGATTCTCTCTCCCTCTTCCTCTGCCCCTCCCATTCGTGTTCTCTCTCTCTCAAATAAATAAATCTTTAAAAAAAATTAAATGTTGACAATTCCTCGTCTGTGTTCCTGTAGATGAGTCTGCTATCCTATAAACTGGGCCCAAGTGTAAGTAAAAATATGCGAAGGCACACTGAGTATCAGTGAAAGGCAAATAAAAAGAACCACACTGAGATACCAGCTCACATCCATTAGGATGGCCACTATAAAAAAAGAAAGTGTTGACGAGGATGTAGAGAAAGTGGAATCTTTGTGCACTCTTGGTAGGAATGTAAAATGATGGAACTGCTATGGGAAAGAGTATGGCGGCTCCTCAAATAATTAAACACTGAATTTCCATATGGTCCAGCAATTCCATTTCTGGATATATTGCCAAAAGAATTGAAAGGAAGGTTTCAAAGAGATATTTCTATACCCTAGATCAACACAGCACTATTCATAATAGCTGAAAGGCAGAAGCAACTCACATGGATGAATGGATAAACAGGAAGTGGTAGGTGCAACAGAATATTATTCACCCTTAAAAAGGTAGGAAATCCGGACACCTGCTACAACATGGATGAACCTTGAGGACATAATGCTGAATGAAATAAATCAGACACAAAAAGACAAATACTATATGAGTCTACTTACATGAGGTACCTAAAGTAGTCAAATTCATAGGGACAGAAAGTAGAATGACAGTTGCCAATGGCTGGGGAAGGAAGATGGGGAATTATTGTTTAGTAAGTATAGAGTTTCAGTTTTGCAAGACAAAAAAAAGTTCTAGAGATTGACTGCACAACATGAGAATTTGTGGAAAATACCAGGTGGCATGTCTCCCTGAAGGCCACAACCCCCAAAAGAATGGTTTTATGTATATATTCAATCTATAATTTACAAATCAGTAAGAGAATAAGGGGAGAAAATGTAGAAAATCCAACAGAAGATCAGAGATGAGAAAAAAAAGCAAAAATAGAAGATGGAAAATAGAATCTAAAATACAATATAAAACTAAGCCTAACTGTGTCATTAATTAAAATAAAAAGGAGAAAACTCAACTGTCTCTGTAATATTTTATTAAAAAGATAAATTATGCTAAAATACCCAGATAGTGGAGTTATAGATGTTTCTGATACAGTTTTCTTCACTTTTCAATGTTTGAGGTATTTCCTAATTTAAACGAATATATTTTAAAAGGAGTAAAAGGAAAAAGAAAGCACACCTCACAAGAGGAATTACTTTAGAAATCTATTAAGAAGTGAGGAGTAGATCTCACCAAATGCTGGCGAGGATATGGAGCAATAGGAACTCTCATGCATCGTGGGTGGAAATACAAAATGATGCAACCGTTTTGGGAGACATAACAGTAGTTTTTTACAAAAATAAACATATTCTCACCACATGACATGAGTTGGAAAATCATGCCCACACAAAATCTGCACATGAATATTTATAACAGCTTTATTTATAATTGCCAAAACTTGGAAGCAATCAAGATGTCCGAGCAGTGACTGGATACCCAAATGTGACAGAATATTGTTCAGCAATGAAAAGAAATGACCTATTGAGCCATGAAAAAACATGGAGAAATCTTAAATGCATATTGCTAAGTGAAAGAATCCGATCTAAAACAGCACCGCTGTGTGGTTCCAACTGTGCGATATTTTGGAAAAAACAAAATTATGGAGAGAGCAAAAAGATCAGCAGTTACCAGAAGCTTGAGAGGAGGGAGGGACGAGTAGATGGATGTGTTTCAGGCAGTGAAATTTTCTGTATGGCACCATAGTTTTTGGTACATGTTGCCACACGTTTGTCAAAACTCACTGAATTTGTGACACAAAGCATGTTATACCCTAATGTAAAATATGGACTTTACATAATAATAATGTGTCAATATCGGCTCATCAGAGGTAACCAATGTACCAAACTAACACCAGATATTAATATTAGGGGAAAGCGTGGGTGGGAGGGGTGCTGAGGAGATGAATGGGAGCTCTGTACTTTCCACTCAGGTTTTCCGTCAACACAAAACTGCTCTAAAAAATAAAGCCTATTAATTAAATAAGTGAGGAGTAAGAATAATAATTCCGAAACTCTCAAAAAATTACAATGACAAAAAATTACGAATGTGATGCTTCTGAAAAACAAATGAGGTCAAAGAATAGATTTGATGTTTCAAATAAACCAGCTTTCCTTCCGAAGGGGTAAAATCCTGGTTCATCGCAGCCAACCCCAGACATCTCTGGAGGGCAATCCGAGCTCCAGAGCTTCCCGTGGGGTCAGCAAAGGACACTGCACCTGCAGCAGAGCTGGACTTCTCCCTCTGTCCAAGCCTGCCCCCCTTACCCCCTTCCTTCTACAGATGTTGGTCCCAAGGGCACTCCCTCATAAACATCCGGTACACTCATCCTTTCCTTGCTACATATTATCAGCCGATACCCTTGAAGAGCATGAGCTCAGGGAGAAAAACTAGACAATGAAGGTATGCCAATAAACAGTTAAAAAAAATTGGATATGCCAAATAAAACATAGAGAGTGACTGAGATAAAGTGCGCAGGAGATGTGTTGAATTGCAGAATGGATACCATCAAAGAATGAACTAGCAAAAATCTATGCCAGTAGAAAGTAGAACAAGTATAAAATTCTAAGTGGAAAAAAAAATGTGTAACTCAAGAATTTTATACCCAGACACATTTTTTTCTTCGAGTCTAAAAAGGCAATGGATAGACATTCTCAAGGTGTCAAAAGTACTGCATCCATGAACATTTTCAAAACAACATCAACAATAGCTATTTACTCCATGAATTCCAATCAGCTGTAATATGTATAAAAAATGAAGCTCTCACTGGGACACCTGGGTGGCTCAGTTGGTTAAGTGTCCAACTGTTCGTTTCCACTTGGGTCGTGATCTCATGGGTTGTGGGATTGAGCCTTGCATCAGGTTCCACCCTCAGCATGGAGTCTGCCAGAAGATTCTCTCCCTCTGACCCTCCCCCCCCATGCTGTCCCTCTCTCTCTAAAATAAATAAATAAATCTTTAAAAAAAAAAATGAAGCTCTCAGATTTCTTGGCTCCATTGAGTCACATAAAAATAAAATGAAAAGCAGACAATTTATGGAATTGCAGTTAAGTGTCAAATTATCAACCTTGGCAAAATAAAATAAAGTATACATTAGTTAACTTTTTTTTAAGTTACAGGGATGAAAACAAGTATAAGTGTGCTAACTCACTCATGTTTCAAAGCAAGGAGTGAATAAATAAATATCATCTCTATAAATAAAACACATAGTTAAAAAAAATGACTCCAAATGTATGCATTTTCTTTTCTTAACTTTAGAGGTGCCTTTTAGGAAACCACAGTCCCAGGGATAAAGAAACATTTATTACTTCAATAATTCCTTACTTTTAAATAGAAGTTATCTATAGTTAGCATTTTAAAACACACAAACACAAAAATGGATATGGATTGATCCCCCATATTTTGGCAGAACGTGACTATTTCATGCCATTAAACAAAAGAAAAAAAAAAGGCAGGGTAATATATACTTGTATTTGCATAAAATATTTAGCAAAGGTGTGGCCTCTGGAGAGTGTGACTTGGGGTTTGGGGTCAGAGAGTCATACCTGATTCTGCATTCCTTACAAATCTGATTTTTTCAGTGTTTGTATAAATGTTTCCATCATTTAAAAAAAAGAAGAAACTAGCATAATAATGAAGGCATACCACCTGAGAAAGTAGAAACTGTACATGTGTTTGGCTTTGAAGAAGAGCACAAAACTAGGAGTGTGTCTGGATGCTGATGTGAACCATAGCATAGGAAGGGAGGGACACAGGTTGGGTTCTGCCGGGTTGTGTATAGTACGCTTTTGAGGGAGTACTCTTGGGACCAATGCCTGTAGAAGAAAGGTGCAGTGTCCTTTGCTGACCCCACACGTAGCTCTGGAGCTCAGATTGCCCTCCGGAGGTGTCTGGGTTGGCTGGGACGAGCACGTCTCTACCCCTGTACCCGTCACTGGATGGGGTCCACCCTGGGAAGAAGTGGGATGTTCAGCTAGCTTCTCTCTACCGCAGTTGTCTGCAGTGCCAGAAGGGTCCACGGCACACCGGCAGCTGGAGCAGAGTGTCGTTCACTGACAGGGCCTTTGGGGTCCCATCAGTGAAGACCACAAGGGAGGCTGATGCCTCGGGCAAGGGGATGGGAAAGAGACATCCTTGAGGCAGGAACGGCTGAGATCCAGAGCAGCAGTGGGGTACCTCTGTGCCCGGCTCACCTGCAGCTTCCTCCTTTGTGACAAGAGGCAAGAAGGGGGTTGGGGTGGGTGTTGGTCAGTGCAGAGGTTTGGTGGAGAGGTGATGTAGGCAGTCCCCTATTAGCATCAATGTTCTCAAAGAAGGTTGGAGAAATGCTGTCTCTTGGCAAAGTGGGCCTCCTGGAGACACTTAGGAGAGTTGCAGATGCCTGTAATGCGACCGTAGTATGTTTGCGGAGAGAAAATCCAGCAGGTCCAGTCACCTCCGTGGCAAGATTTCCTCCAGCAACTCAGGGGCTCAGGCCAGAAACCTTGAAGACCGGATTGGCCTTGGAAGATTTCCATAGCCAGGAGAGTACACTGGAGGAAGAGAGGGACCGAAGGCATTTGCAGAAGAGCACAACGACAGACAGTGGAACTGGGGCTCAGAAGGGTTGTGTAACTTTCTCAAAGTCACAGAGCCAGTAAATGGTTGGGAACCAGATTGGGGAAAGTGGCGCAGCTCTGGTGTATGGTATCCGGGCGCCTGGCAGGAAAGTCAGGACACACTCCCGACTGGGTAATTTGAGGGGGCTGTAATAAAAGGACTACATACAAAGATGCTGGAGGAGGCGAGAATACACCGGGACAGCACTGTGCCTGGGCCCCCTAGTAGGCGACGGGGACAGCCGTGTAGGACCTGGTGACAGCATGGCTGTGTGGAGAGGGCTTCCCCGTGACTTCCAGGGAGGGAAGCAGCCAGCCTCTGATGGCCCCGCCAAGAGGGAGCCGGGGCACGAGTACCTCTGCCTCAGTTTCCCCACCATCCCTGCCCCAGTGTCCCCCCAGAGGACAAGGGAACCTCCAGGCTCGGAGCAAGGTGCGTTGCAGAATCAGCACACAACCTCGACTCCTCAGGACACAGGTCACCAAACCAGTCTGGGGGTCCAACTTCTTTTAGCTGTAAGATAAGAGCCATCACCGTCTGTGATTTGCAGAGGGCTCTTCCTGCACGCGGGCGCTTTACCGCGATGACCCGCCGCATGGCAATCACCCCAGCGGCGGCCGCTGGCTCCCACCGAGGCTGGGCCAGTTCGCGCTCCCCTAGGCGCAGTGGGAGCGCCGCGCTGGGAAGCGCTTCCTTCCTCTGGCGAAGCCCTCCAGCCTCTCTTACCGGGAATTTCGAACCCCGCCTCCGCCTGGCCGAGCGGCTGCCGCAGGGCTGAGCAGGTGCCCGTCTCTGGCAGGTAGCTCCCCGCGGGCAGAGCCGCGCCGTCCACCCGCGGAGGAGATGGGGGTGCCGCGGCCGCCTAGACACCCGGAGACTTGGGAGGCCACGGAATCTCCTGGGCGCGCCAGGAGGCGCCGCGGAAGCCCAAGTGGAGGGGGAAGTCTCCTTTCCCGAGGGCCCGGGTGACCCGCGGGCCGCGGCGGCCTCCGATCTCCACCTCCCGCCACGCGGCGGCTGTCAGAGCGCCCCCTGGCGGGCGGGCATTGGAGGCGCGGCCGCCACTGGAGGAGGAGGAAAGGAGCTTGCAGCTGCGAAGCCCCGGGAGGCCGCCTTGCTGCGGTGCGGGGGTGGGGGAGGGGAGGATCGGGGGGCACGGGGAAGCCGGGGAGGGGAGGAAGGTCCGGGTTCCGGTGCCGGCCCCGCAGGGAGCAGCTGCGGGCGCCTCCCTTCCCGAGGCCAGAAGCAGAGAAACTTCAGGCGGAAAGCACCGCGGCGATCTGTTGGCTCAAGTCCTCCCTCTTTTACCGATGGGGAATTTTAGGGCCCGGGAATGACCCGTCTGGGTCACCTGGCGGGCCGTTGGCAGCAGGACCCGGGGGAAAAAGGACAAGGGGCTGACCCCCTGAGGCGGCCTTGTCCTTTTGGGGCCAGGTTAGAACCCTCGGAGGCCCCAGGTGAGCCCCCCATTAGGTAATCCCAAACAAACCAACCAAAATAAAACATGAACCTTGCCAGGGTGCTCAAATTGAACTCGCTCCTTTCCAGGTTTTCCGAATGCAAACATTTTGAATAATTTGACCAAAGGCAATCCTTTCTCCAGTTGTGGGTGGCGGCGATTTGCTGCCGGCCTGGCTCGTGCGTGGGCGCCCCCTCCCTCGCCCCCCGCCCGGCACTGCTAATCAATGTTTAAGGACAGGAGCTGAAACTGGGTTCACGGTCAGCTTCGCCACTAGCTCAGAGCAGGGGTGAGACTCGGGTTCCGCATCTGCAGAATGCGAGCGTGGGAGAGCCGGCGTTGGCCCAGGGCAGAGCCTGTAACCGTAGGCAGGCATGGGGGTTTCGGGGCGCATTCCGAGCCCAGTGGACCGACCAGCCAAGTGGACGGAAGGGCCAAGACGTCGGGTCACAGCCCAGGCGCTGCTCAGGCCGCAGAAGACCCGCCGACCTCGCGCGGCTGGGAGCGCCGAAAACTCCCCCATTGTTCTAGTGGGGACTGAACGCGCGCCGGGTGGACGCGGGCGGCCACTTGGCTCTGGGGTGCTCAGCTCTGCGGAACACTCCGGGCAATTTCCGATGCCCACTCCCTCTCCTTTCAGCGCCGGAAAAAGAGCCCTAAATATATCCGGCGGCTTGGATTTGTAATCCTCGACTTTCCTTTTACACTGGGCTTCTCTAGCCGCCAGGACAGAGACCGTTTTTATTAGGAGTATCAGAATCCTTTAAAAAAGAAAAAAAAAAAAAAAAAAAAAACCTACACACAAAACAGTAAGATTCACACCCATCCAGGCCCGAAGTTTGCCACACAGGGAGCTACAATTCGCCCGAACACACAAATCATAAACCACTACCACCTTCTCCCCCCAAATCTTCAAAAGTCAGCAAATCCATAGCCCCCTCAATAATAATAATTTGTTAAAGACACACTCTTTGGAGACACCATTTCCTTCCTCCATTTCTAAAATAAAGGGTGGGCCAATGCTCAGAAACGCATTCTCGTGTTTTCTAAGTTTAAATAAGTTAATAATTAGCTAATGAAATTTAAAATTAAGGGCGAATAAGTCACTTCTGCAGAACAAATACAACATCCTAGGGACAGGGGTAAAGAAAAGCTGGGAAGAAATCCCCCCTGCGAACAGAAAAGAGGCAGGAGAATCCTCTACCTAGATTATTTCCCCCTCAGCAGTTTTGTAGGAAACTGTCTTGGGCGCAAGGTAGTTGCAAAGAGGTGGCGCGGGGCACAGCCGGGACGCGTCGGTCCCACGGTGGCCTCGGGGTTATCTGAACCCTCTCGGGTCATCGCTGTCTTTCCGGTACATTTTCGAACCGGAGGCTGGCTTTTTCAGTGTGCTCCGGACAGAGGGGAACCCGCCCCGGGGTAGGGCTGCGGGGACTCGGGACACTTGGAGGCATTTACTGAGGGAGCGAAGGCTAGTGTCGGACGAGGGCTCAGGTCGGTTCCACCGCGCAGGCTTGCGCCGGCAGTGAACTGCGGCGTGGGCGGCGGCTCTCGGTGAGTCACCCCAGGGGGCGACACTCAGCCCCGGGGGCCCCGCTGGGGTCGGAATCGGAAGGAACGTTCTGTCCCGGAAAGGCGCGAAGCCGAGCGTTGGAGGCCGGCTGGCCCCGCCGGAGCGGGGTTGCAGGCGCGGAAAACTTTCTGGACGCTACCGGGATGAACGTGAGCATCCCGAGCTGCCCAACTGCAAACGTGCGAACGCCGGGGCAAGAGTGCGGCGGCGTGAGGCACCGGGCGAGGGGTTCCGCCGCGAGGGTTTACAGCTCCACCGAAGCTTGGCTCCCCCGCCCCGAGGGTCCCTTTGCAGGAAACTGGGGAGAGCAACTAACATTGGATTTTGTCTTAAATAAGTGCAACTCAGTGATCGATTTGCTCCAAGTTGACTTTGACTTAAAAAGAAAAACATCGGTGGGAAAGAAACAACACCTGATCGTGTAACAGGTCAGCAAACCGAACTGTCTCCTAAATGAAGGCGAATTTGGAATGTTGGCTTTAATATGGATTCAGGGAAAGGGGAAGAGAGAACATTGTCTTGAACCTGACGTCCCCAACAAACTCATATCCGGACAAAACTTTCTACACGTGACTTTCACACTCCCTTTTCGACCACGGGAAACTTCCTACCAGACTGTCTCTCACAGTTAATTTCTTCCTTCGCTCCCCCGACCTTTCCCGGCGGTTTGGGAAGGTAGGGAAGATTTTTCCCCGAAGACAGTTTACACCAATCTCAGTTAACCCACGGCCCGAAAGAGATCACCCCCTGGCAAAGAACAAGAAGGGAAAACTTTTTTTTAAAAAGTTGACAGCCATTTACAAGCTTTCCACTTAAACTTCCTAGACCGGTGCCTGTCCCGGAAGCCCCCCCACTCCACCCCGGTTCCGAGTCCCCGGCGTGGGATGGTCGGGTCTGGGGGCTGCAGGCATCTCTGGCCTGACTCGCGCTCCTCCAACCCCCTTCCTTCCTACTGCACAACACACACACACACACACACACACACACACACACACACCACGAGCCCGCCAGCGAAACATCTGGATCTGGACTCGAGTCCCGACACAAGGGCAACTACACGCCAAGGCTGGCTCCTGGGGAGCGAGTGCGGAGATGCGCGCGGGAGCGGGAGCGCACCCCAGCACCACTTGGCGGGGTCGGGCCTCTCCCAACGCTCCGTCAATCCAGCATCCTTCCGACCATCTGCTCCTGTCACCAGCCCCTGGCTCCGCCCCCCCGGGTCCGCCCCGTATCCCGCAGCCAATAGCAACCTCCGACCTCTCTCCACCGCCCCAAACCCTTTCCACACCCCCACGTTCCGGGAGCCGGTTGGCTGCTGAACGCTCGGCGAAGCGCCTGTAGTCGCAGGGCGCTCCGGGTTTCTGGTAGGTGGAGCGACCCGTCACTCCGGAAGGCTGGGCCCGCCCACCCCACCTCGGTCTCGGGCTCTCTTCCTGCGCACTTCTTCGCAGCCTCCGCGGGGAAGTGCCGGGGCAGCTCCCTGGGCTCAGTTGGCAGGACTGCGAGAAGGCAGCCCCGGCGAGCGGCCGTGCGCACCGTCTGGAGTGAGCAGGGAGCGGGAGTGCGTTGTTCTCTTGCCCGAGCAGGAGCAGCTCCTGGGCCAGCAGTTGCCGCCACCCCGACTTTCGTTCCAGTTGAGGCTCCTCCCGGGCAACATGTCAAAAGCCGCCACCGCTACAGCTGCCGCCGCCACCTGGGGAAGAGCAGCAGCGGCGGCGGCGGCGGCGGCGGCTGCGGGCGCGCGGGGGCAATAAGCCGAAAGACCCGGGCGTCCCGCGGGCCAGGGAACCCTCTCCGCGCTCACAGCTCCGGCGGGCCCCGCGCCATGTGCTGAGCCATGTCCCTCGCCGCGCCCCCGGGCTGCGCATGGGGCAGCGCCTGAGCGGCGGCCGATCCTGCCTCGATGTCCCCGGCCGGCTCCTGCCGCAGCCGCCGCCGTCCCCGCCACCGGTGAGGAGGAAGCTCGCGCTGCTCTTCGCCATGCTCTGCATCTGGCTCTACATGTTCCTGTACTCGTGCGCCGGCTCGTGCGCCGCCGCGCCGGGGCTGCTGCTGCTGGGCTCGGGGTCCCGCGCCGCCCACGCCCCGCCAGCCCTGGCTCCGGGTCCCGATGGGACTGCCCCCAGGCTGCCGTTCCAGGCGGCGCCAGCCACCCCGCTGGCTGCGGGCAAGGAGCCGGCCGAGGGCGCCGCGAGCCAGGAGGAGCAGAGTCCCGAGACGCCGGACTCCCCCAGCTCCATCTCCAGCTTCTTCAGTGGGTCCGGGAGCAAGCAGCTGCCGCAGGCCATCATCATCGGCGTGAAGAAGGGCGGCACGCGGGCTCTGCTGGAGTTCCTGCGCGTGCACCCCGACGTGCGCGCCGTGGGCGCCGAGCCCCACTTCTTCGACCGCAGCTACGACAAGGGCCTCGCCTGGTACCGGTGAGTTTCCCTACCGGGGTCAGGGCCAAGGGCCGGGGCGGCAGCCGCGATCAGGAGCGGCAGAAGAGGGAGACGTGGCATGTGCTGGGGAAGTGACAGGGGTACAGCCCCCGACCACCGGGGGCGGGGAGGGGTTAGAGGAATAACCCGCGGCGCCCAGAATCCCGCCCCAGCGTGGTACGGGGTGCGCGGGGCTCCGCTCTCTCCACAACGCGTAGAAACTTCTCGAGGAGCTCTGGAGGCTCCGTGGCCCGCGGTGCCCCTAGAATTAAAGAAGGGGACTAGCGATTGGGGTGGCGCCCAGGGAAGCGCGCAGCCCTCTGTGGCCGTTTCGCAAACGAATCGATCCAGTGTTGCTCGTAGTTTAATTTTTCCTTTCGGAGCCCGGGACGTTCTGCGCCCAGCCGGTCACGGTCTCCACCCTAGACCAACTTCTGGAGCAGCTTCTGCTCCCCAGATGGGGATGGGGATGGGGGTGGGAGAGACGGCGTCTGTGAACTTTTTTCCAACAGTCCTACTCCTTGCTGGAACCCGAAGAGGGTCAGACCCGCTTGGCTGGCGGGCAGCTTGGGCTCGGGAGGGTGAGCTGGGCGGGTGGCCCGGCGCCTCCGCCTGGCAGACCGGCAGACGGGCCGACGGGCGGGCGGCGCGGAGCGTGGAGCGGTGCTGGTCCCTGTCGGGCAAAGGCGCGCACTGCAGCGGGCGGGAGCGGCGCGCGGCTTTGAAGGCTCCCGGGCGCCTCGGGCTCAGCTCGCTGGTTTCCGCCTCCTGGGCCCGGGTGCCGGGAGAGCGCGGGCAGGGACCCGGTCTACGCCGGCCCTGTACACGTCGGGGCGCCAGGAATGTAAAGGGTTCGTTGATTGACAAATGTGCGCTGCCTCGAGATCTGGGCTTCCGGAAACTCGGTTTTCGGGTCGGGCTCCAAAGGGGCAGCGCCCGCAGGGTCATAATCACGACCCCTGCCCAACGCTTTCCAAAGCTATCGGTCTTTGGGGTGAGCTTCTGGGTTGACCGAGCTTCCGGTGAGGCGCGGGTGGGCAGGGGGTCCAGATTCCGGCCTTCGGAAACTTCGTCGGCACCCAGGGGCTCCAGCCACCGGCCCCCACCCGTTCTCTTCTGGTCATCAACCCCCAACCCTCACAAGTATGACTCCATCGAGTCCCCGGCAGGCACCTTCCAGGCCCGAGATGCTCGGGACTTCGGAAAACAAAAGGGGAAGTCGAACCGAACCCCGTCCCCTGCTCCCATCCCCCCTTCTCGGCCCCGGGAGAGAGAAAAGGGGGGCTGAGCCAGCGGATTAAAAATCGCTCTCTTCCCAGCCTCGCCCTCCTCCTCCCTTTTGTCCTTAATGTTTTTCTTATTGTCAGGAGTTGCCCAAGTCTCGAGGTTTAGCCAGCCGTGACAGTCACGGTTCCCACCGTTCGCGGGCCGTGGACGCCGGCTGTTAAGGATGGGGGCTCCGGAGTCCCGACGTCTGGATTCGCGTCCCGGCTCTGGCGGCTCGCTGGTGGCGCCGAGCCTCAGTGCTCCCATCGGTGCAGTGGGGATCCTGTGGTTCCCACCGGGCGCGGAGGAGTGCGCCGGTGCGCTCGGGTGCCCGGCTGGCACGTGGGGGCACATGGGGGCCTCTCCGATTGTTACCAGGGGGCCACCGAGTGCATTGTTGTTACTCCTCCTCCTCCTCCTGGGGGCCCGGGCTATAACGAGCGCCCTTCCAGGGGGAACCCACCAGGGGCCGGAGGCAGCCCGGGATTTTCGCAGATCAAACTACGGGCTGGGTTGGGAGGAACTGGCAGGAAAAGCGCTGAATCCGTCAAGTCAGGCGGTCGTAGAAGCACCTGGGGCAGGCTATGGAAATCCCCACAGAAAGATTCACGAAGGCTCTTAGGCGGCCGCGCTCCACCTGCCACGTTCCTTTCGATTGACTCAAAACTGCTGAATAAAGGACGAAGCCGCACTGAAAGCCTCGCGGCGCGCCTGCCGCGGGGAGCGCAGCCGGGGAGCCTCGGGCGGGACCGGGCGCCCGCGGGCCGCGCTGCGAGCGGCTGCGCCGGGCCCCTGCACTGCGGGGAGGCGGGAGGTTCGTCGTCTTCCCTAGCGGTCCCCCTAAACGGAGGGGCCGGACCGACGGGGCCAGGAGCCCCAGGGCCGGCGGCGCTCACCCCGCGAGTGAGCGGGGTGGCGGGAAGGGCAAACTAGAGACCCCGCAGCTCGCCCCACACGCCGCGATCCGGGGCTGCACCAGCGGCGCCCGGCGGGACCGCAGGCTTGGTGGATGTTTTTCAGCAAAGGAAGAAAAAAAATCTTCCAAAATGCCATCTGCTTACTTAATTTTTTAATTGATTTAGAATATTCTGGATGTCTGGACAACGTGTGGACTCAATTATTTTGAAGGCAGCCGCTTTAACTTTAAACAGACCCCACCGGGAGGAGACGCCTGTCCCAGAACGCTTTTCCTAAAATCTGGTGCCTGGGGAGCACCGCTCGCCCTGGCTGGAGCTCTCTGGGCTCAGCCCAAGCCTAGCTGCTCGCGGGGAGGTGCGTGCTCCTTTGTAGCTCCCGCTGCGTCCACACGGTCAGGCCGCAGACTGGAGCCGAGTATAAATAATTACTAACCGGAGAGCGTTGCAGTTCGGAAACGTGGTTAAAACAAGTCCTCGGAACCAGAACAGAGGAGGGGGGGGAGACATTCTGGAGCCATTAAGAAACTACGGGCACGGGTGGTTGAATCCGACAGGCAGGCTGGCAGTCTGCAGGAGAACGAGGGCTTGGCTGAGTCTGTGCAAGTCAATGGGTTTAATCCGCAGATACACAGTCTTGCTAGTGGCCTAACCAGTAAACCCAGGGCCTGGGCACATTTGCATGAAGTCTTAGAATTGGATCGCAGCTCTTTCCACTTTGCGTCGTGAGACACGATCGGCCCGAAAGGGAGGGGATCGTGGTGGGATCGCAGCCTCCCAGGGTGGCGACACGGAGCTGACCTTGCCACTCGTCGGAAATCAGGCGCTTTTCGGCTGCCTTACTTGCTACAAAAATCGAAAGTGCTAGTAGGTGTGCTTCATCTGCCCGGGACCCGAGTTTGTTTTAGTCTGGGATTAAGACTCTTGTGGTTTGTTTTTTGTTTTTTTTTCCCCCAGTTCATTATCCAGCTCGCTTTTTCTCTCTCTGATCAGGCCTCCCAAACTTAACAGGTGTTTAAAGGACCCCACGGAGTGGCTCATCAGGACTTCTGGTGAATCTGGCCCTTACCTTCTGTGTCATGGTTGTGAAGGTGTTTGAGAAATAGGGGGGCAGTGGTTCAGGAGACCCTCACGTATGCCAAGCCTGGAGAAAGCACCCACCCCCTACATTTAGGCTCTGACTATGGGTCTAACCTTTGAATTTAAAAAGAAATACGTACTTTCTTTAATCAGTTTCTCTTCTTGATTTGGCTCAAGTGTGGTAGTTTCATGAATTTTAATGACCCCAGTTTGGGGATTAAGTTAGGCAAATACTGTGTGATTCTTGGTTTTTTGTATAGAGAAATACGCCTTAGACAGGACAGTGGCAGAACTCCTTCCCCCACCTTGGCTCTTCTTTCCATTTTTGGTTGTACAAAATAAGCTGACACTTCAATGCTGTGGCCACATTAAAAAAAAAAGTATAGTGTGTGGGTGGTTTAATAATGTTGATAGCTAACACTTACTGAATGTTTTCCCTGTGTGCCAGGCACTGTTTCAAGTTTTACAGGATTAGCAAATTTAATCCTCATTACAATCCTGTGAAGTAGGTACTTTTACAGGCGAAGAAACACAGGCACAGAGAGGTTAAGCAACCGGCCCAAGGTCTCACAGCCAGAAAGTGGCAAAGGCTGATACAGCCACCCAGGCAGTCCTGATCCAGAGGTCACCCTGTGCTGTGCCACCTCGCTTAAAGTGACCCAAGCATGATGTTGGTCACATATGATGAGTTCAAAACTGGGTTTGCTTTGGAAGAGTTTGCGTTTCTCTGCTGCATAGGACGGTCAGAGTCCATGGAGTCATTAAAATGACAAAAATATCACTCAAATATACAGGCGGAGAAAATATAGGGAGTGTCCCTAGTGAGAGCAGGTTTATTCTTTTCCATTTGCCTTTTTTAAGGCTGGGAGGTGTTTGGGAGGACATAGGGTTAAAGAAGATGTTACAGAACTTCTTGGAATGAATTTATTCATTAAAAAAAAAAAAATACATTGCCCAAATCCACACTGAAAACTTGTACTCATTAACCAGAAGACAGCTACAACTAACACTTTGAGCAGATTTCTTCAGAAGTAGATTCTAAAACCCAGTCACTTCAGAAATCTCTCTCTTGAAAGCCATTAGCTGAAAGTAGCAACTTTTCCTGCATTTTCAATTTAACAAATGCTGAGAAAACTAATTTCTCCCCTATTTTCCTCGACTGGTTCTGTGAAAACCTGGTGGCAAGGACTGCTTCTGTCTTCACCGAGGGAAATTTAAGATCCGATCTGATTGGAGATAATCCTTTTTGAAGTAATTTGCACTTTCTCAGTCCTGGAGTTTAAACCAAATATGCAACTCACTTCAAGCTGCTGGGTGAAGATCAAAAAATCTACATTTATATGCAACAATTTGAAATACAAACCATCATGTTACAAAGCTGTCAAGATTTATTAGCAAGACAGTGTAGCATGTGTTGAACTCTGGTTTTAATTAGGCACCTAAATTAGACCATAAAATGGTTGATTAATCTTTTACAAGTTGAGGGGAAAATATAACATAAATTAACCTAATCATAAGTGTTTTCCCAGATGCTCTGAGTTAATAAAATAGTCAATATCTAATAGCAACCTATTTGTTTTAGATAAATAAAAGGCTTAAATGTATGAATTAAATTACCCTTAGCTTCCGAGTGATACGGCATTCATGAACAGGTCTCTAAAAAATTAGCCTATGTCTTAAAAAATATTTATTGACATAAGATACTATAATTAGGAATTAAATGTTAACTAAACTAGTTTTTGCCTTTTTAAAGGAGCCATGGGTATTAAAAACTTAAAATTTAACACAGACTAATACTTATAAAGACATTTTCCCAGCTAAAGTTGTATTGTTTGTGATTTTTTAAGTGATCTGTCACAGCTGTTTTTCTAGTTTGGTGTTTTGTTTTTGTTTGAAGAAAAACTTTGAGATCTAGAAAAATCAATATGTCACAAAACCTCATTCCAAATAATGTATGTTGGTTTACATTTTTGTTAAAACATGTTGTAGGAGATAAGGTTTTCTGACTACAGAAGTTGACCCTTTTAATCGCAAAAATTATTTAGAATTAAAAGCGCACCAGGAATTTAAAAAAACAACATAACCCACCAGCCAGCTAGTGTTATGAATCAGGAAAGTGGCATTTATTTCGAGCTTCAGAACTGAAGTACGTGACCAAGATTGCTTGCTCTCTATATCAGTAGTTTCTCAATACTTTATGTCCTTACTCTATGAACATGGAAATGAAGTTGATTGACAGAAACACAAAATGTCTACTCCAAAGGCAGAGCATAAGGAGCATTTCTTTTGCTGTGAATAGAGTTAGTTTCCAAATAGGGCGCTACCTCTCTCATTTAACAGTGGGTGATTTCAGACAGTAAGGGAAATTTCAGTCCTAGGCTGTTGGGATAGTCAGGAATCCCAGCAAAATGAATTCCCCAAGTATGTGGCATATTTTCAAGGGTAATGAATACAATATGCTGCCTACCTCAAATGAAAACATTTACCATGACCGAAAAGAAATGAGATACTGCTATCTTTGAAAGCTACTTGTAAGTAGAGCATGAAGCTTTTTCTAATATTTAAAACATTACCTTGCTAGAAATCTCCTATTGCTCTCAAACTCTACCAAAATAAAACTAACACCAAATAAAACTGATGTTAGCGCATATCGATATTTTCTTTTCCTGAATTTAGACTTGGGGAAAAGTTGAATGTGAGGAGCAATGACCAGCCTGATAACATGATAATAATTTTAATTATTGCAACCAAGAGGCTATGTGTTAAGATACTGCTAATGCTAATAAAATCCCCCATTAATTTTCTTTGCACGTAGGTAAGAGTTAATTTCCTTTGTATCGATATGTTAAATTCTTTAGGTATTTTTGTGACTTGAAATATTAAAAATAGCTTAAGTTACTGAGTCATTCAAAAACTTTACCTCATTGCATCATGGGTGAAACGTGTAAATAGCAACGCTGTGCTACACAGAGTTTGTTCGCCTCGCAGAGAGAGCTGCTTTTACAAACTGTGACTGTGGATCTGGTTAGGGACTACCAGAGGGGAATTTGTTTCCTCCTCGCATTATAAAACTATGTATGAAAAACTAAGAACAAAAAAGTATGTATGTACATACGTATATTCACTGTGACTTTAAGTTGATAACATTTATTTGTTAGGGAACAGATAAGCTCTTGGGATAAAATCCTTTTCTTCTCAATATAGCAAATGTGTTAAAAATAAGACTCTGCTTTAACATCAAGTCGGTTGTATTTCAGCCCAGGGTAGACTGTTGCCAAGGGATCAGTACTTTTAAACACTTTTGACTAGAGTGTGAATGATTCCATGTGCGTTCATCAAGCAACCTGGGGGCTTGGGGGCGTAGGATTCAGAATCCCCGTCCGCCTTCCTCCTGCCCTTCCCCCAAGCTCCGTCCCACGCTTCTCAACGTGGTTACACTTGCTCAGAAGCCCATACAATGCTGAAAGATTGTTCTGGGCAGTGTGAAGCTTGGGGCAACAAATGGGAGAATGGGAAAAAAAAAAGGGGGGGGAAGACAAGTGAGAAGCAGCAGATTTCCAACGCACACTCTTGACTGAATGGCTGAGGGGCAGGAGGAAGGGTCTGGTGACAGAAGCGTCCAACATGTCCCCACACATGTGGGGACACGTGTCCGTGCCCTTCGGGGACACAGAGGAGCGCTCGCCTGGACCTGGCGCCCGGGAAGGTGGCCGAGCGCGCGGCCACGGGCAGAGAAAATGGCTCCGCGGCTGGGATCAGTCAGCACGGTGCCTGGGTCGCGCGGGATCACCTCCTCGGGTCCCCGACCGCTGAGCCCCGGAGCCAGATGGCGGAGCTCCTCGGGGCGGGGCCGACGGCCGGCTGCAGCCACGTGACCAGCCCGAGCGCCGCGCTCGGGCCTCACCTGTTGGGTCCGGCCTGGCCGAGCGGCCCGCGCCCGCCGGGGGAGGGGGCGGTGACGGCGTGCCCCGGCCCCGCGCTGATTGGTCCGAGGGGTTTCCAGGAGGCCAGTGGCGTTCCGCCTGCGCGACGGCCCCGCCCAGAAGGGGCTGGCGGAGCCGGGGCGGGCAGGCTTTCCCCGCTGCCCGGCAACCCTCGGGTGGAGTTAGGCTGGGTCCTGAGCTGAGCGGCCCCGGCCGATGTGTTTGCTCCCTCCGGTCTTTTCCCCCCCTCTCTCTGAACCCTCCTGCACAATTTTCCCCTGCCTTCTGGAGGGGAGGTGTGTCTCCTCGAAATGTTTGCCTCCGTCGGGTAGAGCTGGGGGGCAGAGGCGGCCTCGCCCTCCCTGAATCCCTGGCTTGTTGGGGCGCGGGCTGGAATGAATGAATTCTTAGAAGCGGGCGAGGAAACCGTCTTTTAAGGGGCCGGGGGGGGGGGGGGAGAGATGGCTCGCGAGGAAGTGAGTCAGTGGAGTCAGTTTTCAGCCAACACGTGTTTTCTCTTTCTTCCCCGCTCCTCACCATTTTCTCTCTGCGGGGGGGAGGCACTCTGTAATGCTCGGTTCACCCACTTCTGTGATGGGTGCCTGGAATGCGAGTCCGCGGATTCGGTGGACACCCCAAACTAGCTTGAGTTCCATGAATGGGGCCCGTTAAGTGACAGGATGGAGACAAAAAGTGGAAAAGACCCCCGGTGGGGAGGAGAGGAGGGAAAGAAAAGGGCAAATCACTCTCGGGACCCCCTTCTGATGCCTGAATCTCTGCTGGACGGGGACCAGGTGGCTCGCCACCCCCACTCCCACCTGCCCCCAACACTTTCCCGCTGCTCCCCACGTGCCCCTCGAGGGCGCGCCCTCCTTCCCGCAGGACCCCCACTTCGTGCCCTCAGTCCAGCAGCTGCCCCCTACCCACAGGGGGTTGGAATGGCTCCTCTTGGGCAGCCCCGGAGCGCCCTTCCGCTCCCCCAGCCTGCAGGTGGGCACTCACAAGCTTACCCTCCTCTAGTGCAGTGGAAGGTGATTAAAAAGCCTCCTGTCAGGATGGGATTTACACCGTGCACTGGATGTCTGTTGTGGGTTTGGATGAGACACCTTTTTTGGGGGGAGGGAGGGGTTTGCAGAGGTGCAGGAGATGACCTGTATTAAATACAGGCCTGGAGCTCACATAGGACAATGCTCTTTGCTGCAGGAGAGAGTTGGAAGAAATCCAGGATTTGGGTCTTATGTCCATTAAAGTAGTCTCCCCCGGGGAGAAGACACACTAAGACAATTAGAGAACAGTCTTTCACCTCCAGATCACTCCCGGTGCCTTCCCCCAGCTGAAAGGCCTCTCCCTCCCCCTGCTCGCTTCTAAGGCTGGAAGCTAGTCCTGGCTCAGCCCAGCCATTCCTTTTGCTGTGCTGTTCCTGGGGTCCCTGGTGCCCTCCAGGCTGATTGTTACCTAGTCTCCAGACACTTAGCATATGCTTGTGCCGGCAGTTAACACAGATACGCAAAGAAGGAAACATCCTGTTCCCAGCCCCGAGCTTTTATCGAAGCCCCAAGTGGGTGCGCGGGTGTGTGTGGGAGGGGTGGGCACAGAGAATAGGGTAGGGGAGCTGATCACTATTTTGTTACTGACTTGAAACACTCAAACGGAGCACGTGAAAGGGGACCTCCCATTTTAATTCTTTTTTTCTGCAGTCAGTGAATAATACCCTCTTATAAATCATGCTGACCTATTTTTTTTCGCTCACCTAACAAGGATTTATTGAGCACTTATTTAAATATATATCTATATGTATAGACTTTATTTTTTAAAAAACAGTTTTAGGATACAGCAAAATGGAGCAAAAAGACAGTTGCCCGTTCGCCCTGTCCTCACACATGCCCAGCCTCCCCCACGGTCACGGGCAGCACCCGAGTGGTCCGTTTGTTACCACTGATGAACTTACATGACCCAGCATCATCACCCAAAGCCGGTAGCTTACGCTGGGACTTGCAGAGTTTACAACATGGCTTTTGATGTCGCACATGAGTCATGGTTTTTGACAAATGTATAATGACATGCATCGGTCTTTATAATATCCTACAGAATAACACCACTGCCATAAAAAAAATGCCCTGTTCGAGCACTGATTTTTATCAAGTGCTATGCCAGGGAGCAGCTGAAGTACTCAGGAAGCACAAGAGACACGAACTTGTCCTTGCGAGGCCTGTTAGTCCGTGAACTAAAAAAAATCCACAGGCTCAAAGACCTCGCAGAGCCATTGAAGCACCGATTTGAAAAAAATCACGAGTCCCGCCAAATCACTAATAATTCTAAACACCCTTTGAAGGAGAACAGGAAGCCTGTGGTAAAATAGTGCAAATTAAGAAATGTGGTTGTGTATTTTACTTTCCAGGAGCTGTCCGAAGAGAGCCAAGGAGATAGGAAGGAGAGGGAATGTCAGTTACTATGTGATGCAATAGGAAAAAAAAAATAGCTCAGCCTTAGTGAGTGAGAGTCTGCTGTGTGCTGGGAGTGATGTTTCCTGTGTGATTTCCCCCACATTGTGGAGGAGGAAAGGGAAGCTCTCAGAGATTGCCTAAGGTCACACAGCTGGATCTGTAGGTGGCTCAGCCTCTTGAACCCACACCTTCCCAGGGGCCCTGCAAACGCCACATCTTGGAGCTCCCATGCATGGCTGAAATCCGACCTGGTGTTCCTTCTGGACCAGTGCAAGCCCTCTCTTTCATTGTACCCCCCCCCCCAGCCACAGACTTCTCCACATAAAACTATCCCCAGGGTTATATTTTTCCCTCTCTTTTTCCATCCCCATGCCTACTTTTCCTTCTGCTGCCCACACCCACCGCTCAGCCTCATCTCGGCTGGAAGGACCTCTCTGTTGATGTCTGGCAGTCTGTATGCTTGTCACGCATGCACCCACCATCCCTTTTCACACCGTCCCTGTAGCCTGGACTCCAGAGGTGAGATCTGTGTGTTTGAGGCTGTTCTTCGGGCCCCAGCCTCCTCCTGTTTCTTCATTTACCAACCTATTCTCTTTCACCCGTTCCTTGAAGCTGCCCACAGCCTGCTCCACCACCATGCGGCCCCCATTCTGTTCCCAGGATCACACCGAAACTCGCCCCTCTCCCCTCTGCGTTCTCTGACACCCTAGCCACTGTTGTCCCGGTCCGTGGAGCCATCCTGCTTTGTACTGTCCCCAGCGGCCCTGCAGGAGAAGGTCTCACCATAGAGCAGACCTGGCCCACGCCGAGTCTGTCTATGCCCTTGTCCAAGAACTTGGCTCCTACTCTGCAGTTCGCGAACTCTTTTGGGTCGCCTCCGCTTACCCGTGCGAAGACCCACTGTGCACAGGGGAACTTCTGGATGGTGTCTTCTTTCTTCAAGCCCCTGTTCACAGAACTCCTTCCACACGCCGGAGACTCCAGAGAGATCGTGGCATCGGTAGGAATACCCCTCACTTCAATATTTCTTCTCAACCTGGCCTGAGTTTTTTTTTTGTTTTTTTTTTTTTAGATTTTATTTATTTATTTGAGAGAGAGGGAACACAAACGGGGGAGTGGGAGAGGGAGAAGAAGGCTCCCCACTGAGCAGGGAGCCCGATGCGGGGCTCGATCCCAGGACCCTGGGATCATGACCTGAGCCAAAGGCAGATGCTTAACGACTGAGCCAGCCAGATGCCCCAAGGGTTTTAAAAACCTGTAAATTCATTGCCAGTTTTGACCGAGTCAGAAGTTTCACAAACAAATCCAGATTTTCTGCTGCTTTTAGGATCTGATGGTCCTCATGGTAACAGGTGGCTTAGAGCTGGAGAGCACCTGCACCTGTGAATGGGGGCATGTTCTCTTCCGTTTGACACAGTCCCCACTGCTCCTTATTGCCCCCACTTGGCCAGCTTCACTTCATTTGTTACCTGCCTGGTTCTGGGTCAAGTCAGTGCAGGACAGAGTGGGAGCCACAGACTGTCCCTTTCCCCAGCATCTGCCTTCTTTTCAGGTATGCACTACTTCCAGGATTGAATTTCTTCCATCTAATTCATCGTGGGCATTCTTGTTAGATTTTGGCATCAGCTTTTCCCTACTTGACTTGGTTTTCGTTGTACTCCCGCTATAAAAATTCTGGGAGAGGCTGCATGGCGCTCTGCCCCCTGGGACCATTTGAAATCAGAATCATGATGCTAAAATCTGTTCCAATGACCTGCTTCTCCTACTTAAAAAAATATTTCTGGTGCATTAACCGGCTCTTCTTCCATGTGCCTCCCCCCTAGTTGGGGGTCAGCCTTTTGCTATAGACTTTGTGACCTTGGCTAAGTCGCTCTAGCTCTTTGGTGTCAACATCCCGACGTGTCCAGTGGAGATGAGCCCATCCGTGTTTGCAAACTGGTTCGGGACCATGTTTTCCCAGTCTGTTGTGGGCCGATGTGTTGTCCTACTTTGTGTGACGAGCATGCAGCTCATGCCTTGTGCAATAGCCGCGGTGGTCTGTACCCCACCCGTGACTTCACTGATCAGGACCTTGGGTGTTGCGGCAATGCCAAATGACTTATGACAGCAATGCTTGCTGTCGGGTTGTACATTTATCTTCTTGAGGACAGTTTGCAGGTCTCCTGCAGACCACACTTCGAGAAGTACGGTCTCAAGTGTTTTCAGTGAACAGAAAGTTCTAGAAAGATTAATAGGTGATATGTTGGGAAAATGGTTCTGTGTTAGCATATTAAAGGCCCTGAGAAGTCCTGCAGGCAAAAAAAAAAAAAAAAATACCCAGGTCAGAACAAAAATCTCTGTTTCATGTTCTCGCATCTGGTATTTCCCCCTGAATACAGAATCCCGTTTTCGTTCAATATCGACTGATCACCCATGGCGCAGTGTTCGTCCTGATGCCAATTTGGGGTATGTTGGTCGAGCAGGGCTCCAGGGTTTCTCAAGTTTTGGAGTCTGCCCCCTGACCCTGCGCTCTCTCTGCCCATCTTTAGACCTTGCAACAAACAAGCTGCTCCTTCTTATGGCAAGATAGACTCCCTACTCCTCACACTTGTGAAGTTATCTCAAACTTGGGAAACCCCCTTACTCCCCTCCCCCCCTGCCCCCCGGGGTGATCGTGCAGAAAAGGTAAAGAAAGAGAAGAGGGGTCTCGTGTCGCGGTAAGTCGGGGACCCTGGGCAGAAAGGCGCTGAGGCTGAGGCCTGGGGAAGCCGACTTGCTCCTGCGGATTTCAAGTCCTGTCTTGCTGCCGGCTTCTTTAGAAGGCTTCTCCTGGCTGGTGTTCCCTGAGCAGCCTAATTGCTGGTTCGGAGTTCTTCCAGGAAGCTCCTGTCTGCTTTCAAAGGTAAGTGCGGTGTCTCTGTGGCACTTGATGGTGCTGGAGAAAGGGTGAATCGTTCCTCCAGGCCGCCTGGCTCTGTGTAGTCCTTCTGTTCTCTCTGTGTTTATCATAGCACCGAAAGGATCGCTAACCCCACAAAGGTCTCGGGGAAATACAACGTTCACTTCTTCAGATCAACAGTGGCAGCCTTGAGCTGCACAAGAAACCAATCGCCTTTTTTTTTTTTTTTTTTTAATGTGCCTTTTCCCTTTTGTTGTCTGGGGCCAAGGGGGAGCACTTAGAAGTGTTCTTTAGACACACAGCACCAGAAATGAAGGAAACTTTCAGATTAGGTGTCCCTGGGAAAGGAGGCGAGTGGAACCTTTTTACAGCGAGCGGGGGGGGATTAATTTACCTGTTTGTACAAAACTTAAGTTACAACGGTATCTGGATTTCCCCTCCAAGCACTCTAAACTTGCCAGAATGATCTTATTATCTTCTGATACACTTGCTATCAGCTCCTCATGTTGGGTGAAATTCTAACACCTGTCTGGATGGCCCCCTCCCCTCTGCCCTGTGCTCTTGCTTGCAGGCGAGATGCTTGGCAAGGGGCTTTTCACATGGTCTGGAAGCAGGCGGTTTCACACAGAGTGGGGTCCCGTGCTGCGTGTACCTGACCAGTTTTTCATGCTTATCTCACTTCCCTTCCTATAGAGTTACGTATCTTTCAACGAGATATTTAATACCCATCTTCTCATTCTGTGGGGCCTTCTGAAAATCAGGCAGTAAAGACAGACTTATTGCCAAGTCATGGCCAGGGCGTCTTGACGGCATGGCTGCTGGGATGTGGGGTCTGCTGCTCATTCCTTTGTGATTTGATTTTATGCACCAGGCAGATTTTGAACACTGGAAATGGGTCGAGCAGTCTAAAAGCATTTGGGAAAATAAGATGTTAAGCCGTTGTCAGAAGCCTTAAGGGTGCTCACAATCTTGGTGAGCTGACAGAAGGGGGCCCAAAGAGAGGCCACCATTGAGCTGGGCTTTGAGGCATGGATAGGAGTTTGCTGATCCATTGTCTCAGAAAGCGGATAAAAAGCATTTGGGGCAGAGCAGCACTGTGGGAAAGGCCCAGAGAGAGGAGAGGCAAAGCATTGGGGATTGGGTGGAGCAGAGGAGGTTCCAGGGATTGGGAGAGGAGGCTGGCTCAGAAGTTGAATGTTAGGTTGGGGATGAAGCCTTTACCTTACTGGCCAGAGGGATTCTGGGGGGCCAGCCGAGCCTCCCTTACTAAAGAAATTTACAGATCTGATGTTAGTGTCGCATTTGAACTTTTTTCACGTATTTTTGAGGAAAACGAAATAATTTGGTATTTCAAGGAGGACAAAGCAGGAAAATGTATAGGTGGTTTTCCTAATATGAACAACGCTTAGCTTTGCTAGGTAATTTGTATGTGGCTCTCGCAGTTTTGAGAACGAGCATCTGCTCCCCATGGTGCTCATGAGACGGGACAGGACACCCTTCCCTTCCTTCCTATAGAACCCATCTCTCCCTGTTGCCTCTCTGTGTAATTTGGAGGACTGTCCCAAAGGGCCTTCGCTCTGTGGTCTGAAGTTTTGGGGGAAAGCGGGCCATTCTTCCCCAACCCCCAGCCGGGCTCCAAAGCCAGCTTCTCCAACCCGATGTCATGGAAAAACAGATGGCTGCAAGCTTGCAGGCTTAGGGCTGGTGTCCTAACCAGTTCTGGGCGGGGGAGGGGGGAACCCCTCATTCCTTGGGAGGGGCCGGTGAGCAAGCAGAGGAAGCTAGGGGAAGAGGGAACACCATTTGACCCAGCTGGGCAGGCCTAGGGCAACCCTGCATCCTCCTGTCTCAGAATCCTGAGCAGGTGGAGAGAAACGAGGTGTCTGGTTCCTAGTTGCCCGCATTCCCCAAGTGATGGGAGTCCCGTCCAATCACCCACTGTGGAGGAACTCAATTAAATCTGGGAGCCGTCTGTGTCCGCATTTAAAAGTGACTGTAGTTACAGGGACGCCTGGGTGGCTCAGTCTGTGAAGCGTCTGCCTTCGGCTCAGGTCATGATCCCAGGGTCCTGGGATTGAGCCCCGAATCAGGCCCCCTGCTCAGCGGGGAGTCTGCTTCTCCCCGTGCACCTCCCCCTGCTTCTGCCCTCTCTCTGTGTCAAATAAATAAGTAAATAAAATCTTAAAAAAAAAAAAAAGTGACTGTAGTTATCCATCAGGTGTGGCTTAAGGATTGCATTTCCCTTGCGGTGGGGGGTGGAGAGCGGGGGCTCAGGAGAGTCCAGCCAGGGGGCTCCCGGTTAGGGGGCTGCCTGCGTGAGCCGGACGGGCTCTGGACACCAGGCCTTTCTGCTCCTCCTCTGCCCCCCTGGTTCCGTCATGCGAGGTTCTTCTTAGCCTTGTGTTTTCCTCCCGGCCCAGCTGGAAACCCCAGCACAGAACAGACCGTGGCTTTTCTGTGCTCCCCAAGAAAGGGCATTCGCCAGGGAGCATGCGTGCCAGCTTCCCGAGGACTCAGGCTTTTGTTCATTTTGAGCTCTTTGATCAAAGGAGCCACCTCATCTTCCCCAGATGGTGTCTTTCGGCGATGTCAGTTGCGGGGGAGGGGACGGGCACGTCACCTACAGGTGTCTGTCATCTGTGGTTGCTGGATAGGGATTGGGAGAGGAGGCTGGCTCAGAAGTTGAATGTTAGGTTGGGGATGAAGCCTTTACCTTACTGGCCAGAGGGTTTCTGGGGGGCCAGCTGAGCCTCCCTTACTAAAGAAATTTACAGATCTGATGTTCGTGTTGCATTTGAACTTTTTGCATTTCCCCTCCTCTTGGAAGCCTGCCTTCCCAGTAGACTCTAGACGTAGCACAGGGATGGCCCGCGGGTCCTGGGAGCGTGGGGTGTACACTCAGCACCAGCAGACGGCAGACACCCGGCTGTGGGGAAAAGGTGCTCCCGAGCGATTGCAACTGTTGGGGTTCAGCGGCAGGCTTAGGTCTGGAACGTCGGCCCCGCTCCCGTTTAACACGCGAGCGCCATGACGAGGTTCCCAGCTGCTTGCTGCTTGTCAGTTACATCCTGATGGAGATTTGGGGCTGGTTCGCGCCGACTATAAAATCCTGTGGCTTCTCTCTACTCAGTGGAGTGTATTTGAGGGGACCATCCGGAGGAAGCTGGTGTTTGGGATGCCCCTAAGGATCGTGTGCACTGAACACCAGCAACAGGGACGGAGAACTGGGGAGAAGGGTCTCACTTAGCTCCCGGTGTCCCAGTATGGGAACGCCCTGCTGGTCTTGCTCTGGTTCCTTATGGCTACGTCGGTTTTATTAATTTATGGAGCATCTCTTCCGTGCCAGACTCTGGGGCTGCAAAGATCCATTCATTTCACAGATACCTAGGTTGATTGTACCCGCGCTGCCTGGTCCTGTCCTCCTGTGGTTTATATTCTACTAGGGAGATGCACGGTAAATGAAGAGCGAGGAAACTAATAAAATAGAACGCCCCCACTGATAAAAGAGCCGTGAAGAGAAATCAAACAGAACAGAGCATCATCGGAGGTTATCGGGGAGGAGAGGGCTGTCTTAGGCTGTCTTAGGTCTTTTTCGAGAGGTGATGTGGAGTAGAGGCCTGAATGAAGAGAAGGGATCTCTGAGGGCCCTGGGGGTGGGAGTGTGCCCCCAGAGAAGGCATTGTGACCACAGTGAAGAGATCAAAGGAAGTGGGGGGGAGAGGACAGAGGAGAAGCTCTTTAAGTTCTTAATGTATTCTTAGCCTGAAAGGATGCCAGTGGGGGCTCTGTGAACGGGAGGGTGGGATCTGACCTACTTTTTAGAAAAACCCTGACCACTTAGTGGAGACTGGCCGTAGAGCGTTGAGGGGGAAGGCAGGGGTTGAGAGGGCTCAGTAGGCCTTGAAACGTGGAAAAAGGGAGGGATGGTTAAGGCAGAAAAATATTGCAGAGGAAGACCTGTTTGGGTGGTGGGGAATCTCTACTGGGAAGGCAGGCTTCCAAGAGGAGGGGACACCCTAGTAAGGTTTTGATGGATGAATAGGAGTTCGCGTGCAGACCCTGTGGGGACGGGGGACTTCTTGGCAAAAGGAATAAATGTGGAAAGGCAAGGAGGTCTACCTGAAAAGGTGTGGTGGATGCAGGGAAGGATGAGCAGAGGAAAAATGCAAGCAAGGTAGGACAGAATCAGGGGGATTGAGGTCTTTCGTGAGTGACCCTTCACGTCATGACTTCACAGCGAAACTAGCACAGCGTATCTTGCACCTTTTTTTCTTTTTTTTCTGTCTCTCTCAAGTATTTCAACTTGCAAGTGGGATTTACAAGATGCTCCTGAGTAGCATTAAACGGGAATTGCTTTTGCTAGTGATCAGAAAAGATGCCACCCAGGGGGAAACAAAAAAAGGGCAAGTGCTCGAGATCCTCTCAGGATGTGTTCGGGACCCGCGTCCTCTAAGCTGGTTGCTTTTCGCTTGTCTGGATGGAGCCTTTCATTAGGGTAAAGCCTAAAGCCATGTAATTAGAAATTCCACTGCTCAGCTCTTCGGACCTACAACAGAACGGCTCCGTGGATGCTCAGCTGCAGCATTCTTAGAAGCTGAGCAGGGCCGGGCTGCCAGTGCCAAGATGCCAAACCCCGTAATTAAGAGGTGGCTTTGCAGGCACACACCTGTTCTGGATGTGCAATTAGGGCCTGTTGCTCTTCTTACTGGAGCTTGTACCTCGGCACCGACCCCTCGAAGGGGTGGCGGGGGCGTACGTATGGGTACGTATGGGTTTACATCTCCCGGGCGCCCTTGACTCTCTCCGCATCCCCAGCCCCCTTTCCTTTCTTTTCGTTTCTGATCCGAAACCATCTCTTCTCCGTTTTGTTTTCTGAATGCCAAATTTCTGATCATTTCATCTCAAGCCACCTCTTTTGTAATTTTATCAAGAGCCACCCGGGTTTCCTACGCCTTTATCTGCAAACCAAAGAAAGTCTTGCGCCTTTGGCTGTTGGTGGTTTTTCTTACGGTTCAGGAGGGAAGGTGGCAAAGAAGGGGACCAGCTTGGGGGACCCGAGGAGGATGATCCCTGGGAGAGAGCATTTGGTGGTGGGGTTTTTCCCCAGGCTTGCTCATCAGATACTTCCCACTCGGCACTCCTGGTTGATAGCCAGGCTAATTTAATTTCCAGCTGAGAGGCTACTCCCCATATGATGGGTAATCTCAAATAGTTAATGAGCTAGAAGAAGAGGCAGCCTATTGAATTGATTTCTTGGGGCTCAGCTCAGTGGCTTCGCAGTACTAATTTATCAGCCTGTTTGTTTCTAGACTTGAGGCTTGTTCAGCTTGGCATAGCTTCAGAGGTGGATTGAGCTGTGACTTCTGGCTTTCTGGACATTTAGAGCCAGCTCGCTTTTTCCTTTTCGCACCTGATTTATCGAAAGGGGAGAAGGAGAGCAGAGAAGATAACCTTGGGTCAGCTCTTCGGTCTAGGACACCTGTAAAACACACCGAGAAAAATTCTCATTCTTTCCTTCCGTCCAGCCCGGGGTGTCCAGCCTTTTGGGCGCGAAGTGCTGTTGTGGAGTATTGGTCCTAACATTTGGGGCGAGCGCTCTCCTCCCTCAAAATTGAGGGCTCAAGTGCGCAATGGGAACAGTGAAAGAGGAATTAGGGCCATGCTTGGGGGGAGGCTAATCTGATTATTTTTATGTGTGTGATCATTTGTTTCAGAAGGGTCGAGTGAGACATGAACTCAAATAAAAGCATAAGGCAGGAGTGCAGGGAACCAGTAAGAGGTTTAGCTCCCAGTTTCTAAATTAATCTCTCTTTCTCCACACACACACACACACACACACACAAACATTTATTTATTTAGTGTATGTTTATTTCGTTATAATTTATACCCCTTAGAATTCCAAAAATTAACTTGAAACCAACCATTTTGGGACTCCTGGGTGGCGCAGTTGGTTAAGTGTCCGACTCTTGGTTTCAGCTCAGGTCATGATCTCGGGGTCCTGAGATCGATCCCCGAGTCGGGGGTCTATGCTCAGCGTAGAGTCTGCTTGGGTTTCTTTCCCCCTCTCTCTGCCGCCTCCCCACCCCGTGCTCACTCGAGCTCTTGCTCTCTCAAATAAATAAATCTTTAAAAAGAAAATAACCCTTTTTATTTCTTATTATCAGAAAGGGAGGGAAGGTAGGAACCTCTTTAGGAAGGGGGTGGGTGACGTGAGATGGGTCAAGTGGGTCTGGTGGGGTAGTTGCTGTATTTGAGCCTTTTGATCTTGGAGGTTCTTAGACATGTCAAGGACTGGGATGGACATGAGATTCGGAGCCGACCATTCTGAAGTCCGAGTCCCTGCTTTGCCGTTGCCCGGTGTTTGATTAGGGGCAACCCCGTTTGACCACGCCCAGCCTCTCCCTGCCCATTTCAAAGATGGAGCCCGCACCACCAAGATCGTGGATGTCCAGTCCCTTCTCATGAGTAAAATGCTGGGCAGGTCTCAGAATTGACTTCATAATGGTCAACGACCAAGAGCGAACCATCTTCTGATAAAAAGGAAGCCCGTTTCTTCTTTATCAGAGGCAGAGTTATTTTTCTGTTGCACGAACTCCGGGTATTATAGTGATCGGGGTCTTTGTGGCTTTCCAAGGCCATGCGTAGACCCATTATTAAGCCAACTCGTCATGTTGATGCTTACTAAGATATGACATGGTGTCCCATTTGTAGGCAAAACCTCAGGGGGTGAGGGAGGCTCGTGGGGCCTAAGTGCGATGCTGACCTATTACATGGATGGAGAATGCGTGTGTGGGTGCTCCTGATGCACCATCCCAGTCAGATTCTGATGGTAAAGCCGCTGACTGGTCGCTGACACATTGCTGCTGGGCTGTGTCAGGTGTCAGGCTCTTAGAACCTGGGCCCGTGGATGGGCCTCAGGGGTCTGTGAAGCCCCGAAGCTGAGTCCCAAGGTCTGTGTCCCTGTCATGGACGTGCATTTGCTGCCCAGAGGGTCCATCCTTTTCTCAGATTCTCTGTGGTAGTGAGCGAAGGTTGTCACCGTTCCTGTTAGGATATTTCTGTTCTGTTCTGAATAAGGGGTGGACGGTCTCCCTTCAGAGGAAGAGGGTCCCAGGAAAGGGAGTCCTTCCTCGATCAGATACCCTGTTTGTCCCATAAAGAATTCTCTCGGAATTCCAGATCCGTGGGGACCTCTCCAAAAGACAGGTGGGGCACCAGCGTTAGGGCATCTTCATACAAGGCAAATGATTCCATTTCTCAACGTGTTTCCTGGTAGAGGAGCCTGCCTCCAAGTGACAGGTTAATCAGTGCGCCTTTAGCCAGCCGGGGAAAGCTGTCTTTGGAGGGGCTTGAGCTCGATTAATTTCCCAGCCGCGCTAATGGGGCAGCAGAGAGCACATCTCTTGTTTGTTCCCTCCTTTAGGTGGTGTTTGCTCATGGGCTTAGTGCTGTGTGTTCCCAGCCCCCGGGATTTGGAAGTGGATTCATTTGGAAAAGTAGCAGCTTAAAGGCCTTTATTTGGTTTTGTCCGCGAACGGAGCACGTCACTGAGCATTTCAGAGAGAGGCATCCTGCTCCCGGCACCCTGCCTCTGGCTTGCTGCCCACCCGCCCCAGGCTGACCCGTCTGCCCAGAATTGGCCTTTCTGGAACAGAACTCTAGCCAGAACCTGGGGTGATACTTGCCTTCTCCCCAGTTTTTTTTTTTTTTTTAATTTTTTACAGACACAAAAACCTAAATCCTCATTTGTTTATGATAGTTCTTGGAGGAGCACCTACATTTTGCAGCTCACTCCCATCCCGAATACTCTGTGGGAAGCTACAGCTTACCTGGGTGAATTCACAACATGTGTGCCATGCCCTTGACCCCCCTTGCCTATAAAGGGAAGGTGACCCTTGCTGCCACATCTTTCCCCATCTCTGTCCTGTTCCCAGCCTTTCATTTTTCCTTCCTTCAAAATGGCTTTGCATTATCTGCTCTGTGATCTTCCTTCCCACTGCTCCCTTCCCATTCAAATGCACAGAATCTCGGTTCTTCTGTATCTTACTTTTTGGAAACATGTTTAACGGTGGGTTTTTTTTTTTTAATATTTAATTTATTTATTTGACAGAGAGAGACACAGCAAGAGAGGGAACACAAGCAGGGGGAGTGGGAGAGGGAGAAGCAGGCTTCCTGCGGAGCAGGGAGCCCGATGTGGGACTGGATCCCAGGACGCTGGGATCATGACCTGAGCCTAAGGCAGATGTTTAACCGACTGAGCCACTCAGGCGCCTCTCACTCATTATTTCTTTTTAATATTTTATTTGTTTATTTTAGAGAGAGAGAGCGAGAGCGTGCACACGTGCACATGAGTGGGGGGGGCAGAGGGAGAGGGAGAGAGAGAATCTCAAGCAGACTCCATGCTGAGCACGGAGCCCGACATGGGGCTCGATCTCACAACCTGAGATCATGACCCGAGCCGAAACCAGGAGTCAGACGCTCAACCGACTGAGCCACCCAGGCGCCCCTATTTCACTCATTATTAATGAGAGAACCAGGCAGGTGTTACCATTGGTTCACAGGAACCTAAGTTCACTTGGAATAAGGAAATGTCCTTACGAATTTTCCAGGAGGGTGGGAAACTGACCTCTTTTTCCAAGTGGTGGGAAGTGGACAGGGAAATCCACAGAGCCCCCCACCAGAAAGCATTCCTCCACATGCCTGTGGTCAAGAACTATTATCGCATTGTGGTGGTGTTCTTTATGATTCACAGAGTTGCAAAATATTTCAAAGGCATTAAAAACCTAGAGTCAGCGAACCGGACGGAAGTGCTCTACATGATGCAGTTTTCCCTGGGAGACACCTGGTAGTCTTTTTTTTGCTCATTCTAAATTTCTTTACATTTTCTCCTATCGGTCTTCAAGGAGGCTCACAGAGCCCAAATCTGTTTAATTTGTGCTGTTGGGAAGCACGGTCTGCCACGCTCCTAATACCTCTTCGTGCCACTCACCTCCTGCACTTGACATGGCTTTTCATTGCCTCAGATCAAATCCAACGTCTGTCTGGCATTTATTCATTTACCCACTTACCTTCCGTTCATCAAGCAGCCGCTTAGTTCTGCCACTGTGAAAATAAGGCACAGTCCAGTTCTCAGCCCCCTTGAGCACTGTAACAGCAGACAGATAAACGTCATGCTAACTCTGTGCGTGTATTTGCAGAAGGGTGTTGGGAGAGTGGTGGTCATGAGAAGGGAGCAAGGATTGCTAACCCAGAATGGGGGAGGGATGAGTGCCAAAGAAATTTTTTTAGGAGGAGGAGGACTGGGAAGAATATTCCAGAAGGCAGGAAGTCCATGGGGGGGGGTGGTGGCGGCAAGAAACTTCATGACCCATTTGAGGAAGTGCAGGTGCCTGCCCACAGCTGGGGTGATGCAGAGTTGGGGGAGGGGTGAGAAAGGGAGGGTGGGGAACATGGGGTACACTCGGAGAGAGACCGGGCCCTGCCAGGGAGTTAGGACATCATGCTCTGCATCCTGAGAGGCCATGAAGGTTGTTGGCTTTGGCATTTGGAAGGCTGTCTGGGGACGCGCTGGGTGGAGGGCTGGGCAGCATGGATAAGGGGCAGCCAGCCCATTTTCCAATCTTTCTAACCTGATTTTTCACT
The DNA here is from genome assembly GCF_964656455.1 of Halichoerus grypus. NCBI lineage: Eukaryota > Metazoa > Chordata > Mammalia > Carnivora > Phocidae > Halichoerus > Halichoerus grypus. Next base: position 157,597,908 of record NC_135713.1, read on the forward strand.
ATTCCTCCAAAAAGACGTCTTCAGTCCAGGCTAAATGACCCAGTCACTGTCTTAGGTTCCTAAACTTAGCTATCTTTTCTCCTTGACTTCTTCACTTCATCTACCCATGGGAGTAGCTCAAGGAAGCTTCAGCTGTCCCAAAGGACACACCTTCTGGGAGCTGCTTCTCCACATTTCTCACTTTGAGCCAAGCATACGGTATCTGTCGGTAACCTTCCTGTGCGTTGGTAAATTTCTCTCCAAATACACAGTACGCCCCTGGAGGGCAAGAATCCTCCCCACAAATGATACATACCCACCATATCACTGATTCCTTAATCATCCATGATAGATATCTTGCATATCTCTGGGCATTCCAGCTCAAGACCTTCTTTGTGTCTCTAGCCTCCTAGTATAATTGTGTCACTTAATGTCATGGGTGTGATGATAACATAAATGTTGCTCTAGAATTAACTTGGGGCGTCGGGATACTGAGATCATCCCCATCTTCGAATCTGGCCTAAACGGTGCTAATTTATTATTCCAGGTTACTCCCAGTTGTCTCTGCATATTTGCACTGTGGCCTCCACGTCATTTAGCATCAAGCCTTACTGGCTCATTTCCTTCCATTCGTTCTCGTAGAGGTGTTCATGGAGCGCATTATTCTCGAGTGCTTCCTATGCCCCGTGTTTTGCTGTTGGTCTTGTGTCTTCTTTTGAAGATAAAAATCTCGAACATCCACAGCCCAAACAGATACAAACAAAACATGGAGGGCAGTAAGATTCCACCAAACGTTTTGTTCTTAGGAATCGTCATTAGGCTTAGAAATCGTCAGTTAGGCTTAGAAATAGTTACGGGGTTGGTTTTCCGCTCAGGCTAACATGGGCTAAAAGGCTAATCTCCCTGGTAATTCCTAGCAGCTCTGTCACCAACCATTTCATTATTTGATCTGCTTGGTGCTTACAGTTTGGTTCCTTTGTGGGCCTTGTAGGGTCGGGGGAGAGAACGCTTTGTCTAAAGCACAGAATTGCGGGAAATTTTAAGACTCACCAGTCAGGCAGGATCGTCTCCCAGAAAGTTCTCACGGAAGGTAAAAAAAATCACAACGGGACACACTTACGGGAGCGTAGCTTCAGCCTCCAGCACATTCTCTCTCTCCTGTCTTTGGACATGAAACGCACAGGCAAGGCGGACTCTCATCTCTTCCGAATATATTGAGTTTTTATTAAAAAAAAAAAAAAAGATGGTTGACCGTGACAATGAATGGCTGAGAATTTGTGGAGGTTGGACTTTTTCTCCTGCTGAAAATTGACTCTGGTGAACTTCCATTACTTCCCGAGCTGAGATTCCCAAAAAGTGTGGGGTTGGGGGACTTTGGTGGGCGTCCTTGGAATTTCCCTCGGCAATGCCATGCCACTATGTCCTTGAGACACCTTTCCGTCAGCCTCAAGCCCCGGGTCAAACCAACCAGGAAGAAGTAAGTACTGATGACGCTAAGGAGTCTAAGATAAGAATCAGCAGTTTTTTTCTTTGTCAGCAGTTTCTCTAAGTGCATAGACCCCCTTGGATGTTCTCTCTGGGTGGAAAGCACTCCTTTTCTTCTCTAAAATGTTCTTGAGCTATTTAAAGCCTGTGATAAGGGAAGTTTATTTGTACTCCTTTCCCTTTAGTTTAGTTTCACTTAAACTTACGTCTCAGGAATTTTATGGACCTTATTTACTTTATATTGTTTTCAGTTGATCACCATAAACTTGAGTAGAAGGGAAGCGGAGAACAGGATGGAGCCCTCGTCTTGGACGTAAGTCAAGAGTTGACTGGGATTTCTCTGGTCCCAAACCCCTACTGGCTGCTTGGCCAGGAGGCAGGAAAGGAACTGATGACATCAGGTCTTCACATAGATCTGGTTTCGGCCAGTTGGGTTTCTTTACATCAGCCTCAGAGGGACCCCGGCCCCTAAACTGTGGCTGTTTCGCTGCTCCTTGTAAACCTCATTCTCTGCCGCGTTAAAAAAGAGAGAGAAAGAATCCTCCCATGTAGGTTGTGTTCCTATTAAAGACTGCCTCGTTTCCCATTCTTCTTTGGCTTGGATCGTCACATTCATTTAGCAAAATCAACCCAAGAAGGGGCACTCAGTTTTCCTTTCTCTCCAACGTCCTACCGGGGGACTAGGAAGGAAGGTCTGAGTATGAGATCCTTTATAGCGCAAGTGAAGAATTAAAGGAAGCCAAGACTCTTTCAGATACTTGTTTGTTTGTTTGTTTTAGAGATTGTATTTTTAAGTAATCTCTACACTCGGGCTGAGCTCACAACCCCGAGATCAAGAGCTGCAAAGGTCAACCAATCGAGCCAGCCAGGCACCCCTCCAATACTTGTTTTTTTTTACATAAGCTTTTGAATTTGAGAACCAGTTTGGTGTTTCTTTTTCTTTAGCAGTATTTTCCTAGAAATACCCCTAGTATCTAGGGCCATATGCCAAAGGAGATAATACAGAGGAGATATGGGTGGGGTTCATTCCATCTTACCCTTGGGTAGGGTTTTGCTGCTTTTAAGGGGTTACTCACCTGCAAACTACATATGAATTTTTTTAAAAAATTTTTATGAACTAGGCAGGATAAATATTCCCATTTTACAGATGAGGAAAGACAGCTCAGAGATGTTGGGCAAGTTGCCCGAGATCACACAGCCTGACCTTGAACCCTGCTTTTCTTTCTACTCTCCCAGGTACCAGGCTACTTAAGTGGGTGCATAGATTTTGGGCATGTTTAACATTGGCCTCTGTCTGAATTACACCCCAGGGCTTGGTCTATACTGGCGCCCCTCAGATGCAGTTTATGTATATTACGAATCCTCAAGCTATCCGCAGAGGTTCTCCTTCACCCCTGCCGACTGGCCTCAAACCACTGCTGGCTGAAGGAAGAGGTAGAATAGGGGTGGCGTGGGAGAGGGGGATAGCATAGGTCATCTTTTAGAATTTTAGAGCCGAAGAACATCCTGTTAAACCAACCCGTTCACTTGCATATACAGGAAAACCGAGCCCAAAGCTTTGAGTGCCAGTCCAAGGCTTTAGGCTCTTGTCAGGGGCAGGGCGGGGACCAGACCCCAGAGCTTCAGGTACGCCTGTCCTCTGGGCTTTCACGGAAGGCCAGAAAGCCCCCTCCCCTTGCCTGTCGGTTCTCTCCCAGCTTCCCTGTAGGGCTAGTGATTTTCCTCCAATCTCAGATCTCGGCTGACCAGCAGTGCCGAGGGCTTCAAAAGCTCTTGGGTGGAGTCCTGTTTACAAACTTTCGCTGCCCCCGGCTGGTGCTAGGTTGCTGGGTTCCTGCCCCAGGGAAAAGCAGCCTGTTCAGCCCCGGAAGCCGGCGCTGATCGGAGACCAAACCCCGGGTTTCCTGCATTTGGATTCTGATGTCCCACTTTCCTCCTTTCTGGGTCCTCTGCTCTGCGTCCCGCCCCCCCCCCGCCCCATGACAGGGCTGAATTTACTTTCTAAAAAGTCTGCTTCCCAGAAGACTCTTTTTCTTTCTTTCCAATGATCAAAAATTTTTTGTTTGTTTGTTTTTTCTGGGGAAATGGGACACAGATTACTCTGATTCCACAGGATTGGTCCCAGCACACAGTGAGGTCCAATAAACGCGAGCAATGCCCCAGAGAGCTCATCACAAAAAGCTATTAGCTTTTAATTGAAACCCTCCCTCCTCCTCCCACCCCCCGCCCCCCAGCCCCTTCCAGGAACAGGAACTCAGGCCTTTGTGAAGCAGGGTCTATAACAGAGGATTCTGCCAAAATAAAAGGCATCTTGAGTTGACCCAGAGGAGTGAGATGCTCTTTTGCGCCCCACCCCCTTATGGCATTCAGGGGCTTTTCATTTTCTGAGCAGTATTGAAATTCTAGGACAATGGAGGCCAAATCCTTGCAGTGGGGGTTGGGGGCGGAGAAAGGGAGAGGGGAGGGTTGGAAGAGGAGGCGGTCTGGGGAGTCCAGCCTTTGTTGGGTTTTTTTCTTTTCTACCCATTACCTTAAAAAAAAATAAAATAAAAGGAAGGGGGAAAAAGGCCCAGTAAACTTTATAATGAATAATGACATCACTTCCGGCTGCCCCCACTGGTCCAGCTTCAGAGAGGAGAGACACTGAGAACAACAGACAATTTACAATTTCATTTTAAATTATTTTTAAACCCTCCCTAAGGAGTTCTTTGATATGCAAACATCTCCCCCAAATGGAGATAATTATTTATGGAGATGCGGCTCTTTGAAGGGGAGCTCGGAATGGGTGGGCTTTGAGCCTCCCTAGGAAAGGAAGAAGGTTCCAGATAAGGAGGGGGCCCGAGCTGATACACATCTTACTCCCATCCTCTCATCCCGCCTCGCCTCCCCCGGGGAAGCCAGCAGCTTTAAAGAAGAAACTTCCCAGAGTGACAACCCACGGTTCGAGTTACTCAGGCTTCTCCAGCAATGTCCACCGTCAGGGTTTCCAGAAGCTCCTTCCTGGTCCCCGGGTGCCTGGTCTCTCTGTAGGAGAGGAAAGGGGAGGGATAGGCTGCCGTTCCTGTGTGTTTGACCCCCGGAGATGCACTGTGATTTATAGGGTCACGAGGTAGAAAGACATCGGGGAGGTTTTTGGGGTGCCGGATATTTAGGGTTGGTAGACAGGCCTTCAGAGAAGGTAAGAGGAGCTTCGCCCCACTTGTTACCACACAGACGCCTGTGATTAGGGCCGTGATGACCTGGCGGCGTCCTCTTTTCTCTTGCCCCTGGGTTTTCTCTTGCAAATGCTTTAACACTTTGGCCTGGGGTACCGAGTGCCCCCTGAAACCTCGGGGAGACACCCACTCCCCACCACTTGCCAGAGACTTTCACTTCCAGGACTGTCTGGCAGCTTTGAAGCTTGCTCACCGCTCCCCACACCCCCAGCTGCCCATCCTGCCCCTTCAAGTTGGCCTCCCTGTGATGGGGAAACTGAGGCACTCAGCTTGTGCTGAGCCTCCATTTTCCTTCTCGCTGGTCTGGCTTCCTCACTCTGAGACCAGTTTTAGATTTCATGGCGAAATTGAGGGGAAGGTGCTGAGATTGCCCACAGACCCCTGCCCCCCCAAGTGCAAGTGTACCTACCATCCTCATTAGCCACCAAAGAGGGACATTTGTTGCAACTGATGAACCCATCATTATGGTTTCATGTAGACAATTTTCGCTGCCCTAAAAACCCTCCTTGCTCCCCCGTCTATTCATCTCTCCTCTCCCCTGATCTCTGCGGATCCCAGTGTCTCTGAGTTTTAGCTGATGCTTGTGGGTTTATCAGGTGGTATTCTACCTCCTTTTTACCTTTTGAAGGCGATGTCCTTGTTTCCTAGGCAGATTTGGGACTGTGCACGACTACGAATGAAGTGGTTTGTTTTTATTTTATTTTTGTGTGGTGTAGGGGACATACCCTTTCTAGAATTCTTGATTCTCCTGTGTGTAAAGATTGTTCTGTTTGTTTTGCTTTTGTGTGTTGAATTCTCAGAGGCTGGGCTCGGGCTTCTTCGAGGAAAAGCTAAAGTCAGATTCCTGGCCTGTGCAGACCCGGGACGGTTGGTCATCAGAGGAGTTTATCTGAATGAGCAGAGCATGGCCGCCTCCTTGGCTGAGCTCACTTTCCAGACCGGAAGCTGAGGCCCAGAAAGTCAAGGGTATGGCTGCGGGGGACCATGCCAGTTAGGAGCAGAACCAGAACCAGAACAGAGACCTTCATGGAAACAACTTTTTTCTTCCTTAAAGCAACAGTGTATCTGTTATGTCCAAATAACTGAGTCCCTATTAACCATTTTCTGATTTCATTCAGTGTTTTCCTCAAACCAGTATCAGAACAAGGATTTGGGCATCCTTGTGGCCTTTTGTAAGAGGGCTTGTCCTGTGGATTTAGCTTGCCCCAAGGTCATTGTTGGAAAGGGGCCGCTCAAGGACAGATTTGGGAGTGGTTGGCGGTTACCCGATGCTGGGCATCTGTCAGAATGCACGGAGCTGGACACCAAGGGTGATTATTTATTATATGCAAGTTAAAAAGAAATTTTTAAAAAGAAGGGGAAAAAAAGTCTTTGTCAGAGTTCAGAAGACGTGGGGGTATTTCTGCAACCAAGCAAGGACGTCCTCGTCATCCTCCCGGTGGGGGAGGAGAAAAGGGGCAGGCCGAATGTTCTCGGCTCTCCCCGGTTTCCTGGTTTTCTTGGATCTGAGTGGGAGCCGGGCCCTCCCCAGCACACTGGCTTACAGCTTTGTCTCCTCTCTCAAATGCAATTCACTCGCATCTGCTGTGCATAAACGTCTCCCGGCATCTGCTGGGCCGTACTGAGGTTACACCCATTTCAATAATCTGCCTTTTTATTGTGTCATTTGCCAGTTCAAACAAGAAGTTCAGTGGCGGGACCACGGGAGCAGGGGTGTCGGCCGAGGAGAGAAAGAAACAGGGCAGGCAAATGAGGGCCACATTGGCTGCTGGAGAACATCAGCATTCTGGGGCTTTTTAGGATTTCTCTGGCTCAGGAGAATGTCCTGCTCATCAAGTCCTGAAGGTTTGTTTTTTTTTAAAGCAGGGACACAGGACAGCCAGGCCGGGACCTGGGGGTGTTCATTTGTGAACTCTGTGCTTCTCCAAAGCCCTGTGACCACGACCGCCAGCCCCCAGGGGGAAGGTGATGCTGCACGTGGTGGGCTTACCTTCTCCGATGTCTGGTAAGGTGCAGGCAGGGAGGTTAGCTCTGCGTCCATCCGGGAGCTGGAGATTCTAAATCCTCAGACCTGCTTCTGGCCCATCACTCTCCTCACCCACCCTGCCTTACAACGAGACAAGCCGGAACGGGCCCGGCGGTCATTTTTGACATGAATTAATCTTGGTTTCATGGGTTTTTTGGTTTTTTGGGGTTTCGTTGTTCTTGGTTTTTTTGTTTTGTTTTGTTTTGTTTTTGAGAAAATTTTGGTTCATTTGGAGCCACGGACTTTGGCAAAAGCGTCAGTCTGATCATCCAGTTACCTGTGCTGTTCTTCCACTGTTTGTTTTCCTGTCTTCTGTTTACGTTGATGCTATCTAAGTTTTGCTGATGATGATCTGGGCTTGTCTTTCTTCGGGTTCCTTCAGTTTGCCTCATTTTGTTCCACGGGCAGCCTGATCTGTGTTTGGTAACTAACTCTGTGTGTGCGTGTGTGTGTATTTCTGTGTGCACACACGTGTTTAGTGGGCAGCAAACATCTTTCCTTCTCTCTGCATTAAACTGGACCGTATTTTATGTGTTGTGATGGCTGTGTTCTCTGCAGCGTGTAAGCTGTCAGGGGGAACCCTCACTTACCCTGGGACCTGGTCTGTTTTCAATGGAAGGGAGTAGGACCTCGAGACTTCACTTTAAGCCTTTGACACAAATAAGTCTTGGATTCTCGGAAGAACTTCCATTTGGTTCCCAGTATTGTTTTGTGGAAGAAAATGGTTTTTGACCATGGGGCCCTCTCTTACCCGCACAGTGTCTCCTCTGAGATACACACGGTCATCAGCAGAAGAAATGACAGGTGCGTGACAGGTCCCGCTGAATAATGATTTCCGATCTTGGCTGCACATGAAAACCATCTAAACGATTGACGAGTTGGGGCCCCACGCACTGAGGGCCTGATTCCGGGGGGGTGGTTCTGCGATAGGCGCAGGCATTGGGTTCAGAGCATTCTAGATGAGCCTCATATGCCACCAGGATGAAAGCAGCCGCCCCAGGATGTGGCACGCGGCTTTCTTGTGAATATCTGCAAACAAGTTGAAAGCCTGCGATAGCCCTCCAGACCCATCCGGGTCTCAGGTTTTGATGGGGTGACACCCCTGCATTACCCGCTTAGGTTTCAGTGCAGAAGAGGGATCCTTTCTGCTTTCTGTCATGGGTGATCCTGTCTGGTCAGGTTCTCGGAGGCTTGTTCTGAGGGCAGTTCTCATGGGTGTGAGCCTATGTCTTCCTGAGACTTGCCTCTCCAGCCTAGCCCCATTGGCATCGCAAGCACCCGATGGTGACATGTGCCACGAGGTGTGGAAGAGGTGCCCCTTCCTGCCCACCTGATGAAGAGGGAAGGAGGGGACCAGGGTTCGGGGCCACTGTTCCCACCATCGCTCAGATTCCGGGCCCCATTTAATGCAGCTAACTGCCGGAGAATGTGAACCTAAGAGGTCTATTGTTTTGAAATCTGACTCATATTTGAACTACTATGATCGTAGTCATCTGATTCTAGCACTGAAATGCCTATGATTAAGATCCTAATCTATGAGAGAGAAAAAAAAATACAGGTGTCTGTTTAAAGAGAGGACAGGTGTGTGTGCCTCTGGGAGCTCTTCATTGGAAGGGGCCATGACGAGAGGAAGGAGAGGCCTCAGGGGGCTGAGTCTCTGTCCCAACTGTCCATCTGCCGGCCGGCGACCTGCTTCCACGCGAGCCACCTCTCCCCTTCGGCCTGTTTCTTCATTAGTCAATGGGGGATTTGCAAGACCTACCTCAAAGGCTCGTTGTATGGATTAAATCAGATAATGTGTGCAGAAGTTTCTCTGCAAGCTCCCAAGCACCATGTAATTATTAGCTGTGACTATCAGTTTGAGAAACTGGCTTTCATAATGAGCGGCTCAATTAAGCTGCCACCTCCCTGCTGGCTGGGGAAGCCAGCCTCGGGCTGCAGGGAGGGGCACGCAGGGCCCACGCACGAGGGGTCTTGCCCTTGGCCATGTCCTGATCCTTTTTTCTTGGAACCACTTGTGCCCAGTGAGGTTTTGAGTGTTGGGGCAGGACACCGCTCTGGTAAAGGGGCCCAGGAAGAGAATGGGAAAGACTTTTTGTTCCAGGGCCTGGGGGTCAAGGGAGCAGAGCAGCCGAAGGGGGAAAAGGGGACTTGCCTGTAAGCTGCCAAAGGGTTCGGTGCCGGGGACTCTCCACACAGTTGCCAAGCCGTGTTCCCCACCGAGTGGACCCACAGGGGTATGCTGGGGAGCTGTTGGCTCTGAGCCCAGTGCCCGCCATGAAGAGCCCCTGGAGGCCAGCGGAGGAGGCTCAGGGGGCATTGGGGGAAATGATGGAGAAACCCAGTTGTGCATCTCACCCGTCCGCCACTCAGAGCAAGCAAGCAAGCACGCCGAGGGGACAGCAGCCCAGAGCCTCCCGCGGGCAAGGGCTGAGCAGTCTCCATCTCTCAGCGCGAGTCCCCTGCCTATCATTTGCACAAAGAAAGACCTGGGGCCCCTTGAGTGCTCTCTGACACACATGAGTGCAAATTCCAGACCATTCTAGGGAGAGGGCTCCCTTGGAACTGGTATCCAGAATGGCTTGGGTGCCCCGGGGGCTGTCAGGCTCGGGAAATATGTCCACAGTTCAGGGAATTGGACTAGAGGACAGTGAGGCTCTCCCATTTCCTTTTTTACCAGTTTTCTTCCTTGTTTTCTTACTCCCGGTGGATCGTGCTCCCTCATGTCCTTTCCTGGGTGCAGTGAACAGAAGATGATTGATACCATTTTCTTGACACCAGCTAGCTACCAGGCTCTGTACCAATGCTGGCTGGACAGTCCTCTCAGAACCTTAGAGTGGTGGACATCATCATTTTCCCCATGGTTCAGAGGAGCAAACTGAGGTACGGGCGGGTAAGGGGACCTCTCCAGGGTCACACGCAATCAGTCAGTGGGGATGCCACGTCGAACCCAGCAGCCTGACTTCAAAGCCCATGCTGGGTCAGACAGACTCTCTGAGGATAGACCCTGCACCTACCCCCTTGTAGTACAAGAGCTGCGGAGAACTTGGGGGGTTGGATTTCTTCTAGTCGTGGTGGTAGCACTCTGATTCTGAATATTCAATTCCTGTAGACTGTGGTGGCAGATGGCTTAACGTGGGGAAAAAACCTTGGGACTTTATCAGACTCGCCCTGCTTTTGGGTGAAACGCGAAATCGGTTGAGAGCCAGGAACTCTGTTTAATCCTCACTCACATTAGCCCGATGAGACTGCTCCGTTCACCTAAGTGGTTAATGGGCAAAGTGGGTCAATCCAGCTTTAGCGTAAGCCGGGGATGGCTCTGGCACTGCGAGGCCGTCTTCCTTAAGGGAAAAACCTTCTTCCTCTAACTTGCTGGGAAGAGGGAGCTCCCCCGGTGTGGGGCCCCTTTCTGGCTCGTGCGATAGAACTTCGGATCATCATCTCCATAAACGTGCTCAGGAGAAGAGTTGTGGTCTCAGTAGATTAGGGGTGGCTTGAAGCTGGAAGTTTCAGATGTCCTACCGAGAGGTAAATATTCGGTCAGAAATGATGTGGAAATTGTCTTTTTTTTTTTTTTTAATTCCTGGGCCCATAGAGGAAGCAGTCAGAAACTGCTAAATCCCATAGTTAGTGGAAGATTGTGCATCCGTGACCAAAACTTAGTCTCCAGTTAGTTAACACATCCCTTTCCTTTTAGTGTGCACACCCAGTGCCCAACTTTGTCCTACCAGGTGCTGTAAACTGCGGATTGAACACCATAATGCTGATAACCATCATCGTGGTAGCAAAGCTAGTAAATATCAGTTACAGACCACGTGTCCGGCATGTTCTGATCATAGTATGATCCTTGTTTTACTCCTCATTCAACTTCCATGATGGAGGTACCATCACTTTCGCTTTTACAGAGGAGGAAGAGAAGCCCAGAGAGGTTAAGAAAGGTATTCAAAGTCACACAGCTTCTGTGCGGCAAAGCTGGGATTTGAACCCAGGTGGTTTGATGTCTGAGGCCTCTTCCCTTATCTGTTAGCTTTACGCATAACCGCTGAATGAAGCAGGTGGACGCTCTTCCCGTTTCGCATGGTAGAATGCTCAAGTTCAAGAGAGCAAATAAGGAACAACCTTCCACCATCCGATTGTGTTGCTGTCCGCGCTCACTCACGGCTTTCTGGCGTGGGGATCATGGCCCGCGTTTCCTGTCAGTCCTAACGGTATTGTCTGCATACTTCGGCTTAGATGAATGCAATGATCGAGATCATACAAGTCTTTTTTTTTTTTTTTAATGGAGTCTAAAGTATTTTTGGAAGCTTCTAGAGTTGGGTCTTGGGGATTTCCTCTTGGCAGGTTTGTATCAGTTTATGCTTCCATCTGATTTCACCTGGTTTTGGTGACCTTCGGGTGTGCTTTTCGCAGTAAAGGCATTTTGTCGGCGGTCACTGTGTTGAAGCCTGGGGGTGGGGGGGGACATCTTCCTTCCCGTTCCCAGCGCATGTGGGCCCAGGCTTGGTGAACGCGTGGAGTCAGGCTGGTGAGGACTCCTGGGCAGCAAAATCTCAGAGCCCGACGTGCTGCTGTTAGGAAGGGCACATAGCCAGAGGTCAAGGACCTTTGTGTTCTGACATCATATGTTTAGGGCAGTTTAAACACTGGATACCGGGAAAAATAAGGGAGAGGTGGCCCCCGCGAGGGGATTTAGAGAAACTCCTATTTCACTGTTTCTACCTTGGAGGAAGGTGCCTTCCTATTGCACATAGAGAGTATCTGGCCTCCAAGCTTCAGATGGGACGTTAATGCGCCTTTCAGCTCTGAAATTCCTTTTACATGTTTTCACGTCTCTATCACCGTTCCCCGTAATAAGAGGGAGCGAGGATGAGCAGTGTTGGCGTTGACACGTGTGGCCAAAGAGGTGTCAGCTTCTGAGCTGACTTCGCTCTGCTTGCTTTCCTCAGGGACCTGATGCCGAGGACCCTGGAGGGGCAGATCACCATGGAGAAGACACCCAGTTACTTCGTCACCCGCGAAGCACCCGCGCGCATCTCGGCCATGTCCAAGGACACCAAGCTCATCGTGGTGGTGCGGGACCCGGTGACCCGAGCCATCTCGGACTACACGCAGACGCTGTCCAAGCGGCCCGACATCCCCACCTTCGAGAGCTTGACGTTCAAGAACCGCACGACGGGCCTCATCGACACGTCGTGGAGCGCCATCCAGATCGGCATCTACGCCAAGCACCTGGAGCACTGGCTGCATCACTTCCCCATCGGCCAGATGCTCTTCGTGAGCGGGGAGCGGCTCATCAGCGACCCGGCCGGCGAGCTGGGCCGCGTGCAGGACTTCCTGGGCCTCAAGAGGATCATCACCGACAAGCACTTCTACTTCAACAAGACCAAGGGCTTCCCCTGCCTGAAGAAGGCCGAGGGCAGCAGCAAGCCCCACTGCCTGGGCAAGACCAAGGGCAGGACCCACCCCGAGATCGACCGCGAGGTGGTGCGCAGGCTGCGCGAGTTCTATCGGCCGTTCAACTTGAAGTTCTACCAGATGACCGGCCAGGACTTCGGCTGGGATTGATCGACCCCGGGGCCGTGTGACTTACCACTCGGCTTATGTATCGAGAGAGGTTATATGTATGTAAAATGTACAGAAATCTATTTTATAATAATTTATTTTTAATTCATAAGCAATTAACTCACTCAGCTGCCTAGCCACACTCTTTAGAGAGTTAGTCTCATAATCTGTTAACATTCCAAAGTGTTTAATCTTTTCTTTTTCTCACGATTGATGGTGCTTCCATTCCCCCCCTCCCCGCCCCTACCCATTCTATTTAAAAAGAAGAAAAGCACAACTTGAGATTTTTGTTGTTACGGGTACGCAGCCTTCAGTCGCTGTCTGAGTTCACTTGCCATCTCCCTGTGTCTTGGGTCTTGTAGTCCAGCTGCCGTTCCTCCCTCCCTGCCCTCGTACCTCGTAGGAGCACCCAGCTGCCCCAGCAGCTCGGCTCCCTCAAGGTCATGTCTCATGTAGCAGCCTCCTGCCCGTGTGTCGACATTTCGAAGGACGTAGAGGCCAGACCACAGCGCTAGGCTTTCCGCCCCGAGTCTACTCAGCTCGCGGGGGAGTCACTACCTTTGTAGGGACACGCGCCTCTTCTCTGGAGTCTGCGTCCCAGGGTCCGTTTACTTCAGCTTATGATTTTGAGAGAGAGCCCTGCGTCCTCTTCTGCCCCGGTCCCTGGTTCTTGAAGCCGCTTGAAGCGTATGCAGATGTTATAGCCCCTCTTTCCCAGGTCACGTGTGTGAGATGCTTGGGTGCTGCTTTAGAACTAAAGACGACCTCTCCTTTGCACGAGTGCACCATGCTCGGTCCTCCAGGCAGACAGTTCTGCTCTGACACACCAAAGAATCCCCTAGGCTAGCAGAACCATCGGCACAAACCCGCGGGTGCCGGGTGTCCAGACCCAGAGGGCTCAGGTGCATCCCACGCCCTCAGAGCCCCCCAAGGTGTTGCTGGGTGCCGAGCCAGCCCATGTGGGGCACATCCCAGTGGTAGGCGGACCACCTCAGTGGGGAGAAAAGCCAAAATAGCACCAGAAGGACAGGCGGCCTGGCAGAAGAAGCAAGTTCCTGGCCCCCTGCTTGATGTCTGGAACTCGCCTCCTTGGAATTCCTAGCTCATCACAGACTGACTAACAGAGTCTGTCGCCAACAGCCAGACAGCGAGCAGCAGGAGTGGCTCTTGCACAGACAGGCTGGGGGAAGAAAGTTGTTGACTGGCGGCCGCCGAACCTAACAATTACGAAGATGTCCCTTGTTTGAGCTAGGTCCCAGGAGAAGGGTCTCCAGTATTGTCGCTGCTGATGCAGAATGCTCTCCCCTCCATCCCTCTCTGTTGAGAGAGCAGTTGGAGATTATTTTTGACGGCCAGCTTGTGGCATTCGGGGTCACCATATAGCAATATCACAGAATGAACATGTTCACTGTATCCTGTTTTCTAAACCAGAATGCTTCTACCATAGAAGAATTTTCATTTGAGTTATAGTTGCACCAAGGCTTATGTGGGAAGACGCACACATTGTCCAAATGGTTGGGGTGTGATATTTACAAAGACAATTTTTATTTTGAGTTATAGTTGCACCAAGTCTTATATGGGAAGACACATACATTGGCCAGATGGTTGGGGTGTGATATTTACAAAGACAAGAATTTTTATTTGAGTTATAAAGTTGCACCAAGGCTTATGTGGGAAGACACACACATTGTCCAAATGGTTGGGGTGTGATATTTACAAAGACAATTTTCATTTGAGTTATAGTTGCACCAAGGCTTATGTGGGAAGAAATACACATTGTCCAAATGGTCGGGGTGTGATATTTACGAAGACAAGAATTTTCATTTGAGTTATAGTTGCACCAAGGCTTATATGAGAAGAGACACACATTGTCCAAATAGTTGGGGTGTGATATTTATGAAGACAAGAATTTTCATTTGAGTTATAGTTGCACCAAGGCTTATGTGGGAAGACATACACATTGTCCAAATCGTTGGGGTGTGATATTTACGAAGACACTCTTGTACGTTGGATGGGATAGAACTTGCCCCGTTGAGCAAGAAAATTTGTATGAAAAGAGAGAGAAATAATTCATCTTTCAAAACTGATCACGATGTCACCGGTCCTTGAGTGATGTCGTTTGGTAATTGGTTTGTATTCGCCCACAAGTTTGAGCCCAGGAATAGCTTGCTCACACTGAGCAGCAAAACAATCAGGATCATCGTGTAGGTTCTGGGCAGGAGGATGGGCACTGGGGCTCCGTGCATTATTCCCCAGATGCTCTGTTCATTTCAGAGCTTAATGACTGCCTCTACCAAGTAGTACAGAAGCTGCCTTTAGGGGAATACCATAATCCTAGCACGGTTCTCCCTTCTTGCTGCTTGGGCGTCCAGACATCTGCATAAGGGTGCTCTAAGGGGTTGTACGTTTTTGCGGTCAGAAAGCTCATTTGTAATAAAACGGAGAATGCCTCTTTCCAGTTACAACGTAACATCGCTTAAAGTAAAAGCCAGGATCCACGACCTCCACGGAACCCTGCGCCGACCACTTTCTGGCCACTTTTCGTGCCGTGATATGGCTCGTGATGTAGAATTGCAGAAAAAGCGCAGTGAAGGGTGTGCGACAAGGCAGTAGGAAAACATGCGTGCGTTTTTCCTTCCCTTCGGGTCCCTGTTGTCTTTCTAAGCTGGACAGTTTTGATTAAGTTGTTTATCCCCTGCCTTACAACTGAAACAGGAAATCTCCAGATAGAAGGAGGGTCACTGAGTCATGAACACTGGAGTCAAGATTCTATTCTGGGTCAAATCCTCGAATCCAAACAGATGTTGATAATTGGCAAGGACAGACTAGAGTACGTTTTCCTGTAGAAGATAAATAAATGAAAACTTCCATGCATCTCTTCATAGGGGTCTGATAGCTTACAGTTCCCGACCCCCGCAGAAGGGGCATCTGCCCCACGGTTACACCCCGTCATGTGATAGTTATTATTGAGCCGGGGCGCATATGTCCTCCCGCAGAAGTTAAGCAACACGTACAATTCAGCCTTGAGTTTCTTCCTGTTCTAGCAATCTCCAAGGCCACCAGCTCAAGTTCTTAGCTGCTAGAAGACAAACACCGGTTTGTGTTTTGGCACTTTGTCCCTATGCACGCTTTGGGTTTTTTCCAGTTTACAGGGAAAACTGATAATTCACTGGGGGTACTTTATTCCTCTCCGTTTCATTTGCTTGTTAAAAAGATTAACAAACAAAAAAAAGAAATTGGAGGTTTTTATTGTCCCTGTCTACCCCATGCTTGCTTTGAGGTGTTTGGTAACTTGGGAGGTGGTACCTGGAAAGGTATTTAGGTATAGTGACTGCATAATAAATACTTGGATGACGGAGGAAGAGACATTGTCTTTTTCACAGGATTCTCTTTGGAAGTCATTTTGAGTGACAGATACATTTTAGGCCTTTGGAGAAACAGTTTCAGATCCTGCCAGGATATTTACATAAGAAAGGAAAATGGAAGGTTCCAGTAGACTAGAAATACTTAGCATGTATCTCAAACGCTGACACAGACGTCCGTGTCATTTTTCTTTTTCAGTTTCTCAAGAAGGATGGTCAATTAAACTGAAAGGTGTGGTTAGATGTTTTTTTTTCACTTTTGTAACATTAATTTATGACTGAGTTCATTCAGCCCAGTAATCTGAAATACGGTGCAAATTCTAGCCGTGTGTCTTCTATAACCTGGATGTTAGAATAGCCAATATGTACAAAAAGAATTAAAACAAGTATTTTGTCCTATGTATAACACAAATTAATTTTACACAGAGAAAGATGTTTCTAGGAAAAAGAAATTCTGGTAATTCATACTATTTCTTTGTATGAACAAATAAAATCTATTTTACCAACTTGTGGGTGCTCTTCTGTTTTGTTGTGTGTTGCGGATGGACAAGGGGTGCTGTCTGAGTCTAACTGATCACATGCCTGTGTGCACACAGGCAGTCATTCTGAGGAGGGCAGGCTGATCTTGCAGATTTCAAAATGTAACTAACCTGCAGATATTCAGGGCAATTTTTTGTAAAGGACTCTGAAGGCTATGAGATCAGTGGGAAGGCCCCTACCCCCTTGGAGGACCGTGCAAAGAACTTCCAAGAACACCAAGGTCACCATATCCTGCAGGCTTTCCGTGCCTCAGGCTCTAGCCTGGCTGGTGGCGGGAGCTGCCCTGTGCGGGGTGTACAAGTATGACCAAGCAGAGCATTGATAGCTGGGCTATTTGGATAATGGTAACATTCTCATCTCACATAAACAGTTGTATGGAGACTCTTATCCTTGAGACATAGTTGAAAAGTGTTTAGACAAGACGATGTTTCCATGTCTATAGCCCACAGCAAGAGATCTTCTGTTTCTTTTGATGGGACACACTCTCTGTACGATGATTATTTACTCTTTTAAGATTTATTTATTTGACAGAGAGTGCACGAGTGGGGAGGAGAGGGACACGGGGAGGGAGAAGCAGGCTCCCAGACTAGATCCCAGGACCTTGGGATCATGACCTGCACCGAAGGCAGACGTTTAATCGACTGAGCCACCCAGGCACCCTGATTATTTACTATCATAAACATTTGATTCATTCTTGAGTTTTCCTTAATTTTTGTTTTCAATTTTCCGTTGAGATTTATTTTAATTTGGTATATCTTTGGTTGAGGTTTAGAGTAGCTGACACCAAATTGATCGATTAAGGCTCAAACCCGAGAGTTCCGACTTCATATTTTTGAAACCACTCCATTGAGGTATGATTGGCTTACAAAAAGTTTGCATGTTTAATGTATATAACCCAATGAGTTTCATGGTAAGAGTTCACTCATAAAATCATCAGCACTCTCAGTGCCATAAATATATCCACCTGTTCCAAAAATTTCCTCCTGCCATCTTATTTTTTTTGTGACAAGAACATTTCACCTAAGATCCACCCTCTCAGCAAACTTAAGTATTTAGTGTTGGTAACTCTAGGCACTAGGGTATACATTGTCCCTGGGACTTAATTCATCCTGTATAACTAGAACTTTGATTTTGCTTAATTTAAAAAGGGCATCTATTACAATCTTAGGTGAAAAGCCATTATTTCTTGCCATAAAGAGGAGGTAATCAAAAAAAGTAAGTACAATGAAAATAAATCCTTGCTAGTAATTTCTAGCTAGATGTAACTCAAGCCAGGTTTGCCGTAGGCTCTCACCCACTGCTCCTGGCGATGGTCACTCCTGGCAAAGACTAGCACTTAGCAAATTACCATCTTGCCTTGAAGGGTGGAGAAGAATCGAAGAGGGTATGAGTTACCCAGTGCTACTTGGTGTTGAGTCCATGAATGCCTAAAATGGGAGCACCCCCCCCCAAATCCTCTCCGGTGGTACTCTGGGTTTTCTCGCATTTTGGAAAACACTGTGATTCACACCAAGAAAACATCTTGCACAGAGGCCCAGAGTTGGAAGTCAGCCTAGTATTCTGGGAAGGCCGTGAAAAAAACACCCCACCCAAGCGAAGGACTCTAGCGGGTCAGGGGGGAAACAAATCATTAACATTTGGTTTTCAACAGCCAGCATCCTTATGGAGAACAGTTCCCTCAAACCTAGGTATATGCCACTATCTGAAGTGTGTGTGAGCCTTGAATGTCGACCTGACTTTATATCCATCCCACTGATTTTCTGCTTTTTCTACAGAAAGGTAATAAAATGGACCTAAAATCTACTCATTAACCAGAGAGCAGTTTAGAGCAGTTGTTCTCAAGTTTGGGCAAATAACTGCACGATGCCACTTACATCTGTGGAATCTAAAAGAGACAAATTCAGAGAAACAAGAGTAGAGTGGTGGTTACCGGGGGTTGGGGTGGGGGGAGAAATGGAGAAATACTGGTCAAAGGGAACAAACTTCCAGTTATAAGATTAACACGTTTGGGGATGTAATGTTCAGCACAGTGATTATAACGGATAATACTGTATCTCATATACTTCAATGGTGCGTTGAGAGTAGGTCTTAAATGTTCTCACCACAAAGAAGAAATGACAGTTACACGGCTCTGCTGGGAATCAGTTTGAGATCTATAGATGTATCAAATCAACGTGTTGCATAACTTAAACTTACACGATGTTATTTGTTGATTATATCTCAATAAAGCTGGAAGACATTTCAAAATAATATAATGTAACCCCAAAACGCTCCCCCAGTGATTCTAACATATAGCTAAACTTGAAAGCCATGGTTTTCAAAGTGTGGTTTCTGGACCACATCAGCATCCCCTGGGAACCTGATAGGCATGCCAATTCTCAGGCCCCCGAATTGGACCTACTGAATGGGAAATGCAGGATTTAACAAGCTCTCCAGCTGATTCTGATTCATGCAAAAATCTGAGCATCACCGCATTAGAGCGTAGACTTCGTATCATTTCCTATCATTTTGAAACCAGAGACCCTTGGATCTCTAATCAAGCACATTGTCTTCTGTACCAGACTTTTCACCAACCAAGGCAATTCCTAAGCAGAGTCACCCCTTGTAACTCTGGGTCTCCTTTCACAAAGTAGCTCTCTCTGCATTTCAAATAGTGGCCGCGGCTGCCTGGCTTCCCTCACTCTGCTGGGTCCTGTTTTTCTCAGGCAGCCCCCATGCTGTCCTCTCGAACATATTCCCGAGAGTGGAATGATAGGTTGATATAGGAGAGCTAACATCCTTTAAATCTGCCCCCATTTCGCCTTACCTTCTAGATTCAATCTTCAGCAGTATACTCCCAGCATTTCCTCTCCGATTGTCATGATTCCCTCTTATCCTTCACATTTGACTCCCAAAAGCCCAGTGACTTAAGGCTAGAGCTTCCATCTGGCCATCATGTTCCCAGTCATAACGAGTGGATCTAAACCTCCAGGTCCTAATAATAGCATCCAGTTTCATTTTTCTGTTCTCACCCATTTTCATGATGACGAAGTGTGAAAGATGATAGAGCAGCCTCGTGGGGCAAAGTTGGCTGTGGCGACGTATCTGCGGGCTCAAAGCCTGCACTCCTCATTTGCGAGCTTCGCTCCGTGCAACGATCTCGTTTTTGTGTGTGAACTAATGGGGACTTAAGGACCCCAGTGCAGTTTCCTAAAAGCCACGGAAGACCCTCTCTACTGCCCCTAGAACTGCGTGAGGGGATTAGAGGCTCCTTCACATCTCCCTTGTCAGCCCCCAGTACCTCCCGATCTTGCATCCCCCCACCGCTGCATAGAAGCTGTTATAATTCCTCTGCAGAATCCTGACCTCAAAATACCTAGGCTCCGCATGCTTTCTCTTTCCATATATCTAGCAAGAGAAGACTGATAATAGAGGACACCAAGACTCCGTTGGAAGAGTAAACAACAGAAGGTCTCCGGAGCTCCTTGAGAAGGGGAGGCGTCTGAAGGGAGGGATGCTCAGAGACCTTTATTTTGGATATGATATTCCATACGAATGGGAGCAAGAAGAGGCCGGAGTCAGAGATCGGCTCGTTCATTCAATAAATATTTATGGAGTGCTTACTGCTGCTAGGGACACAACCCTAAACATGCCACGCTTCCTGATTCAAGGAATTCACATTCCAGGGAGGAGTTGAAGGATGTGTACGGATACAACCAGAATACAATATGACAAGGGCCACGACGAAGTGCTGGGGGAAATCAGGACAGGAGTTCCTAATCTGATCTGGGGCGGCGGAGAGGGAGGGTGTTACCTACACACCTGGCAGGATGTAGCCAAGTGATGGTTGGAGGGCGATATGGAGGCAGAGGGCAAAGAGAGCCGTGAATAAATACAGCCAGTTGGCAACTGCTGGCCAGATCCCACTGGCTTGGGAGCACTCAAGTCAGAACAGTTGGAGTCATCCTTGGCATCTCTTTCTTTCACATTCCTCACATCCGATCCATCACTAAGTCCTGCCACGGCAACTATCAGAAAGCCTCCCAAGTCTCTTCACTTCTTCCTGTCTTCTGTGACCCCGCCCCTGGCACCAGCTACCCTCCCGTCTCACTGGGCTACTGTGGTCACCTCGTACCTGGCTTCCCACACACCTCCCCTGCTCCATCTGGTCTGTTCTGCTCACAACGCTTTGGGGAATCTTTTCAAAACTCAAATTGGACTGTGTACCCTTCCTGCTAAAAACCTTTAGATAGCCTCCTACTCTATTTCAGATAAATCTCATTAATTTGCCCAGGAAGACCTACCCAGCTTCATTTTAGACCCTCTCCTCCTGTTCTCCATGCTCCAACCACAAGAGTCTTCTTTTCGCTCCAGGGGGAAGCCAAGTTCTCTGTGTGGATGCCTTGCTCCCAATTCCTTGCCTGGCTAACTTAGACTCGTCTTTCAGATCTCAGCACCCTTATCCGCATGAGTTCGTCCCTTAGTGAGGGAGGTCTTCTCTAGCTGTGGTTACCCCAGTGAACCACACGAGGTGGCGTTCGCACCCTTGGGTAGCCTTTCCCCACAATGACGTATTGCGTATTTTGGTCAACAGTCTCAGCCGAGCTCCCAGAAGACACCCAGACTCAACTACTAGCCATATTAGCCCGCCGCCACCTTGGGGGTTCCTGTTCCTTGAGCCCCCCGCCAACTGTAGCTTTTGTAACATCACATGGGTCAGAAGAACCACTCAGCTGAGCCCAGTCAACCAATAAAATAGAGATCATAGCTGTTTTTGGTCTTAAGCCATGAAATTTGGGAGTGCTTGGAATAATACAGAATTGGGATAGTCCCCCATCTAAATGAACACTAGCTCTTATTTCAGCTCAGAGAGTCCAATCCCATTCCTTCACAGTACCTATTGTACTGTATAGCTCTGCACATATTTGTGTTTGCTTGTTGGCCTCGGCACTAGTCTGCTGTCTCCAAGACAAGCAGAGACTATGGCTTCGTATTCAGCAGGAAAGGGTCTTCGAGGTACCGAGGAGCTGCTTAATTGTCTGTTGAATAAAGGAAGAAAGAATTGAGATAATATCCCAAGGGTGAGAGGATAAGAAGTTTAAACAGGTGGGGACGCCTGGGTGGCTCAGTCCTTAAGTGTCTGCCTTCGGCTCAGATCATGATCCCAGGGTCCTGGGATCGAGTCCCTCATTGGGCTCCTTGCTTGGAAGGGAGCCTGCTTCTCCCTCTGCCTTTACCTGCCACTCCCCTTGCTTGTGCTCTCTCTCTGACAAAAATAAATAAAATCTTAAAAAAAAAAAAAACGGAAGTTTAAACAGGTGAGTGACAACATAGTTTCACGTGGAGGAAAAGTGATATTTTTAAAAGCTAGCTTTCAATGAGGATGGAATACTTCTTAGAGAGCTTGTCTTATGATTTAAGAAACAACAGACTTTGGGTCTTAAAAAGGGAAGGCTTTGGGCTTCAGTCTGGGTAAGAGATGATGAGACAGGAAAGGCTAAGGGTTACTGAAAAGTAACGTGAAAGGTGGCTTCTTTGGGCAGCGAAAAAATAAATGAAAGCATTTTAATTTTTTAAGATGAGCTCTAGAGAGACAGAAACTGGAGGGAGAAAGACAGAGAGCAGGTGGGCTCTGAGAGTGTCCCCCAGAGGCATGAGAGAGGCCAGGTCCCCAGGGAGAGATGGGCAGATTTTTCTAAGGCAGAGTCAGAATGATTAGACCTGTGTTGCAGAGAGCATCCTGGCTGCCTTAACTGGGTGCCTTAAAACAACAGAAAGGGACTGTCTCACAGTTCTGGAGGTCAGACATCTGAAATAAAGGTGTGTGCAGAGCCGTGCTCCCCTCCAAAACCTTCAGGGGAGGATCCTTTCTTAACTTCTTGAAGCTCCTGGTAGCCCCTTGGCAGCAAAACTCCAATCTGCCTCGGCTTCCTGTGTCTGTGTCTTCGCATGGCATTCTCCTCCATGTGTGTGTTTGAATTCCCTTTCTTTCCAAATCTCCTCCTTGGGAGGACATCCGCAATATTGGATGAAGGCCCACCCTAATGATCTCATCTTAACTTGATTACATCGGCAAAGACTTTCCAGATAAGGTCACATTCACCGGTTACTGGGAGCTAGGACTTCCGCCTAAGTTTTGGGGGGATACGGTTCAACCCAAAACAGCCCAATACCCCATTTAAGTTGTTAGCAAGAGGTGCTCTAATTCTCTCCAACGTGCAACCCCAAAGCCTTTCTTAACCTTTACGGGCTTTTCGGACCTTTGCAATGTGATATGGAAGACCTTTGGAATATCAGCTCTGCCTCTGAGAATGAAGGGAGAGTTTGAGAAGAGAGAAGCGATGACCCCAAGGGACATGTGAGCCTCGGAAGTGAAAGAGAAGAGTGTGGACTCCCTGCGGTTAAAATTCTAGTTATCTTATTCGGCTATGAGCATTGAGGTGTACGTGCAGAAGGCTTCAGAACTGGTGTAATGGATTGGAGGTGGAGGGAAGCCAACAGGAACTATGGAGAGACGATTGGAAGAATTTAAGGGGTAAGGAGGTACCAAGGATGAAAATAGACTTCTGAATGAAACACCTGGGTGATTATCAACGCTGAAGCTTAGCTGGGAAACTGAAGACAAGGAGCTCCTCGCTGCAGTAATGCAGACATTACAATGAGGGCCTGGATGGGAAGATGACTGGGGTAGGTCTCTGGCTCGATGACTAACCCCTGCTTTTCCAGTTACCCTATTTCCCCAAATGTCACAACACGGGAGTAGTCGGCTTGAATGAGTTCCCTAAGTGTCTGAGAGCTTGGATGGGCAAGCTGAGCTGTTCGAAGTCAGAGAAAATCTTAGCCAAACTGGGGGAAGGTGGGATGCTCTGGGGAAAATTTTATCGTTTTACTGAGTTTTTAGTAGTAATTTTTTATTATTTATAAGATTTTATTTGGAGAGCATGTCAATTTCATTTGTTTTTCCTTAACGATCTGTGCGTAGAAAGATATGCCCGTTGACAGCTTGCTCAGTAGCTGAACATTCTCATCTTGAGTGTCCTTCAAAGCTTCTTGAGCTCCTAGGGGCCCAGGTCCCTGCACAGCATCAGAGCAATATATTACACAGGGGTGTTCAGGGGTGAGTGTTTTGAATTGGCAATCGAGGTTTAATGCAGTAACATCATTAAGTTAACCTTCATTAGGATGTGGTGACTCTAAAGCATCCAGTTGGTAACCATTAAAATCTGGTAAGCTCTTTCAATGGAATGGGTGATCTTTTCTGTAGATTATGTATATAAATCATGAGTAATGACTTCCACTCGAGACCTACACTGCCATTTTGATGATTCTGAATGTGAATGTCCATTCGGGTCTTTGTCTTCTGCCCAAATGACCATTTATTTATGTCTTATTGGGGATCCAACCATTGGTTTCTTGGGGAGACAAGAGAAGAGGAGCCTGAAGGCTCGTGAGGATGGGGAGATGTATAGCCTCAGAACATCAAGTCCCTCTTGCCTCAGTCCCCCCAACTTGAGGTTCCTACACTTTCTAACTATACGCTCAGCCCATTTCACTCCAGATCTGGAGCTCTGAACTACCACTTACTGGCTCTGTTGCCTTGGGAATACTACTAACCCTCTCTGAACTGGATTCCTTAACAGCAGGTTGTAGTCAATGATACCGGCCTAACAGGTTAATAAGGATCAAAGGAGAATTCATCTGCGAAGCACTTATCATACCATCTGGCACATGTAATGTTCGAGAAACATTACTTTCCTGCACTCACCCCTCCTGACTTACTTGTGATCAGGTTGGGACGAATATCTAAAGCCTCAGGTTCAGGTTTAGGGGCTACCTAAAAACAATCCCATTTGTATAAAACCACTGTTTGGTGCTCCAGGGTGAGTCCTTCAAAACCCAGCGGTTGCAGAGCTGTGGGAGACCCTCCTGCCCTCCTCCCTACCTGTTGGTCTAGTAGGTGTGACTGCTTTAGGATTTCATATTTCCTCCGGAATTAGAGACTGTCCTGGACTCCTGTCTGTTTGGGTCCCTAACGCCCTGGGTAACTCTTGCCCTCAGCTCTGATCCCTGCCCCTCCCTCTCCAGCCAGAGGCTTGAGCCCAGCACTGAATGGGCCAGTTGGTACTCTGAAATCCTCATCCTGCTGCCTGGCTGGATGTGTGCCTTTGGGTATCTGTTCCCCATGCAGTGCCCCTCTTGGGGATTAAACCTCCATGTGAATTGGTGATTTCCTGACCCAGGCATGGGGGACCAGTTTGCAGCCAGGTGAGTGGCCCCAGCCCCCCACCCCGTGGGCCCCTGGGCATCTCCCACTCCTGTTCTTGCCTCCCACTCCTAACAGCCCGAGGGGACATGGTGGGCAGGAAGGTTGCACTGACACCCAGGCATGAAGAGACAGGGCAAGGGTTGACTCAGTCTGCATCTGCGGGAATAGGGCGGTCGATGTTAAAACAGAGGTCACGGACCAAAAGCTACTGACCCCTTCCCCTGCAAGGAGACACTTTTTGTTCAGCTTCTCCATAATATGCAATTTCCCTTCCCCACAGGACTGCTTGGAGCCCCCACCATTCCCCACTTTCTCCCTGTCCCTTGCTCCTTTGCAGCCCAGCCCAAATTCTGTCTTTTTTAAAAAAGGTTTTATTTATTTATTTATTTGAGAGAGATCACAGGTAGGGGGGAGGGGCAGAGGGAGAAGCAGACTCCCAGCTGAGCAGGGGACCCCCCCCTCATGCGCAGGGCTCGATCCCAGGACCCTGGGATCATGACCTGAGCCACAGGCAGACGTTTCACTGACCAAGCCACCCAGGCGCCTCAATTCCATCTTTTTTGAATCCAGTTTTGAAGATTCAAGTGTACACACCGTCATCTGCCTTCTTCGGCCATCTGCCCCATGTTTCCCCTACAATCCACTCTGCAGCGTGTTGTAACATAGTCTGCTGCCTGGTCTCCAACCTTCTCCATCAGTTCATTGTCTCAGACAATTCCGTCATCTACGGATTCCTGGTGCCTTCCTTGCCCCGACCTCTGTGTCCCCCAAGACCCACATGATCTCACCTTGATTACAGCAAGAACCTCCTTCCACCTCCCTGCCCACCACCTGCCCTCCACCGAGCACCTGACTTGCTGTCAGAAATATTCTGTGGCGGCTCCCACCATCGGCAGGGACCGACCTCCATCCCTCATCAAGGGATGGCACCCATTTGCCGTGATCTGGCCCCCACAGCCCTCCCCTCCCTCCACCTCTGCGCATGATTTGTGCACCAGCTACCCTGAGTTATTTTGCTTCTCAGAATACAGCACATGTCTTTGCAGCTCCTCGCCTTGTGTTAACAGTTTGTTCTCTCTGGAACGTGCCTCCAGACGTTTCCACTCTCTGCTCCCTTCTGCTTTTTTTCTTTTTCTACATTTAAAAAAATTTGCGAGGTAGACTCACAGACAAATATATGAAACCTCTATGACGGTTGAACAACTGTCCCATGGATACTGACTCAGACGAGGAAATAGACCATTATCAGCAACCCAGAGGCCCCTGCGTGTCCCCCTCTGAAGGGGTCCCCTCCCATCCCTGCTAGAGGGTACCCATATCCTCACATCGGCCATAATCAGTTCACGACTTTCTGGAGTTCTGCCCCATGAACGCTAAGGATTGGTTTTGCCTGGTTTTTCAACTTCATGCCTCTGGAATCCTGTTCTTTTGTACCTGCTTCCTTCATTCAGCATGGTGCTGGTAAGCATCATGTGTGTTCTGTGCTTTGTTATGGTTTTCTTTTTTTTAAGATTTATTTATTTTATATGAAAGAGAGAGAGAGAGTGTGCATGAGCATGAGTGGAGGAGAGGCAGAGGAAAAGAATCTCAAGCAGACTCCCTGCTGAGCGAGAAGCCTGACTCCGGGCTCCATCCCAGGACCCATGAGACCATGACCTGAGCTGAAATCAAAGGTTTGATGCTCAACCGACTGAGCCACCCACATGCCCCCCATTGTGGTTCGTTCTTAATCTGACCTTATAGCATTCCATTTCATGAATATATTGCACTTGCTGTTAATGGACATTTGGGTTTTTTCCCCTTAATTTCTTCTTCTCCAGTGTCTATCTACCACTCAGCATAGGATTTAAACTTCCTCTCTCACTAACTGAATATAAGCCGCATGAGAGCAGAGACCGTTTTGTTCTGGATTCCCAGAACCTACAGAGCATCTGGAACGCAGCTGCTGCTCAAAATATGCATTGACTGCAGGAATGTTCACTTAAACTTGAAGCTATCCCACAATTTAGAAAATCTATCCACCTCTTTACCCTTTGCATGGCGTCCTGTGAATGGACTGGGCTGTTTTAGAGGAAAAAAACATAAATATGTCCCTGAAAAAGTAAATTTAAAGAGTTGGTAAAATTCAAGTCATTATCATCTGGATCATCTCCAGTCCCTGAGTTGGTGAAATAACATTTTGAAATGTCAGGAAAAAAAAGTGGCCTGGATACGCAGTGATGGATCTGAAGGGCCTGACAGCTCGAGTACTTAGCTTGGAATTTATGAATCAAAAGCTTTAAAACTTAACGCAAGAAAGTTTTTTTAAGTACTACTATTTCCACCTAATTAAGGACTGTCATACAAATATGATTTATTTACAGCTATCATTTATGTACAGAGCAGAACTATCCAAGGCTTTTAAAAAAAATTTTCTAATTACTTTTATGCATTAACTCAATCCAGGGGCTTTCTAAAAATACCATCTTTCCCCTTCTGGATAAAGAAATTAATGCTTACTTATCATATAAAATTTAGAAACTGTAGAAAAATATAATGAGAACATAAAAATTGCTGGAATCCTACCACCTGGAGATAATCATGGTGGACACTTAGAGGATAATACTTTCAATTTTTTCTGTACATGCTTGTATGTAAATTTATATATGTATGGTATAAAAACTAGATAAAATATATTGTTTTGTATCTCGCTTTATTTATTTCACATTTCATTTGTACTCATTAAACAGACTCACAACTATAAAATTGTTGGAAAACATCATTTTAAATGACTTCAAGTTGTCTTTCTAATGGATTTACCATAATTTGCTCAGCTTTTTCCCTATTATTGGAAATTCTGCCTGTTTCCAATTTCTTGCTATTATAAACAATGCTCTCATGAAAATCTTGTACATACTTTTCCCTTTTTGATTATTTTCTTGGTCTAGACATAAACAGATTTAGTAGGATGGATACAGAATCAAAGGTTATGATCTTTATAAAGATTTCAAGGAGTTGCTCTCTTTCTCAGCAAGTTACATGGGGAAAATGGTTCTTTTGTAATATTGGGTGAAAAAATTAGGGTGTGCAATTATATCTTCATTATCTCAGTTATTTGAAACACATTAAAATATGTGCTATAGAAGGATATAGTCAACTGATTGCCTCTGAGCACAGAACTGTTTTGTTGTTGTTTGGTTGGTTTTTGTTTTTTTCGTTTTTTTACTTCTTTAGACTTTTAAACTTTTACACAAAGTGTTCCTGTGGAGCGTTTCTGCCCCCAAGACACAGTATTGTGGTCCACCACAGTGCGCTGTGCTCATCTTTATCCATGCACCGATTTCTCTTATTTTTGATTCTCTATTTCCTTTTTTCTTTCTTTTTTGAGTTGTTTTTTTTTTTTAGGAAAGTTATACGTGCCAATTAATTCTTTGAGATTTCTAACCCAGATGACATCCCCTTGCACTGCCTTGCCCCCCTTCCCGCTCCCCAGAAGACACTGCATTTCAACTCATTTTATTCCCTTCAAAGTTTTCTGATGCCAAATTACTCACAGATCCCATTTAATTAGCAGAAGGCACAGTTACTGCTAAAGTCTCAAAAGTTTCTGGACATTAATCGTGTCACAAATAAAAATTCAAGGTAAGTTAAAATGAGCTTTTCTCAGGCTGGGTGCACGACCAGGATTAGCTCAATCTGTGATTAAAGACCATTTAATTCTATAGAGAAAAGTACTCAGTTGTATGCAGATACAATTATAATTACTTAGAATTGTATATAAGTACTAAATTGTTTTATTTATTGTATTTTATTTTATATTTTTTAAGATTTTATTTATTTATCTGACAGACAGAGAGAGAGAGGAAGAGCAAGCACAAGCAGGGGGAGCTGCAGAGGGAGAGAGAGAAGCAGCCTCCCCACTGAGCAGGGAGCCCTACCTGGGGCTTGATCCTGGGACCTTGAGATCATGACCCGAGCCGAAGGCAGATGCTTAATGGACTGAGCCACCCAGACGCCCCAGTACTAAATTGTTTTAAAGCCTACTGCCTTTTAAAATGTTTTAATTAATACATTTATTCAGAATCTATTTCTTGAAGACCAACCAAATCCCAATGGTGGGGAAGAGAGCTGAGAAAGGGGTGTGGCATCTGACCTCAGACAGGTGATACTCTACTGAGAAGTAGAAGGATTCCAGTATCAATGTCTACGTGTGGGTTTTCCAACACCACTGAGTTAACTCAGTTCTGACACTGTCGACCCAGGACAGCATCAGATCCCACAGGTTAAGTGTTCAACCCCACGGGCTGCCCCTCACCCCTGAGACTTCAGAGTCCAGTCCAAAGTTGTCACCTGTGCTTCTGATTATAGATTAGAGGTTCCAACCACCCTCTCCTTGGCTTGGATTAATTTACTAGGGTGGCTCACAGAGCTCAGAGAAGTATTTCACTTACAAGATGGCCAGTTTGTGATAAAAGGATAATAACTCAGAAATAGCCAGATGGAAGGGATGCCCAGGGGCAGGTGTGGAGAAAGGGCATGAAGCTTCCATGTTCTCTGGATCTACCACTCTCCCCGTTCTCCACGTGTCTACCAACCTGGAAGCGCTCCCAACTTTATGGAGGTTTCATTACCTAGGCCCACTCAATTAAGTCATCGGCTACCTTCAGCCCCTCCAAAGACTGAAGGTTCCAACCCTCTGATCACGTGGTTGGTTCCCCTGGCAACCAGCCTCCCTCCTCAGGTGCTTTTTCCAGAGTCGCCTCATTAACATTAAAGAGACACCTTGATCGCTCTCATCACAGGAAATTCCAAGGATTTTAGGGAGTCCTGTGCCAGAAATGAGGATGAAGACCAAATATAGATATTTCTTATTATAAATCACAGTATCGCAGGAAGAGATGAACATTCAAGAGATAACCACAAGTAATTACAAATCAATAGGCAATTGCAAAGTGCGGTAAGGATTCAGAAAGAATACACGGCTTTATAAGTAGAGGAGCATGATTTCATCTGAGGAAGTCAAGAGAGGCTTGTGAGCAAAGATCTGAAAAAATAAACAGATGGTGACGAGGGAAGGAAAAAGAGAAAAGAATATTGCAGATGAGTGAACTATATGCAAAGGCCTTCATAACCAAATAATGTTACAGAACTCATGATATAAAGCTACCAGCGCTTGAAGACTATCATTTTGTGCAGATGGGCAACCTTGGTTGGCGGTTCCAAAGAGAAATGATTTTGGAGCACTTTTCACAATAATAGCTATACCGTTGTCGAATGTCTTAAAAAACAAAATTCGACTGAGTAAATTTGAAAGATCTTGTTGGCTTTTTTCAACAGTTCATGCATGAATCAGGGAGCTTCCCATCTAGCACATAGCAAGGAGCTTGGAGGAGCACACGGGTTGGCTGAGAATGTATATTATTGGCCTTCTTTTCTACTCCATTGTATTGTTTAAATAATGTGTTTTTATGAAACCTACAAACGACATGACCTACCCCTATTAACGTAATGTCGTTTATAAAAATAACAATGTACTTGGTACGACCAAGTGACTGTGAGGACTCTCTTTCTGTCTCAGGGATGAAGCAGCAAGAGGAAGGAAGTTCTGTTTGGGCACTTGGTCGGAAGCCTGCTCTCTAGTCCCGGAATGGTACTTGGCCGTGGATAGGAATTCCACCACTGCTTTATCTTCTCAGCTTCCTTCTTCCCTCTGACCTCTGCCCTTGAAATGCATATAACCTGGGGAGTAAACCCCGGGTCATTTGGAGGAGCCCCAGGTGCTAAAGTGAGTGTTTTCCACACGTTAGCTTTGTTTGAGAAGAGTTAGAGACTTTTCCCAGAACATACGTTTATAAATATATATATAGATATTATTTTTAGAGTTGTAGGCTTTTTCCAGAACATCTCTTTACCAATGTGTTCAATAGAATGTAGAAAGAGATGGAAAAATTGCTACGTAGTTACTGTGCCAATTCAAACAGTAAAAATCACCTACTTTCCCTCCATCCCGACTGATAATTTTCTGTGCATACATATATATGTGAGGTATGTACACAGTTTTGTAAAAGTCATTATTCCTTAAATTTGCTCTATTGGGGAAGCCTGGGTGGCTCAGTCAGTGAAGCGTCTGCCTTCGGTTCAGGTCATGATCTCAGGGTCCTGGGATCGAGCCCTGCATTGGGCTCCCTGCTCCGCGGGAAGCCTGCTTCTCCCTCTCCCTGCCACCCCCCACCCCCATTCATGCTCACGCTCTCTCTCTCTCTCAAATAAATAAATAAAATCTTTAAAAGAAATTACTCTATTAAATATTTACTTTTTACTCAAGAAAATATCACGCTGTATCAATAGAACCATTTTTAACGATTGCGTAGGATTCAATGCTGCGTGATTTTACTTAACTATTCCCTTGGTGGTTTCCAACATTTTACCAGAATAAAAATTGCTGCAGTAGATATTCCTATGCATATATGTTGCATAGTTTCCAGTTATCTCCTTAGGGTAAATTCACTGACAGAGGACTTCTGGTTATAGGGTAAACATGCTGAGCTGCTTGATGTACATAAGCAACTCTTCTCAGCAACGAGAATGGACCCATTTTCCACCAAAAGTGTAAGAGTACTTGCTAACTCATATCTTCGAACACTGGGGTTCACCACTCTTTCAAATATGTACCACTCTTGTAGACGAAAAATGATACGTGTTCCTGTGTTGTCAGCCTGGTCCATGTGGAAAGGTTTCAGACGTACCAGCCAAAGGAAGAGACTGGATGGATGAAACCAACCCTCCTCTTTGAAGACCCAGAAACTCACTCTTTTCTGTCCATCACAATGATCTGACCCCAGGAGACTGACTCTAGCCAACTAAAATGCATAGGGTGGTGAGAATTATACCAAGTTATCCATTACTGATTGTCAATGGAAACCACAGGCATCACAAAACTCAGGAATCCATGTGTGAATAAAACCAGTACATTTGGCCTCAGAATGCTATGCATGCACTGAATGTGCATTGGAAACCACTCTATGATTTTGCATACAAAAAAATCACTGTCAAAGGGAACAGAAAAAATGTGAAATCCACATCACCAACACGTTCATCAAAAAGTTGTTTGATGAACATAGGATCAAAATAAAGACGAGGAGAGAATTCAGTAGCGTTATGGATGGGTGGGTTTGCCAGAAAGAACAGTGTTTGAAGGCTGTTGGCTATAATCTTTCCACTTTGGCTCCATCCTAAGGAGAGCCTGCTATTGAGATGGGGAACATTTGCAAGAGGTGGTTACCCTGGGCTGCATTTAGATAGAGCTGACATTTATTTCTGTCACCTTGTTCCTTGTTCTGTTCTTCCATTCCTCAGAACCCCTTCTGATGAACACATTCTTTTTTTTTTTTTTTCCCTATGTTGATTCGTGAAGTGGGCTGTTGTGGAGTTTTGCTGGCCACCCACTCTCCTTCAGGTGACCTTACACAGCTATTATATGACCTATTAAGTGTTCATTTTATTCATCCCCTCCTCTCTTTTCATTTAGCAACTGTAAATGGGCCAAGCCAAAAAAAAATTCAATGGTATGCTTTATGCTTATTTGTTATATTAATCAGGACAGAAACCTGGCTTGGCTTAGTTCAGAGAAAAGCAGGAATGTTTACTAGCTCAAAAATGAAAACCAAAGGAGTGATGCAGATGGGGCTGGACTGGTGTGTAACTGGAATCAGGATCCTAATGCCTTCCAACTCTTGGTTTCTCAGTGTGGTACGGAATTGCTCTGGCTTCATGCCTTCCTACAGCTGACCAGGGAAAGGGGGTGTGAATGTGTGTGTATCAGCAGGGAGGGGATGGTTTGTAGATGTGACTCAGAAAAGTTCCAGACTCAAGACTTTCATGACATGAGCAGAGATCCAAGGACTCTTCCTTGCCAGTTCCCATTGAAATAAAAATTCTTTTTTTTAAAGATTTTACTTATTTATTTGAGAGAGAGCGAGCGAGCACGAGCAGGGGTGGGGGAGGGGCAAGGGGGGAGGGAGAAGCAGACTCCCAGCTGAGCAAGGAGCCCGATGCGGGACTCGATCCTAGAACCCTAGGATCATGACTGAGCTGAAGGCAGACACTTAACCGACTGAGCCAACCAGGTGCTCCTGAAATAAAAATTCTTGACAAGAATTCGATTCATCCAGCTTGGGTCCCATGCCCCAAGAAAGGTGAGTAATATATCCATTAACAATACCTGGTTGAGTAGAACATTTTCCAGTAGAATTGGGTTAGTCTCCCCTGCCTCCAGGCGAAATAATATATATTCACTGTGTGTCCCTATCATTGATAAATAGTGGGACGCCGTTTCTAGTTTGTCTCTTGTGACTCATCTATTCAGATATTTTGTTCCTTTTGAAAAGATGTGATTTTTCATAGCTAGGTTTTTAAACAGAGCCAAACATTGGCCTGCTCATCGTGCCCCCACACACAGCTTTGTCACAATACAAATCTGTAAACCACGGGACTCGAATGAGGCATCCAGCTGTTTGGCAGGCTCAAGGGAATTCATACGTGACCTACCAGGGGATCATGGTGAAGGTCTCAAGAGGCAACATTAGAGCTCTCATCACCCTCTCTGCTGGTGCTCTTCTTCAGCTAAGGACAGGGAGTACATCACAATTGTCTAAGTAAAAGGCTAGAGAAGATGCACTGAGCTATGTGCGTGTAAGCTCACCAGCAAGGGACCCTGAGCCGTCTAAGAGAAGAAAATTAAGATGGCGTGATCGCAGGAGATGAGTATCCTCCATAAATCTCACATAAAACTGGAGAGACAGGCAGGCTTCTGAGACTGCCTCTTGTGGCCAGGGATATGTCTCTCATATGGTGGTTAAGAATCCTGATGTCACCAGCTCCTAGTAACATGGGTTTTAGGACATGATTCCGTGTTTGAAGCCCCAGGCTTCTCATCTGAAAAATGAAGGGGACCAACATAATCACCTTAGCAGGTGATGCAAAGCGTGTCCCCATTTCCTGTTGGATGGATTCATTTTTCTTCTTGTTATTAGTTACTACCATCCGGAGAGGGTTTGAGATTTCAGTTTGGATGCTCTAAACCCTTCAGAGCAACAGAAAGTTCTTTGGGAGATCATCGGCCCTATATCATGCTCTCTCCTACTGGAATGGAATCATTAAACTCCAAAGTGGTCCATGGGAAGAAAAGGGGCCCTGTGATGGAACTACTTTGGAAAATACTGAACTTAACAGGGTTAAACAGGCTGTTGAAGCTTCTACTCTGCTCATATATGTGCAATCACCACACCATAGTCACAGTGATGGTTTTTGAAACAGAAATACGATCATGTCACTTTTTGACCTGGAACTTTCCAATGGATTCCCTTTGCACTTGGAATCGAATCTAAACCTTGTGCTTTGACCTCTACATCCCTATGTAATTTGACCGTTGGTCTCTCCAGGCTCACTGTGTACACTTCTCCCCCTTGCTCACTAATCTCTTGCTGCATGCATCAAATCCCCTGCCTCCAGGATTTTGCACTTCCTCTTCATCCTCTCTGGGGTGATTTCCTTCCACCTTGTCCCATGGTGGGACATAGGACATTCACATTCGCATTCTCTAGGTCTCCCAGGGCTCCCTCCCTGACCACCGCATCTAAAGGAGGCCCTGCGCCACCTCGCTTATTTCCCTCAAGCGAGCTCTTGGGTTCACACTGGTCAAATGGTGCCTCACTGAGTGCCTTGGAAAGGGTACCTATTTTGCCTTGTTTTCCAGATCTGCTTCAGTTCTCTATCATCAAAGAAAATTGGTCTTCCTTCATCAAGTTGAAAATCCCTCTGTGTTTCCACCTGTCACTTCACGCAGCCTGGAATTAATTGCAGTTGGAATATGCATGATGTCAGCATGAATATTTACAACAAAGCAAGAGAATTGCGTAGAAGCAACCATTGCATTGAATGACTTGCTTCCATTTTTTTCCCCCTTGAATTCACTCAGTGGGACCATGGGATTGATTAATGGGATTTTTTTGGAATTTCATGAGCTCATGTGTTCTCTCCCTGAAGAAGGCAGTTGTAACGGGCGGGCTGACGGGTTGCTGGCATGGTTTAAACACACCGAAGTATTGCCCTTTCACGGGGCAGCCCTGTAACCATACCTCCATGTAAAAGTCCTAGAATGTGCTTTCACCGGCCCTGTCAGCAAACTTTAGCCCATCAATCAACCAGTTGGTGCCAACCATATGGGAATCGCTGGGAGTCTTACACAGGGGCATGTGTTCCTGCTCAATCATTCAGGTGGTTGTGTATTCCTTGGAGGAATAAGGCAGGTTGATAGGATGTTGGAACTTGAGCCCTCTGAGATCCTGGAGCCCATTCTTGATTTTGAGGGTAGAGGAACTGAGAGAGGTACAGGATGGGGGCTGAGGTGGGGGAATGTGATGTCAGAGCTGTTGAAAGCCTATCCAGAGAACCTTCCACCGCAAGGCAGAGTCACAATACCAGAAACACATAGGGCAGACATAAGCCATCACCAAGGCAGAGGCAAGAAGGTGAGGCCCCAGCAGTGGAGGGATGGGTGATCTACCATAGCAGGGAGCAGGCAGGTGGTGTGGGGGCGCTGTGAAGGTTACACTCGAATGGTGGACATGAAGCTGGGTCTTGAATGGGAGGAGCGACAAGAAGCTGGGGCGTCACTGGAGGCAGCATTTCACAGTGTTCAAGAGTGAGGGGAAAGTGATGCCCCTGGTCCATCACTGCTCTTTCCCGCATCTCTACTCATTCTCTGTCCCGGGTCCCTTGATGGGCATCTTGTTGCTTGTTCAGCATCCTTCTGGCTTGGCAGTGGGGTCTGTACCTCATGCATGGGTGGCCTCTTACAGGTCCCTAGTGTGTCTGTCAGTCCCCAGTGCCTGTCCATCGGACCTACGTCCTCAGCATGGCTGCGGGAGCTCTCTTACCGCAGACGATTTCATGCTTCCTCCTTTCCCTGTTGGAGCCTTCCGTGATGATCCTTGCTGCGCCATTTTTCCATTTACCTGATGCCTTTGGCACTTGCCGCCATTGCCAGATGTTTAAACCCTCAATTGTTTGGTGACCCTTTGCTCTAAGTTACCTGGGTCTCTCACACTGGGTCGTAAGCAGAGCCCGTCTCTGCTCCTCTGGGCTGGGCTCTCTGCACAGGAGCAGTAAGTAACCCTAACGCTCCGTTGGACAAGGCGGGTCTCTGCTTTCCACTGACAGTGGCCTCTGCTATGATCCGAACGTTTGTGTCCCCTGCAAAGTTTGTATGTTGAAATCTTAACACGATGGTATTAGGATGTGGGGCCTTTGGGAGGTGATTAGATCTTGAGGGTGGAGCCTTCATGATGGGATTAGTGTCCCGGTGAGAGACCCCATGGAGCTCCCTGGCCCCTGTGAGGGGCACGTGACCCACCCACACTAGCACCTTGACCTTGGGCATCCAGTCTCCAGAGCCATGAGAAATAAATCTGTGCTGTTCACAAGTCACCCAGCCTGTGGTATTTTGTTACAGTGGAATGGACTAAGACAGCTTTTATCTGGTTTCTTCATTTGAGATCCCCACCCGGGGCCCTAGAAGCATTGACTTTCTGAGCCCTGGTGTGGGGAGCACGTGCTTAAATATTATTCTTTTTTTTAAAATTGTGGTAACATATACATAAAATTTACCATTGTAACCATTATAAGGGCACAATTCAGTGGCATTTAAATACATTCCCATTCTGGTGGGACCATCACCACCATCCATCTCCAGCACTTTTTTCATTACCCGGAACTGAAACCTAATACCCATTAAACACTAACTCCAGCCCCTGCACCCCTGCGTCCCACCCCCCTCCCGCCCCCCCTACTTTCCCTCTCTATGAATTTGATGACTCTAGGAACCTCACGGCGTTTTTGTCCTTTTGTGACTGGCTTATTTCAGTGAGCATAATGTCTTCAGAATTCATCCATGTTGTAGCCTGCATCCAGAAAGTCCTTCTCTTTGGGGCGCCTGGGTGGCTCAGTCGGTGAAGTGTCTGCCTACGGCTCAGGTCATGATCCCAGGGTCCTGGGGTGCAAACCTCCGTTTGAGTCCCTGCTTTCCATTCTTGTTCTCTTTCAGCTCCCTCCTCCAGGGGAGAGGCTCACAGTCATATCTGTCCCCCTCCCAATTCACAAGCGAGAGGTGGATATGGCTCGCACAGGGAGAGGGGATGGACAACTCTCTGGGGCTCATAGGGGTGTCTCGCTCCCTGCTTGTAGGACTCTCTAATTACTCCCCCCGGGGGGAACACCGCGGGGCAGTTCTGGAAACTTCAGGCTGAATGTTTTGGCTGACCTCCCCCCCTAAATGGTTGTTAAAATGGGGGAGCTGCATGGGTGAGGGATTATCGTTACCTTCATTATTTTTGAGTCTTGAGAAATTAATCAGTGTCCCCGTGATTGTTTACGTTAGACCATGCGAGGACTCGTCCCAGCAGAGCCAACACCTTCAGCTGCTCACAGATGTTGAAAGGGGCCATCAGGAAAACCTAGCAGGCTCATGAACAGTGGAGCAGAGGATGTTTTCCTAATGATGTGTAACTAGTCAGAAATGAACTATTTGGTTTCTGCCCCAAATTTAATTTAACCTGTGACTCTATAACACTCAGAAAAGAGGGAGTCCGAAAATATTCTGCGGCAACTGGACCCCTTTGAAAAGGGTGACTTTCTTCCTGGGACGAAGTAAATATCTCCATCACCTGAAAAATAAAGACCACAAATACAAAGGCCTGGAGTTTTGGAGGATCTGTGTTATTTAGCAATGTGACCGACTTGTAAACGGCATCACAGTGGTTTATGCAAATAAGCAGATGTGCGTTTGTCCTCCAATTTGTTTTCACCTGTTCCTCTTGCAGCCTTTTTTATACTAATAATCTCATCTTCAGTGAGACAGGGCTTGCTGTGCTGTTAACCCCAAACCAGCCACTGTGAGAATGGAGTCACTTGTCTATCCACTCTCAGTAAATATTTATTGAAAAACGACCGTGAGGGCGCCTGGGTGGCTCAGTTGGTTAAGCGTCTGCCTTCAGCTCAGGTCATGATCCCAGGGTCCTGGGATCGAGCCCTGCTCAGCGGGGAGCCTGCTTCTTCCTCTGCTCCTCCCTCCACCCGTGCTCTCTCTCTCTCTCAAAAATAAAATAAAAAATCTTTTTAAAAAAAAAAAAGAAAAACAACTATGAGTCAAGTATCTCAGCTGGGCTCACTCCGAAGCAGAGCCTGATTCAAGGATGTGAGTGAAAGTGGTTTATTTCCTAGGAAGCAGGAGTGTGTGTGTGTGTGTGTGTGTGTGTGTGTGGCGGGGGGGAGTGGGGTATGGCAGGGGGAAGGAGAACCGATGAAGGGCATGCTGATGAGTGGGGTTCAGTCATGCTGGGGACACCTGAGAAAACAGGTGGTGGGGGTCTCAGGATCAAAATGATCTTGATGAAAACAATTGCAATGCTCAAAACATAATGTTGAATAACATGGGATGTAAAGCTCATATTTGGTGTAATTTCAACCATGTATAAAAGAATTATATGTACACACAGGCACACATGATCTTGACGTTCCGATGATACTATTGTGGTCATTTGAAGGCCGAATGATATTCTGTAGCATGGATATATCATAATTTGCTTTTCTCTTGTGGGAATATTAGTTGCTTTTGGGTTTGTGTTGCTATAATCAATACTGCAGTGGATACCTTGAGCACTAACCCGGCCATGAATGTTTGAACATTTCCTGGTATAGATTTTTAACATTGCAATTTCTGAGTCGGAACAAAGAATGAATATTTTTAAGGCTTTTCATAACTGTTGTCAAATTACTTTCCAGAACAGTCGAAGTGTGGGTATAAATTTTCAGAAAATTACTCAAACTCTTGAATTAGATTGATTAATCTGTTTTGTCAAAATAATCAGGTTATGTATCCCGAGTTTTTAAAACTTTTATTTATTTATTTGTGAGAGAGAGAGCGAGTGGGCCCACAAGCAGGGGAAGCGGCAGACAGAGCGAGAAGCAGCCTCCTCGCCGAGCAGGGAGCCTGATGTGGGACTCGATCCCAGGACCCTGGGATCATGACCTGAGCTGAGGGCAGAGGTTTCACCGAAGGAGCCACCCAGGCGTTCCCTGAGCTTTTAGATGCTTTTATTTTCATTATAAAAGTAATAGAAATTCGGGCACCTGGGTGGCTCAGTCGCTAAGCGTCTGCCTTCGGCTCAGGTCATGATCCCAGGGTCCTGGGATCGAGCCCCGCATCGGGCTCCCTGCTCAGCGGGAAGCCTGCTTCTCCCTCTCCCACTCCCCCTGCTTGTGTTCCCTCTCTCGCTGTGTCTCTCTCTGTCAAATAAATAAATAAAATCTTAAAAAAAAAAAGTAATAGAAATTCATTCAATGATATTGAGAAAAGAGAAAACAAAAAACATCACCCTGGCTCTAACATGCCAGATACAATTCCAAAGTTACTTTTTCTATAAATTTAACTAAAATATATTATGATTTTAAAGTAGTTTGGTTTCTGTCTCTCTCTCTCTTTTTTTTAAAGTCTCCCCCCTCCTTTATGACATCACTAACATGCTGAGCCTTGTTTGTGAGTTTGTACGGGGAAACATACATACGGGCACATATGTGTGTGTGGCCAATACAAAGCTAGATATTTCCTTTTTTTTTTCTTTTGCCTTCCACTTTTGGTATATTTTTTCTTTGGATTATTATTTTTTTAAACTGGGGATTTAGAGATGGCTTCCGAATGACCTATTTTTATCCTCACCGAGATAACTCTTGAAGACCTAAGACACCGCCCAGAGCACGGATGCCTTAGTGAGGAAGTTGTGTTTTCCAAAAAGAAGTTTTCAGAATGTTTTAAAAGCTCCACACGAGGTAAGTCTGACAGGAGATTTTGTGTTCGTTCGACAACTCCCTTTTGTGAGCTCAAGACTGTCCATGGCCAACGCAAGCTTGGAAACGCGCTTTTTTCTGGTAGCAGGTGTCTCTTAACGCTCAGGTCAGAGTAGGAGGGACGAGTAGGAAGCCTTGAACCCCTCTGCTCTTGTATTTATTTACGAACTCTATCAGGTTGACCATTGGAACCAGTGAGTCGATGAGGTGTCTTGGTTGACCAATGCAAGTTAAACAAGTTCCTTGCTCTTTAAAAAAAAAAAAAAAAAAGGCCACTTCTTTTCTAACCATTCTTTCCCTCTCATTCTGTATTTGTGCGGGGTTGACGGTCAGGGGACGTGGCCAGGACAGAGTGGTGACAAGGACAAAAGAGCACGATAACGCTTAAAGTTTGGGCCGACAGAGGGGTGAGAGGTCAGAAAAGCAAATAGAGATCAAGGGGCACAGATAACGGGGGGCAAAGCCCATGCAAACACTAGCTCGCCCCCATGCAAACCCTAGCTCGCTGGGTGGGTGACAGTACAGGGCCGGCTGGGCGCCTGGCTGTCCTGCCTGGGGAAGGCTGCTCCCCCAGCCCAACTGCACTTTCTCCGCTCTCGCCCTGCTGAGAACCGGCCCTCCTTGAGTTCTTCCTGGGGACCCTGTCCTTGCTGAAAACTGAAAGCAGCTAACAGGTGGCTGGGTCTGGGGCAGAGGGAATGCAGACCTTCGCCAAAGGCAGAGCCCTGATATTGCTTCTGCAATAGAATCAGCTTTCTGGCTCTCTGCCTGTTTTGGGAACAGTTTGATTCCCTCCCCGGAAGAGAAGGTGCGGGTGCTGGGAACAGGGTTCTCAGTTTGTGAGAGGCTGCTCATCCGAACCAGCAAAAGAAAAGAAAAGAAAAAAAAAGAGATGTGTGCTTCTTTAAATTAAGTCCTAGGGGCGCCTGGGTGGCTCAGTAGGTTAAGCAACTGCTTTTGGCTCAGATCATGATCCCGGGGTCCTGGGATCGAGTCCTGCATCGAGCTCCACCTGCTTTGTGGGGAGTCTGCCTCCCCACCCATGCTTGTGCTCTCTCTCTCTGTCAAATAAATAAAATCTTTAAAAAAAAGAAAAATAATAAAGTCCTAGCTTGGGTTTCCCGGAAGCAGGGCCAGAGACAAAGATTTTTGTGCGAGGTGTTTATTTGGAAGGTGAACCCAGGAAACACCAGGAGGGAAGTGGGCAATTGGGATGTCCCAGGAAACCAGTAATGTTTGCGTTATTGAGCAGATTACCAGGGTGGGCAACTGGGCTCAGTGTCCCCGGGGAGCTCTGAGACCAGCACAGGGCACACTCCGGAGTTATCCCCTCCAAGAGGAATGGGAGCTAAGCCATCTATCCATCAAGCCCTGAGAGTCGTTGGTTAAGGATTTTTCCAGGAAGCATTATGTCCCTGGTTTGTCCTCACTCCCAGTGGCCAGAGAGACGCCAAAGGCAAGGAGTCAGGGTGCGACAGTGGGAGATACTCCCACTGCTCACGGCCATGACCAGTGCTAAGGGACATGGGCAGAGGTCCGAGAGTGTGTGCCTCAAAAGGGAAGTGGGTGTTCTCAAGAATTAAGAAAATTCAACATTCCACTCAAAGAGACACGCGAGATTCAGCCAGGAAAGTCCTCCACAGTCATCATTCCATCCAGTTTCATTGATCAAAAGAGGCAAGAATGCTCTTCCTCCCCCAGCCTAGCCTCCAGCCCTTTTTACCTGTTCTGGTGGCTTTTTGTTGTAAACCCCGGGAATGTGTTTGACATAACGAGGCTTGTTTGTTGTTGCTGTTGTTTGGGGGGTATTCATTACCCCTTTGTACAAATCCAGGATTATAATGCAATGTGATACGAATTACAATTTTCCAAGGCAGCAAAAATCTGGATAAAACAATTGAGGGAAAGAACTCCGTGGACAGCCGTGGACCGGCCTGTATCTGCTTGGCCAAGTTCATGATTTGTGAGATCGTAGCCTCCTGACAATTTTGATGTATGTTTCACACACTCATCTATTATCTTAATTTGTAACATTTCTTTTAAACTCACCTGAGGGCGTGTTCTTTCAGAAACTCAATTACCTGCTGTTAGTTGTTTGACAACACTTTTGGCAAATGGTTATTGTGGGAGTGGGGTCTGGGTGTTTGATAGACAGCAGGACACACCGGGCTTTCAACAGGTGTCTTGAGGAGGGGACCCCAGGTGTGAGAGGAGCCTCTCGAAGATGCCAAGATTCCCCACGGAGTGTAATGTACTGATTAGCACGGAGCCCTAGAGGTCCTGACTTCTTCTTACTCAATGGGGTACATTTCCAACAAGGAGTAGAGGGAGGAAAGTCATTCAAGAAGTGTTTATTGAGCATTTACCCTGTGCTAAAACAGTGATTCTTTACTGGTCTCAACGCTTTACATGCTTGAAAATTATTGAAGACCGCAAAGGGCTTTTATATCTATGGGATTATATCTATGGATATTTTTCATATTAGAAATTAAAAGAGAAAATATTAAAATTTTATTATTAATGCATTCAAAAAATAGCCACAATAAGACCATTACATGTTAACATAAGTAACATATTTTTATGGAAAATAACTCTATTTTCCAAAACAAAAGAGATGTATAGCAGGGAGACTGGCATCGCTTAACATTTGTGCAAATCTCTTTTATGTCTGGCTTGATAGAAGGCAGCTGGACTTCTATATCTGTTTCTGCATTCAATTTATTAATGTGTTGTTTTGGTTGAAGTCTATCAAGAAAATTTGGCCTTGCAGAGATACATGGTTGGAAAAAGGAGCAGTATTTTAATAGCCTATTAGATAATTGTGGATGTTTTTCTTTGATGCAATACCCAAACTTGACAGCTCCCAAACTAACTAACTTCCTTCCCTCCCTCCCTCCTTCCCTCCTTCCTTCCTTCCCTCCTTCCTTCCTTCCCTCCTTCCTTCCTTCCCTCCTTCCTTCCTTCCCTCCCTCCCTCCTTCTCTCCTTCCTTCCTTCCTTCCCTCCTTCCCTCCCTCCCTCCTTCCTTCCCTCCTTCCCTCCCTCCCTCCTTCCTTCTTTCCCTCCTTCCCTCCTTCCTTCCTTCTTTCCCTCCTTCCCTCCTTCCTTCCTTCTTTCCTCCCTCCCTCCTTCCTTCCTTCCCTCCTTCCCTCCCTCCCTCCTTCCCTCCCTCCCTCCTTCCCTCCCTCCCTCCTTCCTTCCTTCCTTCCTTCCTTCCTTCCTTCCCTCCTTCCCTCCCTCCCTCCTTCCTTCCTTCCCCCCTTCCCTCCTTCCCTCCCTCCCTCCCTCCCTCCTTCCTTCTTTCCTTCCTTCCCTCCTTCCTTCCTTCCTTCCCTCCTTCCCTCCCTCTCTCCCTCCTTCCCTCCTTCCTTCCCTCCTTCCTTCCTTCCTTCCCTCCTTCCCTCCCTCCCTCCTTCCTTCCTTCCTTCCCTCCCTCTCTCCCTCCTTCCCTCCTTCCTTCCTCCCTCCCTCCCTTCTTCCCTCCTTCCTTCCTTCCTTCCCTCCTTCCTTCCTTCCTTCCTTCCTTACCACTGTAACCATTGTAAGCATACATGGTGCTTTGCAAAAGAATAAGCTTTCTTGCTTCTTGTCTGTTTTAGGAGCAAGTTTGATTCCCCCTAAGAGAAGGTAGAGGTGCTGGGAAACGGGGGTCTCAGTTTGTGAGCCGCTGCTCATCCACGTTCGACCAAATCTAAGAGGAACCAGCAAAAGAAAAAGAAAGCCAGTGGAAGACTCAACTTTTGACGTATGTTTCTTTAAAATGACATTGTTGTGCAACCATCTCCACGGTCCACCTCCAGAACTCTCTTCATCTCGCAAAACGAAAACTCTGTCCCCATTCAACACTAACTCCTCATTCCCCTCCCCCACAGCCTGTGGTAACCCCCGGTCTGCTTTCTGTCTCTATGACTTTGACTACTTTAGGTACCTCATATGTGTGGAATCGTACAGTATTTGTCCTTTTATGACTGGCTTATTTCGCTTAGCATAATGTCCTCAAGGTTCATCCATGTTGTAGCATGTGTCAGAATTCCCTTTGTTTTTTGGCTGAAAAATATTCCATTGTATCCCACGTTTTGTTTATCCATTTATCCATCAATAGATACTCAGGTCTCCTCTACC
Organism: Halichoerus grypus; assembly: GCF_964656455.1. Taxonomy (NCBI): domain Eukaryota; kingdom Metazoa; phylum Chordata; class Mammalia; order Carnivora; family Phocidae; genus Halichoerus; species Halichoerus grypus. The sequence goes on from NC_135713.1 coordinate 157,641,323, forward strand.
TATTGACCATTGTGAATATGCTGTCATAAACATGGGTGTACAAATATCCGTGAGTCCCTGCTTTCAAGTCTTTGGGGTATACATCCAGAAGCAAAATATGCAAAAATGCTGCATATGGTGATTATGTTTGTAATGTTTTTAGGAACAGCCATATTGTTAAATAGTAGTTTCTTAAAAAGTTAGTTACAGTGTGGGATCTGAAACCACATCAATGAACTTTATGTGATCTGTTACATTAACATTTATTTGTCTGTCTTGCACTTGGAATGGACCTTTAACCCATGCATGATTCTTAAAACGTATGCATGGGTCATTTGGAATAGATCGGTGCAGTGAGTTTTGCAGATCTCCGCACCAATGATTCATTTTCCATACAAGATAAAACAATCACGTTCATTCATATCACTGCAGATATTAAAGTCTTTAATGTGTTTCAAAGCTGTCAAGTTCATGGTGACGGATAGAAGTTTTCTAAAATTCTAATTTTCCCTTGAAAGCTTCACATTTTATCCTTGGCAACCAATGCTGTCAGTTGTTTTCCTTGAAGTGACAGGTTCGCTTTGTTCATTTTCGAGAGCATGTCTGCCAAATATCCAGGCGTGAATCACTAGAGCTTGTCACTTTTCAAGTAATGACGATATTCCAGAGAGGGAAAAGCTCTGGTTCAGTGTGTAATTCAAACAACTGTCCAGCAACTGTTGGTTCTTGGATTCCCCAGAAAAGAGTTACGTGGGGATCCACGCTCAAATAAAGACAGCCGGAAGGAAAGTAGCCAGCACGACGCAGTTTATTAAGGACCGCACTCTCTCTCTTTTTAATAGATTTTATTAATTTATTTGAGAGAGAGAGAGCAAACACGATCAAGGAGAGGGGCAGAGGGAGAAGCAGACTCTCCACTGAGCAGGGAGCCCGATGCGGGGCTCGGTCCCAGGACCCCGAGATCATGACCTGAGCCAAAGGCAGACGCTTCACCCACTGAGCCACCCGGGCACCCCAGGATCAGCCAGGATTTAATAAAGTTCATCAATGTGACTCTTTGGTCAGGGGCACTCTTTAGTGACCCTGCATCCTCTTACCGTCTGTGTGTTGGCGGGGAAACAGAGACTGTGCGCCAGTCTAGTTTGGTTACTGCCTCTCCTTGGGCTAAGGCTACAGCAGGTCCCCACCAGCACCCCCTTCGCCCCTGCTTTCATGCCGTTGGTGTAAATATCACCACCGTGAAGAAGGCAGATAACAGCTTAGTGTGCTTTTTCATGGCTTACATTTGACACAGAACGTTACGTTAGTTTCAGGTGTCCAGCATAGTGAGTCCACAGCTCTGTACCTTACATTGTGCTCCCCGCAGGTGTAGCTTCTATCTGTCACCGTACGGGGGACTCTTAGAGTCCTTTGACTATAGATACCCTGTGCTGCACCTTCCATCCCCCTGACTCATTCATTCTGTAACTGGAAGCCTGGACCTCCCACTCCCCTCCCATCCTGTCACCCGTCTCCCCCTCCCCCTGTTTCCCTCTGGCCACCACCAATTAGTTCTCTGTATTTATGGGTCTGTTTCTGCTTTGTTTGATTGTTTCGTTTTTTCAGATTCCCCGTGTAAGTGAAATCATATGGTGCTTGTTGTTCTCTGTCCGACTTATTTCACTTAGCATAATGCCCTCTGGGTCCATCCACGCTGTCACAAATGGCAAAAAAAAAAACTCATTCTTTTTTATGGCGGAGTTATATTCCATTTATACATACACCACATTTTCTTTATCCATTCATCTGTCGATGAACACTTAGGTAGCTTCCATATCTTGTTTGTTGTAAATAATGACAGTTTTTTTTTTTTGAAAGATTTTATTTATTTATTTGTCTGTGAGAGAGAGAGAGAGCACAAGCACGGGGAGTGGGCGAGGGAGAAGCAGGCTTCCCGTGGAGCAGGGAGCCCGATGCGGGACTTGATCCCAGGACCCTGGGATCATGACCTGAGCCAAAGACTGATGCTTAACTGACTGAGCCACCCAGGTGTCCCATCACTTAGTATTTTTTGAGACTAGTTTAGATTTCACGGACTTCCTAAAAATTGTCTTGGGGCAGCTCTGGTCTGCACGCTGTCCTTTGAGAACCGCTGTGTTAAATACAATACTGCTAGACTAAAAAGTCAAATACATACTAAACATATCTGTAGTTTGTACTTTCTTTATTTGTTTACGATATTTATTTTCGCTCTTCAAAAATATCACAGATCTGTAATAGAAAATGAACTAAAGCAAATCTATGACTGTAAATGTCACTAGTAACCTCATCATCCACAAACAACTATTATTGATAATTTGTTATCTTTGCTTTCGGATAAACACCTATATCTACATCTATTTATTTACATATATAGTTTTTAAAAGATGGAATCGTATCAAATAAGCTGTTATATAACCCACTTTGTTTGTATAACAATATGGCATAAATATTTTTTGATGCAATTAAACATTTTTACACAAACACAAGCTACAAATACAAAGCAAATATGAAACAAACAGTTGGTATCACATCCTATGGCCACAATCAAAAGGTATTTTAACCAAACCCAACTGTTGCAAATGTAGCTTATTTCCTATCACTTTGCTATTGTAAAAATTCTCTACCACCATTGTTATAACTTGTGTGTTTGATATATACTTAACGTTTTCTTTCTTACTATACGTATTCATAGTAGTGGAGTTGGTAGGTCATGGAATCTTCAGGTCTTGAGATAAAAATGGATTTTGTTTAATTGTCCTCCAAAAAGTTGTATCAGCCTACTCTTTCATACGACAGTAGAAGGATGTCTGGGCACCAGCTGTTGTTTATTGATTGATTAATTGATTGATTGATTTGAGAGAGTGCAGAAGAGTGCGAGCAAGTGGGGGAGGGGCAGAGGGAGAGAGAGAGAATCCCAAGCAGGCTCCAAGCCCAGCGCAGAGCCCGATGAGGGGCTCGATCTCACGACTCTGAGATCATGACCTGAGCTGAAGTCAAGACTTGGTTGCCTAACCAACTGAGCCACCCATGTGCCCCCAAATGCACTTTTTTTGAAAATTACCATTTTAACCATTTTTATGCATATAGTTCAATGGCATTAAGTACATCCAGGCTGTTGTACCCCACCGTCAGTCTCCAGAACTTTTCATCCTGCTCAACTGGACTCCATCCCCAGTCAACACTCACTCCCTGTTCCCTTTCCCCAGCCCCTGGCAGTCCCCCTTTCTGTCTCTATGAATGTGATGACTGTGAGCACCTCATCAGTGGAATTGTACAGTTTTTGTCTTTTTTGTGATTGGCTTATTTCACTCAACCTAACTGCCCATTGATAGTTTCACAATATTTCACTTTCACAAGCCTCTAACTGGCAACACCAGGATGGTTCAATTCCACTGTGTTCGCAAGTGGACAACATCAGGATTGCCATGTTCCGAAGCAAATGTGGTCAGGAAAGGGGACATATAAACAGAGATCCTGCTCTTTGGAGGGATAATTTGTCTAAATGCATTGTCAGAAGAAGTGACACGAGCATTACTATGAATGAGGCTTCCACTGAATGTCTATCAATTTGAACAACCAAACAGGACTTTTGGGCACGTATTTCCTTGCAATGTCTGTGGTGAGGAGCACACCGTCCTGGACCAGGAGGATTTCTGAATTCCTGGGACTTCATTGTCTTACCCATCCTCTTAAATGGAGGGAGCCCTCATTCCGAAGGCTGGTTTGGATCAGCTGCTCTTCTTCCGATAGAACGTTGCAGAGTTGGCTTTGTCTACGGAAACTCGAGTGGAGTACAGCATTCACACCCCCAAGCGCTGGGTCTGTGACATTCCAATTCTTTATTAAAATGAATTCAAGCTACCGGCAGAGTCTGAAGAATGCAGACACTCACAGGATTGCAGAGTATGCTGTACAGAGAAGCTGACTTCTCTATAGTGGTAATATCAGACTTCTCCTGCGGGTCTGTGCCAGACACTTGATCATTGACCGAATTAGCTCATTTCATTGTGCCAAAACGCTATGCAGCGCTCCTTCTCAATGACATTTTTTTCAAATGAAGAAACAGAGGATAGAGAGGATAAATACATTCCTAAACTTGCAGTATGTGGCAAAGCAGGATTTGAATCCAGGCAATCCAGTTCCAAACCCTCGGGGCTTCATAAACCAACCTAAGATTCCTGATCTCGAAACAGATGGCTGAAGATTTATTAGACTGATCTGTTGAAGGAAAAGACCTCTTAAGAGCCATGTAAATGTTTCATTTACAAATATCAATGAAGTTATACTCCTTGCAATTATGGAAACACAAGATAATTTTTTTCATTTTTAAATCTTTTTTAATTATTATTATGCTCAGTTAGCCAACATACAGTACATCATTAGTTTTTGATGTAGTGTTCAACGATTCATAAGATAAAATTATTTTTTAAAGATTTTATTTATTTATTTGTCAGCGAGAGAGAACACAAGCAGGGGGTGCGGCAGGCAGAGGGAGAAGCAGGCTCCCTTCTGAACAAGGAGCCTGATGCGGGACTCGATCCTAGGACCCAGGGATCAGGACCTTAGCAGAAGGCAGACGCTTAACTGGCTGAGCCACCCAGGCATCCAGATAATTTTTTTTTTACAGCAGTCGTTTTTGAAAATATTTTGTGGGGTTCTGCAAACAAAAATGTTTGAAAACCCTGTTCAGTTTACAAACGATGTCGTAAGAAAATAATGGTGATCTAATTTGACAGGAAAGGAGGAATGCTGAAAAAAGTATTTAAATCTAATCCACGAAAAACAATGTTTTGATCATCACTTCGATGACCTTACTTTACTTTAATTAATTAATTAAATCAGTAGCTTTCATTAACGTCAGTGCAATATTAGACGGAACAAGAGGCTGTTCTCAATATAGTACATGAAAATTACTTCCTTTACGAAAAACAGAATCAGGACTAACTCTGTACTGAGAAGAACATTACTAAACAAAGCAGGTGTGCAAGGCACTCAAATGTCCATAAACCTGGCAAGCGTAAGTAAAGTTTTAACAGCCTTTCTTCCTCGTTAATAATGATCTATGAAGCTATGCACTAGCAGAATAAGCTTATGCATTTCATCCAGGATTATGACAGCAGATTAGGCAAGGCCCAGAGGGAGGGGACAGCTCGCCATAGGACTCCCAAACGCTCTTGAAAATTTAAAGAAGTTTTCTGTTTTCCGATCCCTATCATGCACGTCCCCTACTTCACTGCAAGAGGCAGATTATTACAATCCCCCCAGGAGCCCATCAGAGGGACCTCGGGGCAAAGAGTTCATGTGATTCAATTGCAAGAATATTTGATGAGTATCTACAAGGAGCTTGGAGCTGTGGTGGTTGAGGACAGTTTGGGGGAGACAGAAAAGCTGGATTAGACTAAGGTGCTAGTTCCTATGGAGTTTATGGTCTTAGGAGAGGAGGCAAAATGTGCACGAAGAAAAGACAACACAAGGAGGGAGGAAATGAGCAAGTGGGTGTCACACTCAGTGAGTGCCTGATGAGTGCCTGGCAGAGAGACAGAGCGTGGGGATTGTGCTGGAAAGAGGAGACCAAGGTGGTACGTGCACCATATCTAATAAAAGCGTAGCAGCGGTCCCCAGAGCGCAAGGCAGAGCAGTGGAATGGAGTTAAGGGCTACAATGCAAGAGAGATTTCCTAAAATACAAAAAGATTGGAAACTCCATATGGAAAGGTACTATGTCGCTGAGAATATCAATCCAGAATGACCAACACCAAGACATATTCTAATGAAAGTTTTGGACTTTTTGTTGTTGTTGTTGTTAAAGGTTTTATGTATTTATTTGACAGAGAGAACACAAGCAGGGGGAGCGGCAGACAGAGGGAGAGGGAGAAGCAGGCTTCCCGCTGAGCAGGGAGCCCGATGCGGGGCTCGATCCCAGGACCCTGGGATCATGACCGGAGCCGAAGGCAGATGCTTAATGACTGAGCCACCCAGGCGCCGCAGTTTTGGACTTTAGAGAAAAAGAAAAGAAATCCTTTGGGCAAAAGGCAAAACTAGCCAGTGATGCAGAAAGGGAATTCGGTTATCATCAGACTTCTCACAGCACTGTGTTATGCTAGATGAAAACCGAGTGATGTCGTTAAGACAGTCCCTTACTGAGGAATGTTCCAGAGGATAAGTTTCAGACAACTGAAATGGGTCGAAGCAGTGCCATGAGGGCTGGTGTTGAGCTTTCAACGTGAGTTACTGTAGAACTCTGATCAAGTGAGGGTCAGCAAGGAGACAGAACTGCGCGTATGATGGTTGTAGGATGTGACAAGGCAGGTAAGGAGCAACCATACAAATAGAGGGGACATGGAGAGAGGGTATTTGAAAATACCTTTAAACAGCTCTCAGAAATTAGATTAGAATAAGGTGCTGCTCTTCTGAGACTGTTGATGTGGGAAATGGGGTAAGCAACTGCCTTTTCACATTCTTGTCCTTTTACTTGCCTGCAGAACAGGTCCCCCAGACATGGCATTGACCTTTTATAATTTCTCTTTTACCAATTTTTTCTTTTTTTCTCTTTTCTTTTCCTTTCCTTTCCATTTCCATTTCCATTCCTTTCATTCCATTTCCTTTCCTTTCTTTTTCCTTTTCCTTTCCTTTTCCTTTTCTTTCCCTTTCCATTCCTTTCATTCCATTTCCTTTCCTTTCCTTTTCCTTTTTCCTTTCCTTTCCTTTCCTTTCCATTTTCCTTTCCTTTCCTTTTCTCTCTTCTCTTCTTCTTCTCTTCTCTTCTCCTTTTTCTTTTTCTTTTTTCCTTTTTGTCAGTAGCCACGCTGGAGGCTACTTACCTTACACTTTTCCTTCTTGACTTTGCAAGTTTCTGGTTCTGGGCAGAGGGCCTCTGTTCATTCCCATCGGCATTCTTGCAGTGTTCCTGGCCCTCTGGTTTAGCATGTTTTTAATCTCAAAGAATATTTCTGTTCAGACTGATAAGGACTTTTTGTGTATTGCGTTAATCTCTAAATGTCTGTCCTGGACCACTGATAGCCACCGTCCACTTCTAACCAGTTTGTAAACAATTAATCCATCATTTCACTGGAATATTCTGTTTTGTCAAAAACACAGCCTTTTCCCCCATGAATTTATTAGTCATAAATACTCAGCACGGTTTGTTTTAATGTCATCAAATGGCCAGTGGCTTAGTTCTCTTCTCTCTTTTTTTGCATTTTCTATGGCAGGAAGGAGAAAATGTTGGATGCCCATTACTCAGAGCATGCATTTTGCTTTTCTTCATGGCACTGACCACTAGGTGACTAATGTTTATGCATTCATCAACTGTCTCCCCATGGCCCCAGGGACATTGTTCGTTTGCTTCTGTTCCCCAGCATCTGGCAGCAATGGTATCTTAATAAATATTTGTTTATTGAATGAATGAAATGCTTTCAAATGTTATGCATTTGTGATAAAGCAAATATATTTGTTCTTTTTTTAATTTTTTAATTTTTATTTTTTTAAAGATTTTTTTTTTTATTATTTGACAGAGAGAGAGAGAGAGCGAGAGCAGGAACACAAGCAGGGGGAGTGGGAGAGGGAGAAGCAGCCTTCCCGTGGAGCAGGGAGCCCGATGCGGGGCTTGATCCCAGGACCCTGGGATCATGACCTGAGCCGAAGACAGATGTTTAACGACTGAGCCACCCAGGCTCCCTGCAAATATATGTGTTCTTAAAAGGAGACTCCACTAAGTGTACAAGGCTTTATCATGGACATTAAAAATAGAAGAGGAAGAAGTTCAGGAAAGTTTGTCAAATTCCAGACAAACTTTCCCGAAGTTACCTCTGGAACCTATTGTTAAGATTATCTACACACTGGGGTACCTGCGTGGCTCAGTTGGTTGAGCATCTGACTCTTGATTTCAGCTCAGGTCATGACCTTAAGGTCTTGGGATCAAGTCTCCTGTCGGGGTCCCCACTCAGTGGCGAGTCTGAGTCTGCTTGTCTCCCTCTGCCCCTCCTTCACACCCCCTTCTCTCAAATAAATAAATAAATAAATCTTTAAAAAAAAAAAAGATTATCTACACACCTTCCAGACATGAGGGCATTTTTCCTACCAAATAACTGGCTGGTACGTGATGTTTCACTTAAATAAATAAATGAGTGGATAAAACAAATGTTAACCTTTTAATACATTGAGATGGGTTATCACTCAACAATATTATGCACCATTACAAAGTAGTATATCTTTAGTAAGAAAGCAAATAACTATGTCTGCCCAGAGTGAGCTACATTATGTATAAAAAAGCATAAAAAGCCCAAATGCATAAATTTTTCCTCTAAAAATACATGAATAGAAGCATGCTATATATATTGTTTTTTCACCTTGATTTTTAAAAATATCATATTATAGGGTGCTTGGGTGGCTCAGTTGTGATCCCAGGGTCCTGGGATCGAGCCCCGCATCGGGCTCCCTGCTCGGCGGGAAGCCTGCTTCTCCTCTCCCACTTCCCCTCTTGTGTTCCCTCTCTCGCTGTGTCTCTCTCTGTCAAATAAATAAATAAAATCTTTAAAAGAATAAAAAAAATAAATAAATAAATAAAAAAAATAAAGTGAGACCCTACATTAGACAATCCATGTGTTTATTATATAATACAATACCTGGTGAGTGGTAGCTGCTATAATCCTTACAACCCCCATAGCATCATCTCCACCACCATCACCAGTACCACCACCTCCACCATCACCACCACCTCCACCATCACCACCATCACCACCACCACCTCCACCACCACCACCACCACTTCCACCATCACCACCACCACCTCCACCATCATCCACCACCACCCACCTCCACCACCACCACCCACCTCCACCATCACCACCACCACTTCCACCATCACCACCACCACCTCCACCATCACCCACCACCACCCACCTCCACCACCACCACTCACCTCCACCATCACCACCACCACTTCCACCATCACCACCACCACCTCCACCATCATCCACCACCACCCACCTCCACCACCACCACTCACCTCCACCATCACCACCACCACTTCCACCATCACCACCATCACATCCACCATCATCCACCACCACCCACCTCCACCATTACCAGCACCACAGTCACCATCACTACCTCCACTATCACTAGCACATGATTATGTAATTATCATTTTGTTGTTATCACAAAGCCAAATATCTGCTGTATGGGCATCCCCTATTCTCATAATAGCAGAGAGCTAGTTAGCATCCCCCTACTCCCTTTCAGGCTCAACTTTCTCCAGAATATTTGAAAGAAAGAGATTCTCAGCTCACATCCATTGTGATGGTGATTCACACTCCCCCACTCTGCTCCTCCCCTGGACTTGACTGCTCCCTGCTGCAGCCCATGTGCACTTGTGGGGATCAGAGCCAGAGCCCCAGGCAAGACTGCATCCCCTCTAAGGCTTTGCTTATGGGTCTGTGCTTGTCTCCAGTTCTCACCATAAACCCCACTCTCTGGAATCTAGTTTCCAAATGCAGCACAACGCATTAGAAAAGGCATGGTCTTTAACATCAGGCCTGGGTTCAAATCCTGACTTTGACTCTAACTATAGGCAAGTCAGTTTGTGTTCCTGACCTTCAGCTTCTTAGTTGGTGAAAACGGGGCTTACGATGTTTACTTCACACAAAGGTAGGAGTCATAAGTAATAAATGAGGTCATGAATATGAAGTACTTAGGACTCTATTTAGCATAAAGTAGGAGTTCACTAAATGTGAATTTCCCCTCTTTCCTTTCTTATCTCTAACTCTTGCCCAGTCCAGGAAGCCATGTTTCTCAAGCTTTCAGAAACATCAGAATCACCAGAAGAACTTGTTAAAATCTGGATTACTGTCCTCCCCCCAGAGTTTCTGAGTGGAGAGGACTGGGGTGCAGCCTGAGAATCTGCATTTCTAACAGTGTCCCCACAATACTTGCTCCACTGGCCCCAGGACCACACATTGAGAAGCCCTATTGTAGAGGAACAGCAAAAAGAAAAAAATCACCAGAACTTGCAGATAAAACACCAGGACACTACAATAAATTTGTTTTTTTTTTTTTTTAAATATGCAACACCCAACCCACCTGCTTTTTAAGAAAAAAAGGTCATAAAACATCACAATAAATAATATAAATAACAAAGAGTGCCTGCATGAATCATTCTTACGATGCGGAAAACACTGCCCTTCTCCACCACGGTCCTTCTCCACGGTCAGGCACACCAGCTGCCCAAGTGCTTTCACCAATGACCAGCACCCAAATTTCCCTGTCACTTTCCTGAGAGCCCCGAGAGCTGGAGTGCCTGGCAACCAGCCCTTCACCAGCCACGCAGGGATGAACTCCACAAGTTGTGTGGTTCCTTGCCCCCGCTAGGGATGACTGTCGGGTGTGATCTTCCCTGTCCCTTGCAAGCACGTGGCCAATGTCACCCTGCATGGGACTTTGCAAGGTATCACTCTGTCACCTTGGCCTTCTTCCTGTCCTGGTCCCATGTCCTTAGTTCCCTACTAGCTTTTGCTGAGAACCCTTTCAAATAGAATTCACGTTCTCATCCATCTTCGGGCTCCTCTCTGCTCTGGGGGACCCAACCTAAGATATAGATTATGATGAAATAAGGGAAAGACATAAATCAGAAGAGGAAAGGAGGAGGCCGCAGAATGAAGCAAAGGGAACAGAAGGCCAGAGGCCCATGGTATCTGATATGCTGGTCAAGTCCCAGTGCTCCAGTCCAAACCTCCGCACCCCCGATGGACAACGGACCCGACAGGGCATTATTAAGTCCTTTGATATATTAATGAGCTGCTTCTTACAGCTCCTCAGACCATTCTGATTCCTAAGTTTCTAGGAACTCTGATTGTAGCAGCCCAGTTATTCTCCTCAAGAATGTCACTGGGCAAGACAACCTTGTTCGTTTGCCCTAATGATGTATCACTAAGACATATTTCTGGCCCACTCAGAGAAGGCCAGATGGGGCTGCCTTTAGATGGCCAGAACGTCTGGATGATAACTTGCTTGTTTTTCAATCAGACCCAGGCATGCCTCATTGGACATGATACTCCCTGCTTTGCCAGGGATTATGAACATCCCAAAAGAGACCCTAGAACACCCTTCTTGACAGCCTCCAACACTTGGATTGATTCCAGCTCCTGCTTAGCCCTGAGGATCCTCATTTACCTAAACCCAGGGGCTTGTAGACTTGTGGACTCCAAAAGCTGAATGACACTTCAAGAGCGGCCCCTGGGAACAGCAGACACCGAGGGCCTACGCATCTGTTCTGAGTCCTCGTGGTAGCAATTGTAGATCAAGATGCTTTGGGTACCGAAGTGATTCACAAAATCTTCCATCCACGTCAGTAGATCCACCAGGGTTCAGGGGAAAGAGAATGGGATTTGGAATTGGTCACTCCCAGATTTGAAGCCATGTCAAGTGCTTCCATGTTCTCTCATTCTTTATTGGGATTGCTTCTTCTGTTTTTCCCTCCCACTAGATAAAAAACACCTACGTTGGTCACGATTGTTTAACCCCAGAGCCTAGCGCCACACCTAGGGCAAATCAATATCACAAAATAGTAGTTGAATGTTTGAATGAATGAATGAATGAGAGTTCGTCACTGAAAAGCTGTGAGCTTGGGCAGGTTTTCTTGTCCATAACAGAGCAAAAATATGTACCTTAGAGGTCTACTGTGAGAATCAAAATAAAGCAAGATATATAAAAGCATCCAGCATATAGTCCCTGGTACCTGGCAGGGGCTCCAGAAGTCTCCATCTCCCGTTCTGCCACCTTCTTGTTTAAGCACAATGCTGCTCACAGATGCCTGGGAAATACGGTCTGAGAACCCTAGAATCCATCTCAAATAAAAGGGAATGGAAGAAATGGAATAATTCCCTGGAGCCTTGCAGTAACAATCAACCAAGCTACAGATCAGTGTGGGAAGCCCACCCACACACCTTCTCCCAGAGGCGCCATTTTATCCCTGCCCCCAGCGGTGTGGAAACCACACCTGTTTTTCCCAGACACCATGCACTGTTTCCAAGGACTGCTAAATCAAAGGCAAGGTGAAAACCACTGTCATTAAATGCTAGAAGAAAAACTACTTGGACTGAGGTTCTTTGGGGGAACACAGTATTAAAATATCCCCTGAAATGTTTCCGTGCCATTAATAAAAGGAAGAAACTCCATTACCGTATTTATTACCAAAGCAAACTCCTTTTAATCTGCTGCTTTGTTCATCTCTGATTTTCAGCAATTCACATCTCCCGGATGAAATGCAATTTCCACAAATGCTTTACGGAATTCAAAAAGGACAGATCTTTGAATCTTCCTAATATTATTAATAAATGCTAAGAGGGTGCAACACAAAATTAATGGGGAAATTTAATAATTCTCCTATTGGAATTTCCTTTCCATTTAGTTCCCAGGGGGGAGCATGTTAGTGTGTATTTTCCGTAGACAATATTGTTTAATGGAAACTTTGCAAAAATTAGAATTAGGCCTTTGGTGAACAGGGACCTTTAATTTAATTTGTTTTTACTGCCAGAACACAGGGAGTTACTCGCAGCATATTGTACCAGCAGGCAGCCCTTTAGAGTTCAGTTTTGTTGTGATCACCAGGGTAATGACTTCTCCAAGGCCTGGCATTGGGAGAACAGCACGGTTTAGTTATTATAGGAATCGTAAATGTCATTAATAAAGTCCTAGAGGAGCAATCGTTCTGCAGAGCAGCCTTATAAACACAGGAGACCAGTCACATACTTGAGAGGAGAGAGGGGGGTGTCTGCAGTGCTTTGGGGGCTGGGGGAAGGAATGAGAAGACAGAGGGGAAAACGGGAGCCCTTGCTTTTATTTGGATTTTTTTTCCCCCTTAAAGTCTGTCTCCAGTTTAAAACCCAAAATAAAAACCCTCTGTTGTTAATTCTTGGTTCGCTTTCCTGATATGGAATCCGCTGTTCCCACTTTGACAATGTAGGGCCAGTCTACCTGCGATGCCCAGAAATGTAACTTTTAAAAGGGAAACTGCTTCTTCTAGATATTTTACCCAAAGGAGCTGAAAGCAGGGACTTGGACAGATATACTTGTATGCCAATGGCCATAGCAGCATTGACAATATAAGAAGGAAAAGCAACTCGAGTATCCATCAACAGACGAATGGAGGAACAGAATGTGGTGAACCTACACGGCGGAATATTATTCAGCCACAAAAAAGAACGGAGTTCTGACACTCCATGAGGGAGCTGCGAAGACCTCACGCTAAGTGAACTAAACCAGACACAAAGAGACAGATATCGTATGATTCCACTTGTATGGGGAACCTGGAAGAGGCAAATTTCCGGAGACACAAAGTAGAATGAAGGTTAGCTGGCACCAGGAGTGAAGGGATGGGGTGTTATTCCTTTGGTTCCAGAGTTTCTCCTTGTGGAATGAAGAAGTTTTGGAAATAGACAGTGGTGATGGTTGTACAACATTGTGAGTACAATGAACACCGCTGAATTGCACTCTTAAAATGGTTAACATGGTAAATTTTATGTTACGTATTATGTTATATATTTTACACAATAAAAATAATTCTAGAGAAATCAAGGGAAACTGGACTTAGGAATCTTTCTACCTCTTTTCCTCGGTTCCCTTCGGTCCCTAACCTGATTCCCTCTCGTATGTACCATTCAGTTGCCCTTACCTGTGTTAAATAGAAATGCCAGACTCACACTCACCGTAGGTGCTCAGTACGATGACTCTGTGGGATTGAGACTGTGGGGGCCAAACCTGGTATCCCTCTCTTCTTTTATCTCGTTGATTTTATTTTTCCATTAAAATTATATTTACTTTTCCCTTAAAATTATTTTTGCTGAAAGACAGCTTGGTTCTTTCAAAACACATTCTTTGGCCTACATGGTGGTGTATTAACGACACACTCAGTGTTGGAAGCAGGGTTTTTAAATAGCCACTTGTTAAGGGAATGGTTTTATTTCCAATTCAGTTCATAAAAACAACAGCAGAAAGAAAAAAAAAAAAAGGAATCAACTCATTTCACCCCCCAACTCCAAAGACAGGTCAGCTTCGCCTGACAGTTATCATTGAAAAGGCCCTCGGGCTGAAATTGGACCCCACTGTCTCAGAGACACCTGTCACACCGAGACAAGCTTCTGTATCTCTTAAACCTGAGGAGTTAATGTGAATATTTGTAAGGAAAACGAGGGCTTTCCCTTACATCTGCAAAAAGCAGCATCAGATAAACTCTCCCTCTTAAGAGAGAGAATTAAGACCCAGATAACTGAAGGATTTTGATCTGAAGATTCAGAGCTGTGGAAAAGCTTTATTCCCAAATTAAAAGAAAAGATTCCAGTAAAATGTACTCATGCAATTAGGATCGAGAAGACACCAACCACACTGTTCTCGCTTAAGTGCTTTTTTGATAGTATATGCTCAGTTTTCTTAACAGTACAGGGAGGAACTAATCCTAAAATACAGGTTTAATTTGACTTACTCTTAATCACCTCTTCTCACCAAAACTTTTAAGTGGATAATAACATAATTTGGCCAGAAGGATTGACTCTGGAGACTTTTTTTTCTTTTTCTTTTGTCTCCACATTTGGCATGGCTGTTTTCCTCCACAATGGAAAAGCATTACTATGATGTCTAATCCATTATTTAACATTGTGAAGCTTGGCTCTTTATATAAAAGGCGCTGTTTCCAATTGGAGACTGAGTGAAAAAGCACGATGCTCATTATTTAACCACAGGCGAAGGACATGGCTCTGCAATGTCTGGTAGTAGCTTGTGCTGAAATGTTAAGGAAATTAACCAAGAGTTTCTTGGTGTGATGAGCTTACGAGAATGTACGCATTTAATAATGGTAACAGGGGCTCCTGGCAGGCTAAGTCAAAGACCGTGGGACTCTTGATGTCTACCCAGGTCGTGAGTTCGAGCCCCACCTTGGGTGTGGAGATGACTAAAGATAAGTAAGTAAATAAATACTTTAAAAAAATACACGTTAACTAAAATAATGACAACAAACATATATTATATCACTGTTTTTACAGGACTGGCTTAAGTCCTTTAGATGTCTAAACTCAAAAAAAGATTATGCTAGCCCTATCTTTTTGTGATTCAAAATATACAATGAAAATGATGGGAAAGCACACTTCTTGCTTATTACTGAGGCAGATTGTTTGCATTGCCTGGGCTTCTCCCAGATTGAATGCCACTCTTTGGAAAGTTCCCAACCCCCCCCACCCCAGGCCAGGCCACGCGCTGGCCACCCAGGTATTACAACGGGGGCCGTGGCACGGAGACCGGGCAGGAACTCCCACCCCTCAGCCTGCGCTGAGTGAAAACAGTACACCAGAAGCGATTGATCCTGTATTTTCAATCATCTTACAAGCTTAATTGGATCGACCATTTTAATGGAACTGTCTCATCAATTCAAGCCGCCAGTCAATTAAATCTAACAATCAGTTTAACTGATCTACCCCCCCGACCCACACCCTCCCCCCCCCGCTGCAAACAGACCAAATATCTTGAACACATGGAATTCACAGGCTGTTTTCACATCATGTACACACGGCCTTAATGACGAAATTGGACCCATGCCACTGCTGAGCTCATCAATTGTACAGAAATCACTCCCTGATATGCGGGCCCCCCCACCTTCCTTCAAGAAAGAAAAAAAATTGCAGCTAAGAACTAACTGGTCCGGTAGCCAAAAAATGCCTTGGCCCGAGGCTCTGAGGGCAAGACATCCAGCCCCTGAAATGTTAGCACGCATGCTGCCAAGATGTACTTTAGGCAATGGGTACCTACCTACTCAGTCAATTATAGCTCCCTACATGCGCCTACATGCATTCCTGAGCTTGGCGCTGTGAGCATGCATTCCAGAACATTCACAACCCTCTGAACTAGAAACCAGTCCTGCTTTCCCCATAAGCCAACTTGCCTGGGTCCTTGTGTCTTATTCCAAAACAGTGGTTACCTTCGTCCAGAAAGGATCCAAGTCTTCTGTGCTTTTCACAGACCTCTCTGGGCACATAGATAGTCCCAGAGTGGGGATGGGGCCCTCTCGTAAATGGCAGGGGTGTGTAAATTGATACAGCTTTCTTCAGTAAGCAACTGGGCACAATCTATCAAAATCACAAACACATACACCCTTTGTCCAGAGAGTCAGCTTCTCAGAATCTGCCCAACAGACTCACATGCCCTCAGATTTACGGAATAACCTGAATGCATGGTTAGTCATTGCCTCTTCGTCTATAACAGCAGACTCCCTGTCCATCAGCAGGTGACTGGGAAAATATGTCAGTGCCAATCTATGCAATGGAATCATAGGGAAATAAGGAAGCTTTGTAGGCATTGATATGGAATGATCTCCTAATATGATATGATATTTTTATTTATTTTATTTATTTTATTTTTTAAAGGATTTTATTTATTTGACAGAGAGAGCACAAGCAGGGGGAGGGGCAGAGGGAGAGGGAGAAGCAGACTCCCTGCTGAGCAGGGAGCCCCATGCGGGACTGGATCCCAGGACGCCGGGATCATGACCTGAGCCGAAAGCAGATGCTTAACTGCCTGAGCCACCTGGCACCCTATAATACGATATTTTTAAAAATCAAGGTGAAAAAACAATACATATAGCATGCTTCTATTCATGTATTTTTAGAGGAAAAATTTATGCATTTGGGCTTTTTATGCTTTTTTATACATAATGTAGCTCACTCTGGGCTGACATAGTTATTTGCTTTCTTACTAAAGATATACTACTTTGTAATGGTGCATAATATTGTTGAGTGATAACCCATCTCAATGTATTAAAAGGTTAACATTTGTTTTATCCACTCATTTATTTATTTAAGTGAAACATCACGTACCAGCCAGTTATTTGGTAGGAAAAATGCCGTCATGTCTGGAAGGTGTGTAGATAATCTTTTTTTTTTTTTAAGATTTATTTATTTATTTATTTGAGAGAAGGGGGTGTGAAGGAGGGGCAGAGGGAGACAAGCAGACTCAGACTCGTAGGGTCTCACTTTAATCCTCATGATGACCCAATGTGAGGTAGAGGATAGAAGGCGCCATTACCACCATTTTACAGATGAAGAACTGGAGTCTTCTGAAAGATTCACACTTTCCTAGCTTTAAAGTGCAGAGCTAAACTGGGGGTGATATGTGTATTGATCATAAGTTAATCATTTACTTAATCCTCACAGGATCTTTATTAGGCAGCTATCTTTGCCTAGCAAAGACAAAGAAACAGAAGCACAGGAGGTAAGTATTGTATCGCTCACAGATCTATAAGCAGCAAAGCCGGGGATTGACCCAGGGTCCACATTTGACCCCTAATCTGTACTTGTCTCTCAGCGTATGTTCAGTGGGGAGTGGAATCTTCGGGATATGCCTGATTCTTTGTAAGATTTCATGATGACTTCCTGGAATTTTCTGGCGCTTCCATAGAGAAATTGTTACAGTTCCTGACTTTAGAAGCCCCTGGGAAGTCCAGTTCCCAAGTTTTAGTTGTATCAAAGAGTTGCTTGTGTTTGCAGTTCTTTCCTGTTCCACGTTTGCCACACAAAATTGCACTCTTCCAATGCAAATTCCATACTAATTGACTGATTGAAACAGGATTCTATTTCAAGTGTGCTTTGTAATTGAGCAAGCACTCTTCTCGGACTATAGCTTCAGGTCACGCATATAAAGAAAAGGCAAATCTTGAAGTTTTATCTCTTTCTGAGAGAGCAACCATAATTTGGCTTATTTTGCATCCTACTAGAGTGGGTTCAAAGCTAAGCTAAATTACCAAAGTCTCCAGCTGAGTGAGACTCTGGAAGATGCCTTTTTGTACATCCGTCTGGAAAGGATTTGTTCCCGTGGAAGCTTCTATACCTTACAGATATCAAATGCTGCTTGGGATAGGTGGGCTGGGACTTGGAAAGCCTTTCATCCTTGTAAGATTTTCTTTGTAATTGGGGTACCCTTTGATAGCGTTTGACCTGTATTGACTTCTAACACCTCTGGCTGACGATCCTAGTCTTACAGAAGTGTGGATGCTGTATTTTCTATGAGAAGCAGAGTGTCTTTTTTTTTTTTAAGATTTTATTTATTTATTTGACACAGAGAGAGTGAGAGAGAGAGAGAGCATAAGCAGGGGGAGTGGCAGGCAGGCAGAGGGAGAAGCAGGCTCTCTGCTGAGCAAGGAGCCCGATGCGGGACTCGATCCCAGGACGCTGGGATCATGACCTGAGCTGAAGGCAGCCGCTTAACCGACTGAGCCACCCAGGTGCCCCAAGAGAAGCAGAGTGTCTTATATGAGGGGTAGCTGGAGAGGCAACATGGCATGGTGGTTTATCAGATCACCCAGTCAAAGTGTGATCTGCCAACTATTATTGGTCTAGAGCTTTCTGGTGTCGGTTCTCAAGGAAATCGCGAGGTTGCACCAGAATGTAAGTCGGTGAGGAGACTAAGCATGCTGTTTAGCTCAGCTGCTGCCTTTTTCTAGCAAGACTTTCTCAATGAAGGAAGCGCTGCATTGCTTTATAATCTGGTATAAACTCCTTATTTTCTCCAAGATCAGTATGAAAAAGTTGGAAGTCCAGCTACTGTGGGTAGCTCTGGTTTAGAGCAGAAATTCTGGGACCAAAGTGTGTGGGTTTAAGTCCTAGCTCTGCCCCTTATCAGCTGGACGATTGGAGGTAGGCTACCTAACTTCTTTGTGACTCAGTTTCCTCATGTATTAATTGAGAATAATATTAATGCCTAACACTATTTTTTTTTTTAAAGATTTTACTTATTTATTTCAGAGTGAGAGAACACAAGAGGGGGGAGGGGAAGAGGGAGAGGGTGAAGCCCGATGCAGGGCTCCATCCCATAACCCTGGGATCATGACCTGTGCCAAAGGCAGACGCTTAACCGACTGAGCCATCCAGGTGCCCCAATGCCTACCACTATTAAATATGTGTGCATATCACATGTATGAATATGTATACGTGTATACATATATATCTATATCACATAGTAGTCACTATGCAAGTGTCAATCATAACATGAGTAAAAGCATAACAACAATTATATGAATGGAATAACCAGTGTGGTCTTGCAGGGGCAGCCAGAGGTGTGTCTGTCTGAGATGATTGTGGACTGGGTGAGCTGGTTAGTTAAAGCAAAGAGAAGCTGGGTCTGGGGCTGAGTTTTGTGATTGGTAAGGAGTTTTATTTGCTGACTTCCCAAATTGCCATCTCTGCCCTCATCTATTTCTGAAAAAATATAGGAGGATCCCAATTAAGAAATAACCCAAGGGGCGCCTGGGTGGCTCAGTCAGTTGAGCATCCGACTCTTGATTTCATCACTTGGTCGTGACCTCAGGGTCATGGGATTGAGCCCTGGGTCAGGCTCTGCGCTGGGTGTAGAACCTGCTTAGGATTCTCTCTCTCCCTCTTGCTCTCTCTCCCTCTCTAAGAAGGTGAGCAGGGCTGGGGGAAGGAGGAAAACGGCTATTGCATGTTCCAATGGATTTGTTCAGTTGAACGCAAGGGCCGGATCGTGAGCTCCGTGAAGAAGATATTTGTTATATAATAGGCGCTCCATAAATATTTGTTGGATGAATAAATGAAGGACTACTGGCATCACCAGGAATGCAAACTGGTTCATTCTGCGGATGATCTCAGGTCGAGAAATTCGCATGCCCTGAGATCCAGAACAAGGAAAGCGATTTTACAAAGGCTCTACCGCATATCTGTCATTCTCTTCCCACCGGCTCAGCAGGGCCTCATCAAGATTACCTGTAGCTTTTTGTCCTTTTGTTGAAAAGACCAGGGGAAAACTGAGCTCCAAGCAACTCATCTTTTATGCATCATAGTTACATTCTCATTACACTGTGAACAGAATTTGAAGTCTGTTTTACAAGTTTGGCTTTGGGTCCTAGAATTAAAACTTTCAACCTTCCTCCATGCTTCCTCAAATGCTATTTAGCTATGATGTTGGAAAGTCATGGCCTTCAGAGCCCCTGGGAGAAAAATTCTAAAGACTCCTAAAACCAAGAACTCCAGGGACGTTTTGTTTAATAAAGAGGGGCAGGAAGGGGAGCAGTCATGTTGTTCTTATTTATTTTTATTTCCTCTCATTTCCCCAAGGGAAAAATGAAGCCTGGCAGAAAATGCTGGACTAAACCGGAGGCTGGATCCAGAGAGCTTAGGTGAAGGCGTCAGGCTACTTTACTGAAAGCTGCTTTTGATTTTACTTATTTTTAAAAATTATTTTTAATTGGGGCAAAATATACTGTATTAGCATTTTTCAGTGTCCAGTTCAGTGGCATTAAGCACATTTAAGCAAACATCACCACCATCCACCTCCAGAACTCTTCATTCTGCAAAACTGAAACTCTGTCCCCATTGGACACTCTCTCCCCAGCCCCCTCCCTGCTGCCCCTGGCCACCAGTATTCTATTCTCTGTGTCTATGAATTTAACTATTCTAACTAGCTCCCATCAGTGGAATCATAGAGTATTTATCTTTTGGTGACTGCCTTATTTCACTCAGCATAATGTCCTCCAAGTTCATCCATGTTGGGGCAGGTGTCAGAATTCCCTTCCTTTTGAAGGCTGAAGAATATTCCATTGCATGGATATGGCACATTTTGTTTAGTTATCGATTTGCAGATAAACACCTGAGTTGCCTATTGTGACCACCTTTTGCCTATTGTGAAAATACGAACATTGGTGTATACGTATCTCTCTGAACTCTGATTTTAGTTATTTTCATAACGAGTCGTGAGATTTTCTTCTGAGCACCTGCAGCCTAAGGCAGTGGCCTTCGTAGCTGCCCAGGTGTTTTTAATAGATAAATCGTGTCTTCTTTTTCTTTTCTTTCCCTCTCTTTTTCTGTCTCTTTCTGTCATTCTCTCTCTTGGTCAGTCTCTCTCTCTCTCTCTCTGGTGCTTGCTTTTGTTGGAGGGGTGCACGTAGGCAGAGACAACCCTTTCTACCCTCTCAACACCTTGCAAGGTGTTTAGATTTTATCAAAGAACATATAGGAGAATTACCAAACACAACCGTGGAGAAACTGACCAAATGAAAAGAATGGATTAAGCTTTGGTTTAAGGGAGAGCTACCGTAAAAGCTAATGTCTTTACATGAGTAAAAGGTATGAAGATAGATCCCCTGGATTTCATGGTTATTCTTACAAAATAAACTTACCATCAGATAACGCAATCCCGCCCCCTTTGCAAGGTAAATCATCTGAACCAATGAGACTGTTGTCCAGGCAAAACAGAAAGAAGGTTAGATTTGGGGCATGGCACGGAATACACTCAGGGCATCTTTGTAGAGCAAGGGGATTCTGATTTAACTGCAGAGAGAGAGAGAGAGAAAGCATGACGTGAAGCTGGCTGGAGAAACTAGCAAAGTGTATTTGCAGGCTGGAGCTCCACCGGGGCCCTACTGGGCAGGTCAGGCTTCACTGGCTGGTGAAACCTGTGTCTTGGAGCACAACTACGGTAGAGGTGATGCTGGTAGATTTTTGGAGCCTGGAGAAAGCTCCCAGCGGTTACAACTGTGCTTACTTAGTCCGAGCAAGTCATGCATACCCCCCAACTAGTGGGCAGGGCTGTCGAAATGGAGGGTGGATGTGTTCGTGATCATGAAGAAAGATGCAGAGGGGAAAAGAGTGATAGGAAGGTCACTAAAATGTTCACAGTTTGGTTTGGGTTGGTGATTCTTTTTCTTTTTTCTAGGAAAAAAATTTTTTTTTTTTTTGCAATGGAAAACACTGTATATGGTAAATTAGAAAAAACAAAACCAGAAATGTCCAATTGACTTGTTATTTTCTCTCTCCTGCTGCTATCACTAGTAAGAAGTCGAGGCCTGCGCCCCTGGCTCTTGACCTCCTTTAATGTCCCCTTCTATAGCAGCACTCCTTTTTCCTGCTCTGCCTGTTGGGGGCTGTTGTCAGGACTAGACACTGACATTGATTCTCTTTTCCTAAAACACCCAGATTTCCTTTTGGAGAATTACTTCTCCACCACTGGGTGCTCTGTGGATATCGTGCTGAGTAGCACCTGCCTTCTTTTTTATGGAAGCTAAAGGGGCCCTTGGAATCCCCTACTACCCTCTTCTCTTTTTGCCTCTTGCTTCAGAAAAGGAGCAGACCTGGGACTTGAGTCCAGCCATTCTGATTTGTCTCCTGCGATCCTGAATGTTGAGTGGCATGTCCCAAGATCGGGAAAAACGACGTTGGCACTTTCATTCCCATGGTGCCACCCTGGAAATACCATTGAGTAGCGCTTGTCTCTAAGCCTTTATGGAGCTGCCTGAGTTAGCCCATTCCAAGCCTTCCCTTGGATCCCCTGCCTTCCCCTTTTCTCCACTCAATTCCCCTTTTGCTTAAGATAATGAGAATCAATCTCTGTTGCTTGCAACCAGAGTCCTCAGTGAAATCCTGAGCAGTGCAAACCAGTATGTAGTCATTTCAAGGGTCCTACCAAATTGTATTGCTTCGCAGGTGCTCACACCACAGCAAGCTCAGGTGGTAGAGCAGAGGGTGGTCAAGAGGCAGCCTATGACAGGACACTCAAGGTCCAGCAGGAAGCAGAATCCTACGCACAAGAGTTCAGTTCAAGAGAATCTAAGCACTGGGACAATTTCACGGGTATAGACAGAGTTTAGCAAGCCTGCGAAGAATATTGATCACACGGAGACTAACAAGAGTGGGAAGCCACTACCACTTTCAGAATGGAAGAGGAAAAATGGTGTCTCTGGAGCTGAGTCCGAGCTGGAGCCATGGAGTTGTGGAGGAGGGGCTCGCTCCAAGGCAGGGATCTCCCCCACCCCTTTTTTTCTTTTTGATTTTTACAAATTCGTTGAGCTATAACTCACATATTCTGCAATTTCCCAATTTAAAGTATACAATTCAATGGCTCGTAATGGAGTCACAGAGTAGAACAACCATCCATTTAGAAACATTCACATCACCCCAAAAAGGAATGCTGTACCCATCAACAGTCGGTCCCCACTTCTTCCCAACTCCCCCCTTCTCCCAACCCCTGTCAACCACTCATCTACTTTCTGTCTCTCAGTTTGCCTATTCCGGACATTCACGTATATAAGGTCGTTTCTCAGGGTTCACAGTAGGTGCGTTCTCTAAGGGTACAGCAAACCTTGAATACGTCCACACGTGTCAATCACTGCTCTCCTGCAGGAAATAGAGGAGCTTCGGGTCATGACATTTTCATCAGCAGATCAAATACATAATCTTGTTCTACGCGTATTGCTGTTTAAAGACACCTTATTTAATATCGATTGTTGATTTATTACAATTGAACTCGAGGTCAACAGCCCTGCAACGCAGCTGATCTGACACACGTTGTTTCGCTAGAAGGCACATCACAGCCTTCTAGCACTTAGGAAAACTGGACATCACTTCAACACTATCCTTGGGGGACATTTTAAGCAGCAGAATCACCAAAAAGAAGCATAAAAAGGTGGAAACGTGGCACTAACTTGACGGCGGAAGGGATGCTTGTTTGCAGTATGTGTGCTGAAACAAGCGGGCAGAGCATTGCCTGGGAGCGTGCGCCTCAGACAGCTCAGGGGTTTCACCATTCTGCGCATGTCTGTGAATGACCGCAAATGCACCCTGTGGATTTTGCGGTTACAAGTAGGTGAATTCGCAGATAGGGAACCTCTAATGAGGACTAACCGTGAAAGTTATCATGCAGTATGTGGCGACGGGCTTCTTTCACTTGGCATGACATTTTCAAGTGTTATTCATGTTGTAACATGTGTCAGAGCCCCGTTCCTTTTTATTGCCAAATAATATTCCATTGGCCATTGTGGATAATGCTGTGAGGCACATTTATGTACAGGGGTCTGTGTGGCTATATGCTTTCACTTCTCTTGGGTGGATAAGGAGGAGCGGAATTCTGGATCACGTGGCAACTCTGTTTAACCTTTTG
Source organism: Halichoerus grypus (assembly GCF_964656455.1). Taxonomy (NCBI): domain Eukaryota; kingdom Metazoa; phylum Chordata; class Mammalia; order Carnivora; family Phocidae; genus Halichoerus; species Halichoerus grypus. The sequence continues at coordinate 157,665,247 of NC_135713.1, forward strand.
AGTAGTTGCTGGACTGTTTTCTCAAACAGGTGCGTCATTTTGTGTTCCCACGAGGAGCGTGAAGGGTTCCAGTTTCTTCACATCCGTGCTAACAACACTTCTTATTATCTGATTTTCTGACTACAGTCATCCTACTGAGCATGAAGTGGTTTCTCAGTGTGGTTTTAATTTGCATTTCCCTAACTAATGATGTTAAGGGTGTGTGTGTGTGTGTGTGTGTGTGTGTGTGTGTGTGTGTGTATCCTTATTGGACATTTGCAGAAATGCCTATTCAGATCCTTTAGGCAGGGGTTCTGAACCTTTTTTTGTGCCAACCCAGACAGCCTGTTGATACTTTGGAGTCCCTTCTTGGAATAAATTTCATAGAATTACAAAGAAAACCAATTATAGTAAAATAAAGTTATCAAAATATTTTAAAATGTAAGATTTGCCATATAGTCGAAATGACTATCCTTACTAACATGTTAAATAGATTAAGAGGCGGATTCAATAATACCTTAAACTGAAGGTGGTGATGAGTATCAACAACATTTGAAGACAATTGCAACAACTGTAACAAACTACAAGAATATATTTAATTTTGATTGGGAGGCAGAATCACAGCACCAATATTCCTGAGCAACGTTACTCACTAATATTGTTAAAGTTTCTTTCCCACCCTCATAACTGAAGGAAATGCTAAATCTCAGTTAGAAGTTCATGAAACAAATGGTACAATTTTTTTGCCTTCTGAGATCACAGACCCCTGGAATTCTGTGTATGTGTCCTGAGGTGGGAGACCCATGGATCCTAGGTTGAGGAGCTGTCCTAGAAGGACGCAGCCCTTTCCAGAACCATGACACCCATGGAGGGAAGGACTGGGGAAGAAATACCCCAAACTTTCTCTCCTTTTACTCTCTCATCTCCTGTGGTATTTTCCATTGGCTGGACCCAACCGGAAGCCAGGAGGCAAAGGAGTCTGGATGATGCAGGGCATAGGATTCAGACCCCTGTGGCACAGATGGGGCTGGGAAGGTGGAGAATGGATTGGTTGGGGGTGGCAGGAGGGGAAGGTGGGGAAGGAGCACAGGTGAGGTGCAGTGGTGGTGGCTGCCCACTGACCAACACTATGACCCTAAGACTTGCAATGTTTGGCTCTCTGTTGAGCTTCCATACCAGGAAATGGAGAGACGAGGATCCTGGCTTCCATATGGAATTTGGTGGAGAGCAATGTTCCTTAATATGACCTTCTTTGGAACGTACTGAGAAACACTGCAACATCTATCCCTCGTTTTGGTCTTGGAGACTCACAGGGCATATTAGCCTATTAAAGACTCTGGGAAGATCTGTAGTGTTGAGACTTTTTGAAATTCTAATTTCTCTGACTCACGTGGTACAGACACTTTCTGTGCAGCTCTCATAGAGCAGAGCTGTGGGGAACACCAGTCTGGGACATGCCAGTGTAGAGTACAATAATTTCTACTCACAGGCAGCCAGCCATCTGAAGTCTTTCACATTCCTTATCTTGTTTAACCTCATAGCATCCCCGTGAGTTAGAATCCTGGGATTCAGAGAGGGTGTGTGACTTGCCCAAATCACACAGCCAGTTGGTGATGGCGCAGGAATTAGAAAAGCCGGTTCTGTTGGTGCCCTATAACATGATAAACCCACCTTTTGTTTTTGTTTTTGTTTTTTGTTTTTTTTGGCTTTACTAATGCTTCATGCCTTCTCCAGATGGAGAATCTAATGAACCCAGTTGTCAGCTTTGACCACTTGAGAAACAGCTTTGAAGATAATTAAGCCAACGGCCTCCTCGCTCTGTGGCCTTGTTATGTCTTCTGGCTTAATTGCATTAAGAAACTTTTAGTTATGAGCCCAGAAAGTGATTTTAAGAAGGAAAGAAAAAAGCATTATTCTGCAGTTTTTCTTATTTGAAACTACTTTCCCAGAAGGTGTAGGGAAGAGGTCCCATCCCCATGGCCATTTTTAGAGCACCTTCCTACTTTTGGAAAGTGACTATTCTAGAAAAGGAAAAAAAAAAGGATCAATGCAAGCACTCAGATTAGGGGCTAACCAGTCTTTGCCCTCAGTCATAATGGGTTTTTCCTGAAGGGCGAAAGCATTCACAATAAGGATTATGTCCTGAAATGTATGGAACATTTTAATATATTTGGTCTCTTAACAGTCTTGTAAGACAGGTAAAGCAATAGGGGCTTAGCGAGGTCATATGGTTGCCTGGCCAGCCAGAAAGAAAGCCAGCACATGTAATTAGTAGACCTGCTAATTCAAGCTCCGGGCTCTTTCCATTTGTACGGCTCTGCTTTGAACTTTGAGCACCCAGAGCACAATAATGGCGTGTAATTGTTGGCCACAAACCTCTGAGGAAGGGCAGGTGGGGAGCTGGGAAGTTTCGAGCTATGTCTGGAAGGGACAGAGAGGCATGGATAAATAGAACAAGGAAGACAGGCACAATCCCAAGGTATACCTGGTGTCCATGTTGGTGGGGTGGGGAGGCAGATAGAGATCTTGTGCTTGGATCATTTCAAGAATCATCAGGTAAGCAAAGTGCTGCAGTGGAAAGGGGAATGTTGTGTCAAGAGATGAAAGTCTTCTGCCACCAGACAGTTATAAGAGCTTAGGTTGGGTGTAGGGCCCCTCTTTGCCTACTTCCTCATTTATAAAGTTAGTAGAGTGTCTACAATAAAGGTACTCAGGACCAGGTACAGGGTCAGGAAGACTTCCTGTCTTCAGGGAGTTTAGGGTCTAGTGGGGGCAGCAGGGAATGGAATGATAGGAAACAGCGTGGCGAGTAAACGCAGCGTACTCTAGAGACTTGTAACCTCATTGACCAGAGATTAAGAAGGATTCCTAAAAAATTTGACATAGGATCTGAGAGCTGAAGGATGAATGGAAGGTAGCTATGGGCAAGACTAATAGTGAAACGTGGGGAAGAACAGTGTTCCAGCGGAAAGGAACAGGATGTGCAAAGGCACAGAGGCATAACCTGTTGGAGGAATTAAAAGAAATTGGCTTGAGACCAGGTGAGGCAGGATTGGTGGAAGGTTTTGTTTTCAGCTCCCTCCGCCTGATTTACATATTATTTCATTGAATTTTATAAATAGACATTATATGCACATAAAATGTCCCAAAGGCATAAAAAAGCATAAAGTGAGAAGTATGCCTTTCTTCTTTGCCTCCTAGCCATGCATTTTCTGCTTCTGAGAGACCGTCGTGAACGTCATTTTCCTGTCAATATTTTCAGAAATATTTTACAAATTTACAAGCATATAAATGTGTGTTTCCTTAGAAATGGCAATATTTTTTATACATTATTACTTTTATTACTTAGCTATATATGTTTGATTTTATTACTCAGCTACCTTTCTTCAGAGTTTTTCCTTTCGTTTTTAATGGCCAATCTGAGAGGTGAAAGAATTTTAGTTCTCTTATTTTAAGCAAGGTTAAGCTTCTTTTGGTATGTTTCAGAGCATCTCTACTTTGTTTTTTTTTTTTAAGTTTTTATTTTAATTCCAGTTAGTTAACATACAGTGTAATATTAATCTCAGGTGTGCAGTATAGTGATTCAATGCTTCCATACATCACCCTGTGCCCATCACAAGTGCGCTCCTTACTCCCCATCACCTGTTTCACCCATGTCCCCACCCTCTCCCCTCAGGTGACCATTAGTTTGTTCTCTACAGTTAAGAGTCTGTTTCTTAATTTATCTCTCTCTCTCTTGTTTTTTTTCCCATTGCTTATTTGTTTTGTTTCTTAAATTCCACATATGAGTGAAATCATATGGCATTTGTCTTTCTTTGACTGATTATTTGGCTACGCATTATACTCTCTAGGTCCATCCATATCATTGCAAATGGCAAGATCTCATTCTTTTTATGGCTGAATAATATTCCATTGTAGATATATACCGCATCTTTATCCATTCATCTGTTGGTGGACACTTGGGCTACTTCCATATATTGGCTATTGTAAATAGTGCTGCAATAAACATAAGGGTGCATGTTACCTTTTGAATTCATGTTCTTGTATTCTTTGGGTAAATACTCAGTAGTGTGATTGCTGGATCATAAGGCAGTTCTATTTTTAACTTTTTGAGGAACATCCACACTGTTTTCCACAGAGGCTACACCAGTGCATGAGGGTTCCTTTTTCTCCACATCCTCACCAACACTTGTTATGTCTTGTCTTTTTTAGTTTAGCCATTCTGACAGGTGTTTTGATTTGCATTTGCCTGATAATAAGTGATGATGAGCATCTTTTCATATGTCTGTTGGCCATCTGGATGTCTTCTTTGCAGAAATTATTGTCTTCTGCCCATTTTTAAATTGGATTATTTGTTTTTTGGGTGTTGAGTTGTATAAGTTCTTTATATATTTTGGATACTAACCCTTTATCCCTTTATTCAAGATGTCATTTGCAAACAATCTTCTCCCATCCCATAGGTTGCCTTTTAGTTTTGTTGATTGTTTCCTTCATTCTGCAGAAGCTTTTTATTTTGATGTAGTCACAATAGTTTATTTTTGCTTTTTTTTCCCCTTGCCTTAGGAGACATATCTAAAAAAGAAGTTGCTATAGCCAATGTCAAAGAAGTTACTAGAGCTTCTCTACTTTGAATTCTGTGAACAATCTGTTTATGTATTTACCAAGATTTTTATTGATTTGCCAGAGCTTTTTGTATATTAGGGAAATTAGCCCTTTGTGATATGACCTGCAAATATGTTTTTTCTAGTTTGACATTTGTCTTTTGGTTTTCTATGTTTTTTGTTTTGTTTTGTTTTAATATTTTGTCACACAAACTTTTTCAATTTTTTTGTAATTAAGTTTATTAATAATTTTTAATGGCTTCTGAATTTTATATAATATTTTTAGGAAGGCCTTATTCTAAGAAAAAAGTCTCATATATAAAAAATACATATATATATAATATACAATAAAATATGTATGAAATAAAATATTTTATTTTAACATTTTTATGGATTCATTTAACATATTTCAAATATTTACTCACAATTTTACTATAAGGTATGAGTTAGAGACCTCAATTTATTTCTTTTTTTCCAGATGGCTATCCATTTTTCACCAGAATGACTTATCTTTTTTCCCTCATTGATCTAAAGTGCCAACTTTTATCATATACTAAATTCCCAAATGTATTTGAATTTATTTCTAGATTTTTGCATTTGATTTCATTTGTCTGCCTGTCTATTTCTGTCCTGTTACCACGTAATTCCAATGTCAAGTTCTATAACATACATGTATTTAATATCTGGAAACCCAGTGTCTTCTCTCTCAAAACTTCCCTGCCTGTTCCTGCTCTGAGGGGAACTCTGGAGAGGACCAATAACTGGATGGTTTGATTATCTTTTGCTCCATTGTCAGGTCTTGAGATCTAAGATCTTTCTCTTAGTTTCTGCCTACCTCGGGCTGCTTCAAGGAATTACTGGATTACTGGTAATGAATGAATACTCTACTTTGTGATCTGCTTTTCTGGTGTTATCAGTCCTTTCTGGGCTCTGGGAAGAGGGACTGGACAAATCGGCAGAGCTATGACTGAAACCTAGATTTTCCTGACTCTGGTTCAGGATTTACCACTATGATGATGACTTGTTATTATTTCTGCTGATGTCATCATCCCCAACCCCCACCTCTCCTATTAAAATACAATGCACCAGGCGCTGTACTAAATACTTTTGATATATTATCCATTTTGTCTTTACACGGCACCCAGAGGAGGTGGAATATGCTGCTTTAGCCACACCTAGCTGTTGGTGGTCACTACTGCGTGCATTTCACCCTCAAACATGTTCCCTTTATTGGCCACTTTCCAGCTCTGCCCAGGAGCCCAGGCACGCAGACTTCCTAGTGTTCCAGCAGACAAATTGCTGCATGAGTGTGTTTTTATTTCCAAAGTTGTAAATTGTACCGAAATAGTTTTTATACAATTTACAACGTGTCTGACAAGAAAACAAGTTGTTGCTGCCAACTCCTGACTTTTAATTGAATCTCTAGTTGAGTGTGGGGCACAATAAATAACCCTACCCATGGGGGGCATAACGCAACAGTAGAGGCATTCGAGAATGTCTCCCGGGAAGGCCAGGGGGCAAAGAGCCTGCAGGTTTCTGGATGCCCTGCTTACTTTGGTTATTTTTGGAAAAGTCTCTTAAAGGGCCATTGCAGGGAAGTCAGTGAATTCATGACTGCCATTTTGATAACAAGGAGCAAAGCAGCTCTGTTGAGCCACAGGGGTTGAGTTTGGGCTCGATGTGACATTAATCGGACTTAGTAAATCCTAGATCACCTAGGTTTGTTCTCCCCATGCCTGACAAGTCACTCTGCACACAGCGAGGACTTCCTTGTCTCATTGGGCCCTTTGCTCAGTGATGGCTTATTGGAGAATGAGGATGTTTGACCTTTTCCAGATTGGATGAGAGCCGACATGGGTAGCAGTCTTGGGTCACTCTGTCAGTGACATGGCGTTATAAACGGATGGTAATTGGTCCATAGCACTCCTAGGTCAGCAGGGGCTGAGGCTGCCAGGAGTTTCCAGCAGGGATAAGTATGCTGGTGTGTCTGTGATGAAGAGCATTGTGGCTGGTGAGACACGTCTGCTGTGAGAAGTGAGAGGAACCAGGAGAGACCAGGAGCCAATGGTCTGAGTCATGAACGCTGGAGGCAATTACAGTGTGGATGATGGGGGTGATTCTTGAAGGCTGGTGTCCACACAGCGGCTGTGTCACTGCTGTGGAGGCCCCCAGATGATCACCATTTCTTACATTTATCCATGATCTCATTTGAAATTACACCAATCCTATACTCTGGGCGTTATTATTCTTTACCCTCAGATATAGAAATTGAGACCAGGTGATGTTAACTTGCTCCGAGATGTGAGTGGCTACTGAGCCATTTTTACTGACCTTCAACTTCAGAATGTTGAGTATGAGGTTAATCTTCTAAATAGGAAATAGAGGAATGGATATTTTTCTCTGGATACGCCCAAATGTTCTGCCTTAAAAAATTATCTGTTCCTCCAACCCAATGTCCCCCACAAATTCCATGCAGAACTCTTCAGGGTCACTAAGAGGGAATATTCCTCCTGTTTTATTTTCCCACAATTTATACAATGACTCTGTTTCACACACATTTATTGATCACTTCCGGGGCTCTGGCGCTAAGCTGTAAGATGTGATGACACAAAGTGTGACATATTTTTTAAGATGTTTCTATGTGGAGACTTGAAAAGCCAATATGTTAAAATGTCAGACAGAGCTATTCTCCAATTATTGTTCACATACTTAAAAAAACGAATTTTTCCTGCCCTGAAAAGTATGGAATCTTTTCTTTATGAATTTCAGAGTCTGTTGTCTGTCCTTCGAAATAGCTTCATTAATGGCAGATTGAATCTTTTGAGAATGGATTTGGCTTTTTGGATTTGACTTTGGAAGCTGGAAAAATCATTTAGAGCTGTCTGGTGAAAAAAGTGGATGATCTAATTTTGTTTTTTAAAAAATGTGCTGTTAGAGAAGAGAATGGTTTTCTTGCGTGTTTTGTGGGTATTTACGAAGGTGATTCTTAAATACTTCACCAATGGGGAAAGGTTAGCAAGTAGTATAAAGCTATGAAAACATTCATTTAAAAAGTAAATTGTGGTGTGTTTGTTATAAAACATCAGTATTAGTGTCATAATTATACCTATGCTTGAAATTCAGAAGATACTTCTCAGTCAGCAGGTTATAACGCCTATTCACAATAGAGATAGAAAAGGTTTTCCATTTTCCATGTTGAGTGCGTGTGTTAGCAGCCAGCTTGAATTTCTCATAATTCTTAGATTATCACCAAGGATTTTGATCATGCTGCCTGAGACTCATATATATGGTGAGTCAAGCACACAACCCTACTGTGCTGTCCAGGTCTTAGTTATTGTGAAGAAACCACAGAGACATGGGGTTTCAACTAGTCCATTCTGTTCAAAATATGTTTTAAAATATTCAGAAAAGGGAAAAACTATTAAAGTCCTTTCAAGCTGACAACTAAAATAATTCATAAAATTATGAAATCAGTCAAAAAACTTTCACTGTAGGCCAAAGATTCATTCAGTTTAAAGGGGAATGAGAAATGCTGGTGAACTGAATGAGCACTGGTAACTTTGTTGTTATGGTAACCATAGCAATATTTACTCTTAAGAGGAGGGGGCAGGCTCAAGGAAATCATTTTTTGGGGATGGGGAGCAGGAAAGGAGAGAAATCATGGCCAATCCAATGAGAGTCTTGGGGAACTTAACCTTTTGATAGTGACATTTATATTTTGTGTATATAACAAACATTCATTGGTATGTGTTCATGTATCCCTTGCTTATTGGAGTGAACAAAGTTGGGTACCTCAAATGATGACCTAACCAACAAAATATCTGAAGAACTTGTTGGTCTTTTATGACAGGATCTACTTAACATTGCTTTCATTTGTTTTCATTTGCAGACTCTTAGTTATTTCCTTCCTCACTTGAAAAATGCTGAATTAATTATCCTGTTACTATGTCTGGTGCCTGGATGCTTTGGGTGTGAGTACTTTGTCTTTTTTTTCTTCTTCTTCTTATAATTTGAAGGACCACTATTTAGCAAAGAGATTAAGGAACTTGAAATATCTTGAGATAGGCAAGGTTTCAGCTCTATTGGGACTTCTGCCCTGAGGTGGAAGGGAAGATAGAAAACCAAAAGGAAACCAATAACTGAATGTGATAATACAAAGTACTGAAAAGGACTCAGAAGACAGATGTCATACTGAGGAACCGGCTTGTGGAGGAAACTAGTCCAGATCATTGAAGATCTTTTTGAAGAGGTGATGTTTGAACTGAGACCCAGTGTGACTGACTGCCAGCAAAGGGAACAGCAAGCACAGAGGCTGAGGTGGTCATGAGGATGAGGTTGGGTGTATGAGGGACAAGAAGGCCAGTGTGGCTAGGACAGGGAAAGGGGCAAAAAAAATTATGTGACATAAAGGCCAGAAGTAAGCCGGGACCAGGATGTAGTACCTAATAGTCTATGAAATATTAGACACTTAGATTTTTTTTTAAGATTTATTTATTTTAGGGGGGTTGCAGAGGGGCAGAGGGAGAAGGAGAGAGAATTCTCAAGCAGACTCCCCACTGAGTATGGAGCCCGACACGGGGCTCAATCCCAGGACCCTGAGATCATGAGTGGAGCTGAAATCAAGAGTCTGTTACTTAACTGACTGTGAACCACCCAGGCGCCCCAAGAAAGGGATTTTATAAGCAGGAGAGAAAGCTGAATGTGTATTTATAGCAATAGAGGAAAGAGAAAAATGGGAGAGTTGAAGATGTAGATAAAAGGAAATAACTAATGAAGGAGGAGACACAATTAAGACTATGGGAAGGGGTGTGGCTTTGATGAGGAGGAGGGACTTGTCATTGTCTGACCAGGAGGTTGAGTGTGTAGACTTGCTTTGTAGTTGGGGACAGACAGTTGAGGTTGATGGCTTCAGTTATCTTGATGAAGTAGGAGACAAGGTTCTCTTCTTCAAGCAGAAAGTTAAGTTTTAGTAGAGGGCCCAAGACGAGTGCAAACATTTTTTTAGATGGTTAATGGAGATAGAAGACGGAGTTGCTCAAGGATAAAGAAATGGCATATTGGGCCAGGCGTGATTGGTTGATGTTCTTTTGTAATGTTTGGTCAATCACAGAACTGAGGAGGTTGATTGTGAGATTGCAGTCTTGCTGTGTGTTTGGTGGAAGAACAAGGGTGCAAGGAATTATAGGTCATGACCAAAAAATATTTCAGGTGGTCATTAGGATCATCCAGGCAAGGTTGGGAAGCAAAAGAAACTTCTGGGAGGCTGAGTGGATCCTACGATTTTTTTTTTTTTTTTGAAAAAAAAGATGACAAATCAGAAAAGTTGGCATAAAGGCAACTTGAAAAAACAATTTTTCTCTACTTGCCTCATAAAGTTATTGTAAGCTGTAAATGAGTTAATTCATGCACAGTGGTTTGGCTACTGCCTAGCCCATAGGAAGAGCCC